>NC_134552.1:17451081-17763903 GCF_025594145.1 Primulina tabacum
TATATGGGTTAAAGCAATCCGGCCGAATGTGGTATAATCGGCTAAGTGATCACTTGATGAAAAAGAGATATGTAAATAATTCAATATGCCCTTGTGTTTTCATTAAGAAAATAACATCTGGATGCGTAATTATTGCTGTATATGTTGATGATTTAAACATCGTTGGAACAAATAAGGAAATTCAAGAAGTTGTGTCATACTTGAAGGAAGAATTTGAAATGAAGGATCTTGGAAAAACCAAGTATTGTCTGGGTTTACAAATTGAACAAAAAGAATGTGGAATGTTTGTTCACCAGACAAATTATACAAAAAAGATCCTTAAACGTTTTAATATGGATAAATCAAATCCTTTAAGTACTCCAATGGTTGTTAGATCATTAAACATAGAAAAGGATCCATTCCGTCCATGTGAAGATGATGAAGATATTTTTGGTCCAGAAGTACCATATCTAAGTGCTATCGGTGCCCTTATGTATCTTACAAATTGTACAAGGCCTGATATATCTTTTGTCGTAAATTTGTTGGCAAGATTTAGCACATATCCAATAAAGAGACACTGGAACGGAATTAAACATATATTCCGTTATCTACGAGGAACGACAGACTTGGGACTTTTATATTCAAAAGATGCTAATTCAAGTATAATTGGTTATGCTGATGCTGGTTACTTATCTGATCCACACAAGGCACGTTCTCAAACTGGATATGTATTTACTCGTGGAGGCACTGCAATTTCTTGGCGTTCACAGAAACAAACACTCGTAACAACTTCATCAAACCATGCCGAGATTATTGCACTACATGAAGCAAGCCGTGAATGTGTGTGGTTAAAATCAATGACCCAACATATCCAAATCTCATGCAGATTATCATTCAACGAGAAGCCTGTGATACTATATGAAGATAATGCTGCATGTGTTGCTCAAATGAAAGAGGGATACATAAAAAGCGACAGAACTAAACATATTCCTCCTAAGTTCTTTGCATTCACCAAAGAGCTAGAGAAGAATAAATGTGTTGATGTTCGTCACATTCAATCAAGTGAAAACTCATCAGATCTCTTCACAAAGGCACTTCCCCCGTCAATATTCAGAAAGCACATATATAATATTGGGATGCACAATCTACGAAATTTGTGAAGGATTGTTCGTGTCAACATGAGGGAGAGTTTACGTGACTGCACTCTTTTTCCCTTACTATGGTTTTTATCCCAATGGGTTTTTCCTAGTAAGGTTTTTAACGAGGCAGTACAAAAACACGTAATGAAGACATCATCGTATCATGATCATCATCACAAGGGAGAGTGTTGAAAATAATATATTTAAATGTTGAAAAATAATATTTAAAATGTGTGTATTGAATATTTGAATGTTGAAAATAAGAGTTGTAAATATTGAAAATTAGTGTGTGATGATGTAGGTAATGATGTATTTTATTTTTGGATTATTTGTAAAGAAATTCTATAAATAGCCTCACCATTTGTGAAGAAATTCACAATTGAGTAGAGAGAAAAATATTATAAAGTGTGTAGTTTGGTAAATTTTGAGAGTTTGAGATTTTTACTTTTTACCATAAATTTTTACTTTTCACAACAAATTTCTTGTCAAGTTTATAATTATTTTTATTTCTTTTTTCAGATTACTAATATTAAGATCACACTCCTACCACAAATATAGATATAGATATTAGAATATATGCATGCATATAGATGCCAGTGTACGTATAGCACGCAAATGGCACTGGTCTCTTGGTCCCATGGCATAATCCTCTCCCCGATGAGGGAGATGCCGAGGGGTTCGAAACCTAAAGATAACAATAACCTCTCCCAAATTATTTTGGCAAAAACTTGTATGAGACGGTCTCACAGGTCATATTTTTTGAGACAGATATCTTATTTGGGTCATCCATGAAAAAATTAATGCTAAGAATATTACTTTTTATTGTGAATATCGGTAGGGTTGACCTGTCTCACATATAAAGATTCGTGAGATCATCTCATAAGAGATATACTCAATTATTTTTACCAATAATTCATTAGTCTACATACCAACATGAAACAGGGTATTAAGTTGGAGCAGCATATGTGGAAGCTAAGTAATTCTATTTGTGGCAGGCAACTTTAGCGAATCTGCATTTGAACTAAAGTTTGAAACACCCAGGTTTTCTTGAGCTACATACTCAATTCTGAAGCCAAACATAATAAAAACAGGAAATTAAATTACACTATAATACTTCAAAGATTTATGATTTCTTGTGTCACGCCCCGGGACGGGGGTTGGTTGACACCGGCGTTGCTCTCAAATTCACATTCGAAAACAACAAGCCTCAGAAGTACAGAATTCAGAAACCAGTCTTTTATTCATAATACTGAATATTCAATGTCTGATACAACTCAATTAATAATGTTTTACAGCGGAAATGTAAAACCAGAAATACAATGTCTGAACAGATGCAGCGGAATATAAAATATAAATCAGAACTAATAAACAACTGTCTTTTTCACCAGCCCCAGAATTGAATCTGCTCTTTTTCCTCCTCGCTTTTATCTGAGATGGGTTTAGTGGGTGAGTGATATGGTTGTCACTCAGTAAGCAGGGGCGGGAATAACTCCTAGTTTTCGAAATCGTTTTCAACAGAAATAGTAATACAATAATATACAGAAAACTCGTATTTTCATAACAGAAATCAGAATTCAGAATTTACAGGTTTCAGAACAGAAATCAGAATTAGTAAGCACTGAGCACGTTAATGAATTTCATGGCTAAACTGATATCAGTCTCCTATATGTTCTCTCCTCTAAGGGGTGAGGCCAGAATCAGAATTAGAATTCAGAAATGTTCAGAATATATATTCCTACCATTAGTTCACTAGGGAGTTTTAGTGCTTCAAAATCAGAAATCAAACATACAGAAACTGAACTTTAAAACAGAATTATCAAACGGATTTCAAGATATTTATATATAAGCCCACTTACAGTAATTTGCTAGAATTTCGGTTGAAGTCTACTGGAATTCTGGTTGCTCTTCCTACTGGATTCTACTGCTCGAAAATAAGTACTCCTTTAGCTCGAAAATTCAAGTGATAATATCAAGATTTGTGTAACCCAATTCAGAGGTTTGAGAGTGTTATTTATAGGCCAAATTCTGACTGTTAGCCTCTCAATTAATGACCATAATCTGCCATTAACAGCCTTTATTCCATGTTAATGCTTCAGTTACAAGTCTAAGCTGAATCAGTAACTGTCTGCTGCTTTCTCGCTCTTCTGCTGCTGGATTCTGTCTGCTGGAAAATACATGTCTGCTGGAAAAATACCAGCTTCTGAAATATGAGTTGCTGCTGGAATTTCAGGTTCTCACATCTTGAACACCTACGAGTGAGAAAAAAAGGTACTGAAGCTATAGATTGAATATGTATGAATCTGAATAAAAAACTTTACAAAATGTCGGCTAAATATGCTGTCATGTTTGAATGAGGAAAGAAGACTTCAACAAACTCCTCACGAGCCAAGGGAATTTTGTTTCATCGCAAAGATTGATAAAGATTTGGGAGAGCGCCAGTCGCAAATAAAAGATTCCTTTGAGCAAACTGCTTTCAAACATAAAGTAGACAGGTAAATTTAATGAAACTTTTGTGTAAAGGGATAACATAAGTGAACTAGCTCAATTTACTTGCAAAACATAGACTGGAGTAGATTTAGTGGGAAAGGCCTTATATAATCTTAGTCTATTTGCATCTCCGTTTTTTCTAGCAGAAAAACATCGTGTTATGTGACTTTTGGGAGATGATGGTTCTCATTTCTTTCATTGTTATATTTTTTGTTTTATTTGCTGCTTTTAGAGAATATTTTATCTTTTGTACAAGAGAGAAAACAAATGTCTATTTAGAATATAAATAGCGTTCCGAGTGAATAGGATTTAGTTATCTTTCTCAAGGGATGATCTGTAAAATAGGTAGAAAAAAAGTGAAAAAACCTCCAAAGAAATATTTCTCCTTCATAGATATGTGCTAAAATACATAAAAATGCTTATTGTATGTGTAAAGACCTTAAAAATTTAGAGAAAAAGTTTGTCATGAGATTATCCGAACAAGATTTTGGCCATCCACAAATCTATCATTTACTCAATGAAAATTTAAAGAAACAAAACATAAATACAAACAGTCGAAGTAAAACTGAAAAAATATGTGATCTTTTTCTAGAAAAAGATATGTAGAATAGGTAGAAAAGTAAAAAAAAAAAATTAAAATAAAAAAAAATAGTGTACTGATAAGAGTGTTTTTAATCCAAAAGATTTAAAAAAACTAATTGAGAAATATTTCTCCTTCGTACATCTTCCCGGAAAAAAATAAGTCATCCTTCATAGATCTACAGTAATATATCATAAACATCTTCCTGAAAAAATGTAGAACAAGTGGTAAATCAATATAAATTTTGTTTTCAGTGTATCCTAACAATAATTTTTATATCGACGTTTTTATCATTTCCTCAAATGAAAATTTAAATAAATAAAACTTAAAGCCAAAAATCAAAATAAAACTGAAATCCATCCAATAACATAAAAGAAATCATTTGATTTTCAGATCTGAAGTGTGGAATAGCTTTAAATAAGGCTTCAAATTTAGATCTGAATGAAAAATGTACAACATAGCTATTCGGATAGCTATTGAAATTTCAATCTGAAAAATATGTGCAACATGTCTCTTGAGAATCTTTGAAATCGATCCAACTACTAATCATGTTGTCAAAAAATGTCGATTCTCAAGAGCACAGAAATCATAAAAATTTACAAACTTCAAATCAACGTGTGAGTTTGTATTGTGAGATACGGGAAAATGAAAAGTGGAGAAAAGTGAAAGTTTTTGCCGACATGTATTGTTTATATATTCCAATAATTAGGTTAAACTCTTTCTTTGGGTCTAAACACACAATGTGCATATGTGAAAATATTAAATGTTATATTTGACCTTTATTTATATGAAATTTGTGTTAAATTCAACTTGGGTTGGGCCTTAAATTTTATTTTAATTTATATAATCATAAATTATGTTAGGAGTTGCAAAAAACGAACACAATCATAATCCAAAGGAAAAATTTGAGGTCAGATTGGGGTTTTAGGTTCGGGTTAGACCTATAAATATGTCTTGGAAAAAAAATTTGGGTAGGGTAGGAATCATGGTGACCCATTTGACCCAAAAAAATTCATAAATTAGGATGGTACATCAAATAATACTACTATATTTGAACTTTATAAATTAAGACGTTACATCAAATTATTGATACACACTTTGAAAAATAACTTATGTGAAATTTATAAATTAATATTTATTATAAACAAGTTGATCAGTTTAGTCGGTAATGATAAACACAAAATGGATTTATTATTTTAGTTGTTATATTTTTTGCAGAATAAACTTCACAACAATTATTCTGACAACTTTGTTTTGTTTTATTGTGAACAGAAAATTTAGATTTCAGACCAAGAATATCTCAAGGATGTAGTTTAGATGATTCAGTTAAGAAGATGATTTTTGCAACATCAAGATCTCCTTTATGTGATATCACAAATAATATGATATCTTAGATTCATTGAGAGCCATGTCACACATTATAATACTCTATGCTATTTAGCATAGTAATTAATTTTTTTTGCATTTTAAATATCTATAAAATTTAGCATAGTAATTAATTTCATCTCGTGCATTGCATGAGTTAAATTTTATGTATATTTATTTTGTTATACCAATAATTATACTATTTTTTGCAGCTGACATACTATCCACATCCCCGAAATCCCCGAACCCGCTCCGAAAATAATATCAATATAAAATAATAGTATTATTAATATTAATAATATAATAATAATAATATTTTTTAAATTATTAATAATCTTATTATTATTAATATTGATATTGATATTTATATTAATATTATCTTTAATAATAATAGATAATAATAAGTTTTGATTTGAAAAGATATCCGAATTCGTTATCGTCTTGCAATATTAATATTTTTGAAACGGGATGGGGGCGGGGATGGGAAGTTGATCCCCGAAGTTTCGGGTTTGGGGATTCCCCGAACCCGAAAAATCGGGGATTGGGGCGGGGATGGGGGTGGGGATGGAATTCGGGGACGGGGATGGCAAACCCGCCTCCGCCCCGGCCCATTGCCATCTCTAGGAACAAGCGACAATAGCAAACACTTTTGTGAAAACATCTGATAACATGTTTTGCTTCACGTCGATGGGAGGAAGGATAGATTCAATTCTAAGTCAAGGCGGCTCTCCTCTAGTTTTTAAACTTTATGGTCAAAATTATCATTTAATCGGAAGCTTACTTCCATGTCAAGTGTGTATCCCCTAAGTTTGCTCAGCTATACATTTACGACACAGAAAATGAAATTTCAATTCGGATTTCTTCTGTCAGGTATATCTAGAATCTATAGTTATATTAATTTTTCATGTTTATGAATTAGTTCATACAAACTAAATTAAATAAAGCATCATCAATATATTTTTTCAGATAAAATAGCGAGACAAATAATCTGCATCTCCAAATAATTTCAGATTTGAAGGTCATGTTAGATGAAAACAATGTTTTGGTCAAGTCTTTTAGGATGGCAAAAGAAAGAATGACGGAAGAAAGACAATTCGATGTTAATTAAAGTTGATTGGTAGAAGATGTGGTGATGGAAGAAGATATAATCTTCCTTCTGCTTCTGAAGTTGCAGCATTGATTGTGTGAGATTTCGACGAGTCTCTAGGTGATAGAGATATTTTAGTCGAAACACAAACGAGAAAACTTAAACGTATCAATTAACTAAATCCTGCATATCTTGCTCTCCAATATCCACTAATTTTTCACTATGGTGAGGATGGTTATAGAGAAGATATCTCATTCTCAAAATCTAAATCAAGTTCTGTAGGGAGAAAAAAAGTAAGTATAAGAAATTTTTTTGCATATCGACTTCAAGACAGGGATTGCGAATCTTCAACTATTTTATCTTCAAGAAGGCTTTTTCAGCAATTTGTTGTCGATGCATACACAATGGTTGAATCTTCAAGGCTGACATATATCCGGATGAATCAAAAACAGTTGAGATGTGAGATGTATAAAGGTCTTCATGATGCACTTTTGGGCGGTGAAACAAATTCGTCCACTCAAGGAAAACGTATTATATTGCCTGCTACATTTACTGGAGGGGCCAGATATATGATTCAGAACTATCAAGATGCGGCAGCTATATGAAAATGGGCCGGTTATCCAGATTTTGTTTATAACATTTACATGCAACCCAAAATGGCCAGAAATTGTGAGATTTCTCGAGGAACGTGGGTTGAAGCCTGAAGACCATCCGAATATTGTTTGCAGAATTTTTAAAATAAAGTTAGATGACTTGATTAAAGATCTCGGAAATAATAAAAATTTTGGAAATGTTAAGGCAAGTAAAAATTTTAAGTTTTGGCAACTATATATTATTTTTTATTATCATGAATATTAGAAATTATAAATATTTTACTAAATATAACTAATTATTCATCTTAAATTATTGCAGTTATATATACCGTGGAATTTCAAAAGCGAGGATTACCGCACACCCACATTTAGCTTTTCCTCTGTAAAGAAGACAAATATCTAACCTCAGAGGCAATGGTTTCATTTCTACTGAAATACCTGAAGAAAAAGATGATCAAGTTTGTTACAGTTCAGTACGTGATCTCATGATGCACGGTCCATGTGGAGAGGCAAGAAAGAAATCCCCATGTATGTCGATCTGATGGTTGTTGCACAAAGATTTTTTCAAATGATGGTTATGCAACAACTGATATTCCTAACGGACTTTTGCTTAAAGATTACAATGATCCTATTGCAACAATTGTTGACAGCACATATCCATTATTTGGAAATACTGTCAGTGATGCAACATATTTCCAGCAAAGAGATATATTGGCCCCGACTCTTGATGTCGTTCAATCAGTAAATGAATACATGATTTCTATGAAACATTCAGAGGAAAAATTGTATCTAAGTTCTGATACAATGTGTCATTCAGATAAAAATATTGATTTATTAAATGATGAACATACCCCTGAGTTCTTAAACGCGATCAGGTGTTCTGAAGTACCAAATCATGAGTTAAACTTGAAGGTAGGAACTCCAGTTATGTTGTTGCGGAACATATATCGTTCTTTTGGACTATGTAATGGAACTAGGTTGATTTCGACAAGACTTGAAAATCATGTTTTGGAAGGAAAGATTCTAACTGGAACTAATGCGGGTCATAAAATTATTATTCCAAGATTGTTATTGACTCTTTCTGATACAAGAATTCCTTTCAAATTTCAACGAAGATAATTTTCTTTGATTGTATCATATGCAATGACAATCAACAAAAGTCATGGGCAATCTTTATCTCTTGTAGGACTTCTTTTGAAAAAATCAGTTTTAAGTCATGTTTAGTTGTAACTCATTGTATCTAGAGTTACAAATCCTAAAGGTTTAAAAATTTTGATATGTGATGGCGATAGTAACAAAAAAATTCAACGACAAATGTTGTGTTTAAAGAAATTTTTCATAATATGTGAAAAAATTTGTTTCTTAGTACTATGATTTATAATCATTTTTTTGTATTTTAAAAATCTATATAATTTAATATAGTAATTAATTTTATCCCGTGAACTAACCCATAACGGGGGTTAGATAGTAGCAATTACACCTTAGTTACAAAAAAAGGAGAAAGTCAACCGCACCAAAATCTCAACCGTTATTTGAGTCTGGTTTCCAATGAATTTGGACTATTGGTCCGAACCGTCGCCCACCGTCGATTTACGCCTCATGTGGTTGGAGATCAACGGTTGCAATCAACCGTAAAACTTTCTGGATGTGCAGAAATGGAGAAATATCTTCTCGCTCACTCGCTGTCAGACTCATGAGACATCATATCTCTCATTCAATTCCACAGCTCTCAACTCCATTATTATGCAAAAATCCTAAGGAAGCTGAAATTTCTACTGGTTCCGGCAATGGCGAGACTTCGAGGTATCCAGTTGGCTTTTACTGCATGTGTTGTGTGTCTTTTGGCGGTGGAGGCGAAGTACATGGTCTACAATACTTCCGGAGGTATTGTTCCTGGAAAGCTGAATGTTCATTTGGTTCCTCACTCACACGATGATGTAGGGTGGTTGAAGACAATTGATCAATATTACGTTGGGTCCAATAATTCTATTCAAGTACGGCATTTTCATCTCTTTTTCCTAATTGAATTGCGTTTCTAGCTTGTTTAATGATGAAGGACGAAATAGTGTAATATGCAATTCCTGCATGTTTCTTGTAGTGTGATGTTGACTTTCAGATGACTTGTGGTCGACTTCGGTTTTTGTTAGATTTTTTTCTGTCACGGATTTGAAGGTTTGGCGTGAAAATACTCTGTGTAGGTAGCGTGTGTGAAGAATGTGCTGGATTCGTTGATTCCAGCATTGTTGGCTGATGAAAATCGGAAATTTATCTTTGCTGAGCAGGTGAGATAAATCATATTTGATTTCATTCATTTACGTATTTAGTTTTCAGTTTGTGTCAATAATTTCAATATTGTGTCAGGCTTTTTTCCAGCGGTGGTGGAGAGACCAGAGTGAAGCAGTGAAGAATACGGTCAAGGTTCTTGTCAACTCCGGTCAACTTGAATTCATGTACTAATGTACTTTTCATGATATTTACGAGCAAGCGATTTATTCAGTTGTTCCTATGAATGCGAAAAACAATATTTCAGTAGCTGCTCTTCTTTTGACCAGTGTATGGTAGGTGATGATGTTTTTCTTTTTTGTTCCAAAATAATTTTGTCTATGCAGAAATGGTGGCGTGTGCATGCATGACGAGGCAACTACACATTACATTGATATGATAGATCAGACAACACTAGGACACCGATTTCTCAAAGAAGATTTCAATGTCACACCAAGAATCGGTTGGCAAATAGACCCCTTTGGACATTCTGCTGTTCAAGCATACCTTTTGGGGGCAGAGGTACCATTACGAGTCTGTACGCGCAGATTATGGTCGTGATCCTGCCTCCTCATTCATGACCAAGTCTTTTACCTAATCCATCCGCTAATATGCTGAATGATGTTTATTGTAGTATCAGGGATTCTTATTGATTGAGAACAGTGTAATTCTTACATTGCAGACTTCTTTTAACTGAAAATGGCACTCTTCGGTATAGGTTGGGTTTGACTCTCTTTTCTTTGCTCGAATTGACTACCAAGATAGAGCCAAAAGGAGTTCTGACAAGGCCCTCGAGGTTATCTGGCAGGGTTCCAAAAGTCGTGGTTCATCCTCTCAGGTTATTTTATGGACTCAAATTTTGAGGTCCTACTTGTGATTGCATTAGGCTTTGTTTTGATGCTCATAACTAGTTGTCATCTCTTTAAGCCTTTTATCAATGAAAGTTAAGTGTTTCGCTTCACATTTCGTTCTGAATTATTTAGATATTTACTGGTGCATTCTACGCGGGGAATTACGATCCACCAACTGGTTTTTACTTTGAATTCGAATCTGATTCCCCTGTTGTCCAGGTATTTCTTTAGGGAAAAAAAAAGTCTGAATCTTGACATTTTACCTGTGAAGATTGTGATAAAGTATATGGTTTTTGACTGAAGGATGACATGGAACTTTTTGATTACAATGTTCAAGAGCGTGTCAATGATTTTGTAGCTGCTGCCATCTCACAGGTAATTAATTACTGGCAAATGTATTTTAAAATTTTCTTGTTTTCCCTCTGTTTGTGTTTCTAGTTTTCTACCTTTTCCTTTGTCATACTGATCTCATTAGTTATTACCCCCTCGCAATGACAGGCCAATGTTACACGTTCAAGTCATATAATGTGGACTATGGGAACTGACTTCAACTATCAATATGCGCATACGTGGTTTCGGAATATGGACAAACTCATACATTATGTAAATCAAGTCAGTATTTTCTGAATGTACAAGTCACATTTTTGTTGAATCATTCTTAAGAGAAACTTAATTATTTTAAATACTTTGTTGACAATCATTGCACTTTTAATGGTTTAAGTATTATTTTATGATCACTTTGTTTCGAATATGTGCAGATGAAGTAAATTTGCTCAAAAACTTCTTCTTGAAAACATTTTTTGTATTAAAAATATTGTAAAATCCTGATCCTGTCCCTATTTATAAACTAATGGTTTTCAACCTGATCGCAGGATGGCAGAGTCAATGCATTTTATTCAACTCCATCTATATACACTGATGCAAAATATGACTTATATGAGTCATGGCCTCTTAAAACTGAAGACTACTTCCCGTTGGTTAAAGTTTTTGATTTTTCGTAAACGTATTCAAAAAATGCACATTATTCTGCTAAAGTTGTTGGCTGATAATTGAATCACATTGTGTATCAGATATGCGGATCGTGAAAATTCTTATTGGACAGGATATTTTACAAGTAGGCCTGCGTTAAAAGGCTATGTCAGGATGATGAGTGGCTACTATTTGGTAGGTCATGAAACCCTTCAAATATTTCTGATCGTTAAGGTAACTCTCTTTCAAATGCTTTCAATCCAAAATCCCACTGGTCTCCGGTCTTAATTAGGCAGCAAGACAGCTAGAATTTTTCAAAGGAAGAAATGAATCAGGACCGACAACTGACTCACTGGCCGATGCGTTGGCCATTGTACAACATCATGATGCAGTTACTGGTACTGAGCAGCAACATGTGGCTAATGACTGTGCAAAACGGCTTTCAATTGGTTACAAGGAGGTACAATATTTTCCCAACATTTTTTCTTTGCCACCAGATGGTAATGCATTAAAATCTTGAGTTTTTATTACCGCAGTCCGAGCAAGTTGTGGCAACTGCACTTGGTTGTATGACACAAGCATCGACTTCAGAATGCAAGAGTCATGTTACAAACTTCAAGCAGGCAAATGCCCGTGAACTTCCAGTTCTCTTGTATTTGTGCTATCTTTTCTTTAAAAGCAAATATTAACTTGAACAGTTGTTCAGTTTCTTCAATAAACTCTTTTGAACTTCTGTTCAATCCATTTTTATCAAATTGAATTGGCTTATGCTCTCTCACCTAGATGATTTAACTTCTATTTCTAGATATCGGGAGACTGATCTTCTATTTATATTTTGAAGTTAATTAGATGCATCAAAGTTTGAATCCTTTCTTCTTTCACCAGTGCCCCCTTCTGAACATAAGCTATTGTCCGCCAACAGAAATTGATCTCTCTCTTGGGAAAAAAATAGTAAGTAACAATTTTTATCGAAAAAAGGTATTGAAACAATAGATAAATCGTTCCCTTGCTTTTCACAGGCGGTACTTGTCTATAACCCTATGGGGTGGAAAAGAACGGAGATTGTTAGAATTCCTGTGAGTATTTTTGATTTGATCATTTTTATTTAGTTTTTGCTATGACAGTGATGTCAAATTAGCAGGTTTTCTTTGTCTATTCTGCTCAGTACATCAGGCTTTGTCCTGGTCCCTGATTTAATAGGAAAATGGACTGGTTTTGATACCTGAAGTGACGTACTTGTTCGACTAAATCAAGAATAAAAAAGTCAAGAAATTAAGTCAGCAAATAATTAAATAATGTAATTTTATGCCCTCGATGCAGGTAGTCAATGAGAATGTCAGTGTTAGAGATGCTGAAGGACAATTGATTTTGTCACAGCTTATCCCTATAGTTAATGCTTCAATAGCCAACACAAAATTATACGCCGGTGTATACTTGGGCAAATCTTCAAATGTCAGTCCCAAGTATTGGCTTGCATTTAGAGCAGTTGTTCCACCTTTGGGTTTTAGCAGCTATGTGATCTCAAGTGATAAACCGGGAGGTTGTTACACTGATCTTTTTTAAAAGTAGTAATTGAGTTGAGCATTCGTACTCGATTTTTTTAACATTCTGTCACTTGTTAACTCATGCAGCTTCTGTTTTGTCAAAACAATTGTTGTACACATTTGAACGGAGTCAAACCAGTCCTATAGAAATAGGTTCAGGCAGCTTGAAGCTTGTGCACTCTGGAACTAATAGAAAGCTGATGCAATATATTAATAGCAGGAGTTTGGTATGTCCTCAGAAATTTACTCATTTGTCTCCCATTTAGCTGCGCTTTTTTATTTGTCATATGCTGTAGTAGTCTTATCATCAGTAACTGGTCTGTAAACTTCCGTTTTGGTGCTGCAAAGTAGTGAACATACATGATAGCACTTATATTTTGTAATGAAGGTAAACATTTCTGTAGAGCAATCATACAGTTATTTCACTGGATATGACAGGAGTATTGATTTTCAGGTAACATCCCCATGTTATTTAGATTTCTCTCCCAAATTGTTGCTGGTGGACTTTATTCAATAATTTCATTTACTTATTGAAGGCTTCAGGGGCATACGTTTTCCGGCCAAATGGTTCATTTCCAGTGCTTTCTGAAGAGAAGGTATATACGTTCCTTTCTAAGTTTAGCCTCCGGTTTGAATAACAATTGCTTGATACAAAAAAAATAAGATAATTGATATATGTTTCAGGTTCCACTTACAGTTTTTCGAGGTCCACTCTTTGACGAAGTTCATCAGATGATTAATTCCTGGATATATCAGGTTCGCAGTGGATTCATTAGTTTATACATCAGATGACATTTATTTTTCATTTTACTTGGGACTTCTATTTCTAAAATGCCTTGACCAACATATTTAAATGAAAATATTATTACTCTTTTTACGAGCACTGATTTTGAAATTAGCTACTAACAATCCAACCTAATTCGGTTTCTCATGACTAAGTTTCAAAAATCTATGACAAAAACAGTTGGAAATTTAGAAAGTCAAATGTGAATCTGCACATTGAAAAAACTAGAGATTTGGAAGAAAGATATAGGCATATTGTGATTTTTTTTCTATGTTATATGAATTTTTAATTTGTCTATGCATAGATTACAAGAGTGTACAAGGAGAAGGAACATGCTGAGTTTGAATTTGTGGTAATTCAGCCCTCTTTGTTTATCTATTTATTTCGTGAAAGTTATCCATCCTTTGTGGTTGGAAACCTACCTAGTTATTCTTTATTTACAGATTGGTCCTATTCCCATTGATGATGGTTTTGGTAAGGAAATTGTAACTCGCATAAAATCCAAAATAGGAAACAATAAAATATTTTATACAGACTCCAACGGGCGTGATTTTCTTGAAAGGGTATGTTTCATCCACTAATCTCTCAGTCGCTGATTTTTCTTTTCAAAACCTAACATACTGTTCAGAATATATATCATTCTTATTACAGAAAACAATACATTGGTTTTCGTTGACTGTGACATTATCAATGCTTTGATCGATTACTATTTGCTGTTTCTGTTTAGATTCGAGACCACAGAACTGATTGGGACCTTCAAGTGAACCAACCTATCGCAGGAAACTACTATCCGGTATGTTTAGCCTGAAATAACCCTTTCTACAGTTTTCCTTTTATTTTCATTCTGGGAAAGATTTATGTGAAAGAATTATGCTATCATATTCTTGCTGCCAACAACATAGTAGGTGGTTATCATGGGCAACATTTTGTCTCCACTTCCAAATGTGATTCTTCTATTCCAAAAATCTTACAATATGCATATAGCGATACTCCCAGGGTATTTAACCTGAAAATTTTAATCACGAAATGAAATTATGTTGTATAGAGTATTTAGCCTGCATTCAATTTAAAAAATCCAACATTTAACTGGTACAGCATGACAATAAAACTACAAGTAGATAGTTATTAGCCTACTTCTGTTCTCAATCAAACCTACTCTATATACCTATAAAAGTGTGGATAGTAAAAAAGTTTTCTCATTGTGAACGGACATTATTACCCTTCACATGTTTATTTATTTTCATTATTAGGTAACATATGTGGTAATTTCACATTTAGTCTATTAATTAATAATTAATACTAATTAACCATATTTTATGGTTATTATTTTGTGCTTTTGATTTTCTTCTCCATGTTCTTAAATGTTTGTGCTAATTTTAAATAAACATACTTTAAAAAAATTTACTTAATATTAATATCAATTATTTTTTTCATTTTAATTATATTCATATTTTAATGTTTGTGCTAATTTTAAATAAACATACTTTAAAAAAATTTACTTAATATTAATATCAATTATTTTTTTCATTTTAATTATATTCATATTTTAATTTATATGTAGCAAATAAGTCATCTCCACGTTTTTAAATGTTTGAGCTATTTTTTAAAAAAATACTATTAAATTTACTTAATATTAATATCAATTATTTTTTTCATTTTAATAACTTTCTTGGACTTTCATTTAAATTCTAAATTAAATTAATTATGTTAGTTATTGTTCTATTTCACCATCATTTGAATTCATTCAGTGAATTATTAAAAATAAATTTTAATATAATTAGATTTAAAAAAAACTTCAAAAAATTATATATATGAAGGACTCATGATAAAGTATGTGAGTGCTTTGAACAAAGAGTCATTCAAATAATTCTAAATTAAATATTGACAAATGAAAAATTAAAAAAATTAAAATAATCATTATTACTTTTAAATTAAATAAAACAATTTGAATTGAAAATAAAATTATATTTAATCAAAATTTTAAATTTATTTTGTCAAACTTCTGATATATCATTATTCCAAATTCTTATAATTTGTTTTGATCTATCTTTTTCCGAACAAAATGTTGTTTGATGGATTTGATCACGTTATGCAAAGATTAAAAATATTTTTACTATTAATTTATTTTTTAGTTATTTAGAATATGGGTTCACGTGCGGATGCACGTGCTTTTTTGCTAGTTTCTTGAAAAGGCTTAATGTTGGCATTCCCAATTGACAACACAATTGCCATTTGTGGTCCACACTTTGATGCATGATTGATAAATTTTTTTGAGTTCATTGCTTTCATTGAACACCAAAGAGTTATTTATTTATTAGGTTGAGTTACTTCCCTTTCTGTCTTTGCTCACCTCTAAATTTTAATTAGATTCTATACCTGGAAGAATAGTTGAAATAATTTTTAAACTAGCTAGATCCACTTAGTGCTTGGACTATAATTTTGGTCCCATCAGAGAAGTCAAAGGAAACAAAATGCCAAGAAGTTAATGAAATATTGTAACTTAGGAGAGGACCAATTATCTTGTTTAGCTTCATCTATTACATCCGACTTTCTTTCAGATCAATCTTGGAACTTACATCAAAGACGAGAACTCAGAGCTATCAGTTTTGGTGGATAGATCAGTAGGAGGATCTAGTATTGCTGATGGTGAATTGGAGATAATGCTCCACAGGTTCTACTCATTTTATCAGACTCCCGTGCTGTGATTTTTTACCGTTCCAAAATATTGAGATTGTCACAGGAATGAATCAAGGTGTTACTCTTACTTGTATGCTTACCTTTACTATTGTAACTTGAGATCATAGGAGATTGCTATATGACGATAGTAGAGGTGTTGCTGAGGCTCTAAATGAAACAGTCTGCGTCGAGGAGAAGTGCTTGGGTTTAACTGTAAGAGTACTGTCATGATGTTGAAAAAAGCTGAAGCATATAGTAGAATTTTGGTTGTAAATATTAACTAGCTACTATGAAGTTTAACCAATTACTGAATATCATTCTTAAAAAATTTAAGGTTAGTTTTCTGGTTTCACTTCAATCGAGAGTACATACTAAACCAGATCAAATTCTAAACTTCTTGCAGATCCAAGGGAAGTACTACGTCAGGATTGATCCACTTGGAGAGGGATCCAAGTGGCGCCGATCATTTGGACAGGAGATATATTCACCTTTTATTTTAGCTTTCTCCGAGCAGGTAACCTCAGAATCATTCTGTTCTTGTTTCTGTTGAGTCAATATTTATGACTATATTTCCTTTAACATATCGCAGGATGACGAGTGGACGAATTTCCCAACACCTACCTTTTCAGCAGTGGATCCTTCATACAGTCTTCCTAATAATGTTGCTATAATAACTCTCCAGGTAATTCTTCTCACAAATATGATGACTAAAGATTTTTTGTTTGTGTATATATGCCGGGGGCCCATTGGACACCACGATGGGTAGCGGGGCTTGACAAACAAGAAGTAGTGTGTAATATTTACCGTTAGTTGAACTCTTCTGGTGCTCAGGAGCTTGAAAATGGAAATGTTCTCTTTCGGTTGGCGCACTTGTACGAGGTTGTCATTCTTAAATCATTCAAGAATCTTTGTCATTCTCTCAACTCGACTATAGAAACTATTTTCTACGTTCGTCTCAGTTTTTCTTCCTTATTTTTGTTATCTTGTCATAGGTTGGAGAGGACAAGGACTTTTCGGTGATGGAAACCGTGGACTTGAAGAGAGTTTTTGCTAACAAGAAGGTGAGACAAACAACATGAACTTTATAACTCTTGTCAATTATTGTAATCAACCCCGTACAAACATTTAGCAGTTTGTATTGACTCTTATGACCTTATCAGATAAACGAAGTCAAGGAAATGAGTCTCTCAGCCAACCAAGAAAGAGAAGAAATGGAGAAAAAGAGGTTATCCTGGAAAGTGGAAGGCTCCAATATAAACCAAGGCACAGTATTGAGAGGGGGTCCTGTGGATCCTGTGAAGTTAGTGGTAGAACTTAGCCCAATGGAAATTCGAACATTCATAATTGAATTCAACTTGAATCTATCTGAAAATTGAGAGATAAGGTAAGTTGCTAAAGTTTTTGGCACATTTTGAACTCGTGAATCGATTTGATTATTACCATGTTTTATTCTAACTGAGCTCATATTTGAGGAAACACTCTCAGTTCCTGATCACCGAGGTTGTTCAATAAGAAGGCTTGGATAATGGGGTCACCTGTTCGAGCATCTAAATGTGAATATTGAAGGCTGCTAGCTACTGTTGCTGCTGCTGCTCGTCGGCTTAAAATGGGGTCTTTTTTCGGTAATGTTACTGTCTTAGTCAATTTCAGTGTTTTCCTTGATGTTCTCCTCGATGAACCGAAACTTAAAAATCAATGGGCTTGTGAATGATGATAAAATCAGCTCAAGATTTTATGTTAATGAAAACACTTTGATTTTGATGAGTATGCAAACTGTCTTGGTCGGCTGTTCCTAGTCCATGCAAAACTGGAACCCGTTGGCTACGAAAAAACAAAAATTCCCGATTTGTTGTTTTATGATTTATACAAATAAAACACTCGGAGATTTCAAGGATGGATTTGCTATCCTAAAAATGTTGTGTCTGATATCATCTGTGTGATAAAATATATCTCTGTATATCCCATAATGAATTGAAAGATCTTGACACATAAGATAACTTTGTATTTGTATGGCAAGACATGAAAAAGACCATAATTCCCCAACTGCAACCCAAAAAATCTAATCGAATTGATCAAACCAATAATTGCAGTACCCAACATTATTATAAAAAACTATCATGGGTCTCACGTCCTACAGACTCTACTCTAATGAGTTCTTGCAATCTGAATATAAAAATTGATAAATAATATGGCAGAGTATAATGTTCTATGATGATAGATTTTTTATTTGATAACCGAAAATGTAAAAGTACAATTTTTTAAAAAAAATTGTTAAAAAAAGCATAGCTGGAAAAAGTAGGTCTCTTGTGAGACGATCTTACAAATCTTTATCTATGAGACGGGTCAATTTTATCGGTATTCACAGTAAAAAGTAATAATTTTAGCATAAAAAGTAATACTTTTTCATGGATGACCCAAATAAGAGATCCGTCTCACAAAATACGATCCATGAGATCGTTTCACATAAGTTTTTGTTATCTGTAAAATTAATGAGCAGAAGAATTGAACAAGAAAGGATCAATGGATAAGGCTCGATGAAGAAACTTGCAACTGAAAACTCAATTCCATATCTACGTAATAGATTTTTTTAATAACTGATAAGCTACCTATTAATCCTCGTTCAACAAAATATTACTCGATCCAAATTGTTAGAAATATCCAATTCATGGCCTTATTGTTAAGCTAAATATTTATGGTTTCATCAAAAATTATAAATAGTTATGATACTTAAATTAAGAATTTCAAAATATATCCGATATAAATGTCACATTTTAATCGTGACGCCAGTATAAATGATTAGTTCATTTCCCAACATTTCCACTTCGGATGATCACATGAATGTTTATATAACTTATAGATAATTAGCATGAAGTACGTGCGATGCAGTAAGAACAATTATATAATAAAAATTATAAAATTTGATTTTATAAAAAAAAATTTGAATCATTTTGTTATTTATCTGGATTTAATCTCTTGTTATATTAGACGAATAAATTAATTAAGAACTTATATAAGTTACTTTCAAAATTGTTTCTCGAATTAATTTCAAGATGATGATTTTATGTTATATAATAAATTATAATGAGCATAATATTTAGAAAAAAATGAAATTAAGCAAATTTTAAAATATTATATTTCGAAACATAATGTATAAGGCATGATAATCTCAAAATCAATCAAATTATGAATTTTATCTTTAAATCTTTAATGCTTAAATCTTAAACATCTTAGTAGATGTTGCAAATACTAGCAAATTTTGTTTATTAAATTTATAAATTTGTCTGATATATAATTCTTTTTAAAAAATGCTATCAAAATCTTTAAATTTCTTATTATAGCAAAAGTATCTGAATTCTTCTAAGAGATTCATATGTTATGATATTATTAATATATTAATATTCATAATTGTTTATATAATTTTTTCTAAATAATTTATTAGACTCTTTACTTTCAATTCTTAAAAAACCATAAAATATATTAGCATTAAACTTCATATTATTATATCATTATATAATTATCTTGTTATTCTACTATTGCATATATCTTCTTATGATAATATAATTTATTAATTAATTAAAAATTACAATAAAAATATAATTACAACATTGCATTAAAATCATAAAATAATATGTAGAGAGACAATTAAAAAAATAAAAATATTTAAATGTAATATAAGTTACATTTTACTCTTGAAATGATATAAATTATTACAATCAGTGTATATTGTAGTGATAATTCATTAGCATTTGTTAGACTATTAATTATATATTAGGTGGGATAATTAGATTACTAACTAATTATATATTAAGTAGAATAAATATAAAATTTTGATACTTCATTTTGCCCTTACAACAATTATAATTTTACATATATATCTTTATTGAGTTTTTGGATTTGTATTGATAATGTGTTCATTTTTATCTTTTGACAATTGAAAAACATGACTCATTATCCACACTTTTATATAGATATAGATTTAAAAAATGTATTTTTATTATAAAAAATATATCTTTTTTTAATGTATCATTGTTATTACATTTCCTATAAATTATATAGAAAATTTTCATTCAATTAATCTAACAATACACAATTTAAGGAGATAATGGAAAATTTACAATGAAAAACTATCAATTTTTTTATAATTTTTTTTTAAAAAGTATAATATATAAATATATATTTTTTAAATGTTTTTAAATTTATTATTTTTAATGACAAATATATTTTTAAATTCAAAAAACTATTCTTTAATATTTTTTCTAAGAATTATATATCAAGAAAATGTTAGTTCTCTAATGTATTTTTATTATCAAGTATATATTCAATTTTTACGTAACATTATTTTCAAAATTTCTTATGTTACAATTTTCCATTAAAATAATAAAAACATTACTATGATCTTCGTGTATTTAATGAGTTTAAAAAATAAATGCATTAATTAAATGAATAAGCAATTAATTAACTTCTAAAAATTTAATATCTCATATTTGACACTAAATTTATATATTTTTTTCATAAATGCTCATACAATTGATACAAACAATACATAATTTTTGTTTAAATTATTAAAATCACAATTAAAAAAATTATCCATCGTCTACACTTTTACAAGTATACATAGATGGTTATCTAGAATGTGTATTTCTTAATTCTGCTACCAATTATAATATCGAAATTTTATCGATTTACCAGTTTAAACCCCCAAAGTTAAATTTAAACAAAAGGATTTTAAAACTGGAATGAAAATCATAAAAGTTATAGTGCTTCGCTGCACAATTCTTCGGACTACATCAACAAAAACCAGAAAATAGGGGGGAAAAAAGAAGAAACATAAACTAAACGATGGATCAACTTAAACGAGCTTATGGAAGGCGATAGACACGAAAATGGCTGATTAAGGCAAATCTTGGTTCTGCAAATGATCGTCACTCGAGAAGCGGAACATGGCTCAAAATCCGAACAACTTCTGAACTTCAAGACATCAAACAGACTCACACCACCCCATGAAAGCCAGCCGACTCCAAAAGTACGGCCTTGATTTGATCCGGATGCAGGTCTTGGCCTTCTTTGCATTGCTGACAAATTTGAAACAACAAAATGGAATGAGTGACAAACGAAATAAGTTAAAGCCTTTAACGAAAATATGGCTACCTCAGCTCGAAAAACATCCAACGCAAACCCATTGAAGCAGCTGATAACAGCTTGCTGAATGTCGAGCCCAAGATTGTCCATGGCCCTCATAGTTGAGAGAAGAAGGCCGGGTCTGCGGCCACAGAACATATGGATGTTCACAGCTCTCCCTTCTCTTAGCCTAACCTCAACCTGCCGTGGTTTTAGAATTGTGCGTCAGTATGCTAGTGCTTCATAATTAAATTATGTTACATGTATGCATAGAGCAACCCTTTTTCTCATTTCTCGATACTTCATGAATGATGAATCAGATCTAAATCACCCAAGAGCTAGAAAAGGAAAATTTTGAAATGCTTTGGAATCAACGTAACAAAGCAAACTATTCATATGTACCCTTGCTGGTTGTCCCGTTGGGCTGGAAAGCGGACTAGCAAATGCACTTGGGCAAAGTTCCTCCTTAATATGGGTGGGAAAGCCGGGAGTCGTAGGCGTCAAAGGGTAGAAGCTAGTTGATGGTGCCATTGAAGAGCTACCAGGGATGGACTCAAGTTCATTATGGAGATCATTTATCTTTTGCAAAATTTCCTTCAAGTATTCAATTGCATCCCCAAGTATCGAAGCCCTGTCCATCTACCAACCAAGAGTATCAAAAGTATGTCATAGTCATTAAGCTGGTGAAGGGAAATTTATGTTATCAAGATATTCCATGACCTCGAGATGTAAAAACGTTCATGTATTTCAATCAAGAATTTTCTCAAAGAATGTCATTAGAAACAATGTTAGGCATAAACCTCCATTTTACTGTCTTCTGTTTTTTTTCTTCAAGTACTCGTTACTTAAAAAAATCCTATAACGACATATTCGTGGCGACTCAAACCCAAGACTTGTGTTTCGAAAAACAACAGGTCTTTCGCTGGGCCTTTTGGTTGGTTAAAACAGTGAAAAAAAATTACCAATAAAGTAATTGACAGTTTATGGTACAACATTAATCTCATTCTTTCAATGAATAGGAGAATACACTGATTTTAAAGGCTTCTCAATATTAATGAAAGCACGAGCACCAGAACAAGAGAATTTTGAAATAGAACAGAAAGGATGGGGATAAATAATATAATGGAGATGGGACCTCATGTTGGTTTGTAGGGAAAATGTCCAAAAAATATAGAGGAAGATGTATAACGAAATTTACTTCAAATTAAATATCTTAATTGATATGTCAGTCAAGAAATAAATACTAATCCTTAACTCTTTCAATTTGTAGCACTCAAACGAGGACATCTCGTTTACTATCTGTGGTCCAAATTGAAATAAGCAATTTGAAATGAGCTCATAGATTCCATGTGACTGAATTAAATGCTATCATACAACTTTAATATGCATGCCTCTCAAGTAAGGAAGTGCCAATCAAAAATGGCTACTCCTCATTAATGATCAAACAACTGCAAGATACTAAATTAAGAGGAAATGAAACACAAACAACAAACGAAATCAAGAAACACGGAGAAAGAAAATGATATCAAGAACTAAAACTATGTTCTAATTCACGAGAAATTGGCTGGGAAGAATTATCATTACCTTGCTAATCTTTGGCACAACAGACCTCAACATGTAAAGCCTATCATTAAGCTTCTTCCGACGGCGCCTTTCGGCCATCAAATTCTTTGCAGGCATCCCTTTTTTCTTGCCCTTTTGATCCCCAACCGTGACTGTGCTATTAGCATGCGAGCTATTTCCGCCATTTTTGGAACCATCTTCGAGCTTATTCGTACGTGTATTCTCCCACAATTGATCATCAGAATCATAGTTCAAATTAGAACCATCAATGCTAACATCCTCAACATCATCCCCACTACTATTTTTCCTTTTCTTTTCACTAAAATCCCACTTCTTATCATATTCCTCCACATTAATAGCACTAGTTCGAAATTGATTTATACTACCACCCAAGTTCAAGGAACCTAAATTGCAGCCACTGTTATCGCCAAGATTCTTCCTAAGGGCAGCCCTCTTTTGAAAGAGTGTTGGCTGTGCTCTACTTGGGGAAAAATTACCGAGGGGTCCAAGAATCTTGGACCTGTTAAGTAACAAAGTATTCCCCTGCATTGAACCCTCCCCAAATCCAATCCCAACACCACTGCTCCCTTGCGGTAAATGAAGTAAATTATTAGCAGCAAATTGAACATTAGAGCTCAAATTCAGAGTACCCATTTGAGATTGAGCCCCCAAATTACCGAACCCGCCTCCCACAATTCCACAGCTTCTATTCAAAGCATGTTCAAGATACACACCACCCTCACAACCTGAATCAAAGGTTCCCTCTAAAGGGTTGTTGGGTATCAAAGATTTCGGATGCAAATAGTAGTTCAAGGGGTTATGGGACGGTTCAAGATTGTTGAAAACAGAAGCTGACGTTGGCGAACATGACGCAGAAGAATTAACTGCATTCAAGAGTAGCTGATTGTTATCAGCAGCTTCGAGGAAAGCCGCCGGATATGAAATGTCATGCATGGTGGCATGGTGGCTGCCACCGCCGCCGACGGCAGCTGCGGCGGCGGCGGCGTTTGTAGTGTACCATTCATCATTCTCAACTTCAAGTATGGATTTAAATGTAGAAAGCGCACCCATTTCCATATCTGGCTTATTTTCAAATCCGCCATTGTTGTTCTGAGCCCATGAAGTTGTTTGTTTCTCCTCTTTGTCAGCTTCAACCCAAACCATGCTGTTAACTCTAGACAACATAGTTTGTTTTCTGTTGTTTGTGTAAGAGAAATCTGCCAGTGAGTAAAGAAATAGAAAGCAAACACGGAAACAGAGACTAGGGGAGAGGAATTTATAGCCAAAGGGTGAAAAATTGAACGTTAAAGAAAAAGGAATGATGATGGTAGCAGAAACGAAAAGGAGATTGGCTTTTATCAGGAAAAAAACTAAAAAAGGGTGAATTTTTTAATAAAATTATTGTAGTAGTAGACTCGCTTATCTTCACTTTGTTTATATTATATTTTGTTATCGCAAAAACTTATTTGAGACGATCTTACGGATCATATTTTGTGAGACGAATATTTTATTTTGATCATCCATTAAAAAATATTACTTGTTATGCTAAATGTATTACTTTTTATTGTGAATATCGGTAGGATTTACCCGTCACACATATAAAAATTCGTAATATATAATTATTTTTTATATTTAATAAATTATTTACTTAATATATTCCTATATAATGTGTATAACTATATTCAATTTGTTTTCCTAATATCATTAAATAGAGTATTAGAAAATTTATCTCTGTTATTTGTTTTTCGAAAAAAAAATTATTTATTTAAAAAATAAATTGGATTATAAAAATATTATAAAATGAAATTAATATTTAAATATTCATATAAAAGTTTATTGCTTTTTATGGGGCTAAGTGTGACATAGGTTGTTGAGGCGATTTTTGGTTTTGCTTTTGTAAGTATGTAAAGCTAATGATTACAATTCTCTAAAGATGACAAAGGTTTAGATTTTTGGGGCTTCGAAGCAGCAGAAAAAATGCTTGAAGTGAGTATAAATGTGAATGAGCCTGGTCATGTATAATAAAATTTAAAAAAATTATTATATCGAAATAATTTTGTTTTGTATAAGATGATTAGTCGATTATCTCACTTTAAAACAAAAAATATGAGATTTATCAACAATATTTTTTTATATTACAGTGAAATGATCTACTAATCATCTTATACAAACATATCGGGAATAACTCTAGGTATAGCATATACTTTTCTCACCAAAAATTGAGTGGATTTTGCTACTAATTCAACATTTTAAATTTTTTTTAAAATTTTTATACTAAAATAGGACAGAATAGGATCCAAAATATTAGTCATAAAATGATACTTTGCCATTTTTGAGAATTTTTTGTATTAAATATTTTCTAACTCGTTTTCTTTAAAATGGTCATTCTAACTTCTTCTTTCAAAGATTATTGTATAATCATGCATCTCGAACCCTGGAAAGTTGGCAATAATATTTTTGACATATATTTTGGGATAAAAAGATTTACATAGTTCACAACAAACGTTTCATATATTTTATCGTTTTTAAATTTGTCGTTGTTGTAACTTCCTATTTGTGTCGTTTTTTACTTAAAAACGTGATTCGCTTTCGTCGGTGAGTTTTGGTTAATTGAAAAACTCGTGATTTAACATTATATTAACGTGAACGACTGACATAGTAGTTGATATATATTTTATAATATTTACTTAATTAATTTGAAATCACGTAAACAAAACTTTAAGTTGTATATGGATTGATAGATTTCAAATCCATGGATTTCAATTTTATTCGAATGTATTTTTTTTTTTTTAGATAACCAAGATCATGAACGTTAAATCGACATCATGTATTTTATGTAGTGTTTCATGTTTATTATGATGAATTTCAAATTCATACAACAATGATGTCATTTGAAATTCATTATACTTTGTATATTTAATGTGTTGATAGGTAAGATATGTATTTAAAATTTAATCTATTATTTCTTGTTAACACAATCCCATAGATTTGAAATTTATCTCCTCAAATGCAATCTAAAAGATGATGTTGTGTGGTTCCACTATTTCTTAACTAGGTTGATTATTAATAGATCAAAGAATTTGAGGATATATTTTTCCCAAACTTTATTGTTATAGAATAGTATTTTACTCATGTGATGCACATAGTATCAAAATCAGTAAGTATGAGCTTTTAAATAATTACTTAAAATTATTGACATAATAAATATATTTAAATAATATATAAATTTTTTTATATCATTTGATATCATATTCAAATAAATATAACAATCACACCGTCAAATTGAATTATTTTCATTGCATTCGATATATTGATTGAGTAAAACAGATACTAATAAAAAGAATAAAAAAATCATATATTATTTGTTTATCAAAATATAAATAATAAATAAATATTTTTCAAAAAATTTAAAAAAGCATTTATTAGTTAAAATTTTGATTAAAAAATTTAGTTACTTTTTTTTAACATTTTTAAAAATATTTATACTAAAGTTCTAATTAAATAATAATAATAATAATAATATTGATGTAGGAATAATTAACATAACAAAAATTCATGATGACATTCTAAACTAAAAGTTGAAAAACGTAATATTATATAAAATTTTTGTAACTTATTTAATATTTTAGAGAGTTAAGATGATATGATGGATTGGAGAATAGTCGTTGAGATACAATAGCTCGATTCTTGAAATATTGAATATCTATGAATTAAATCGAATTTGGTTTTCAAATCAAGTGGAAGACACTCAAAATAATCCGTCATCAAACTGATTAAACATTTTGTAAATCATTTAAAAGATAAGCAAATTTTGATTGAAGCATTTTATCAAATACTTGGTATGAAATATTTTAGCTATTGAAGAACAATAAAATATTTTAGGTATTGAAGAACACATAAAATACTTCAACAATACATCTTAAAAACAGTAGCAATAATTAAATGCAATAAATAAATAACTACAA
This sequence comes from Primulina tabacum, assembly GCF_025594145.1. NCBI lineage: Eukaryota > Viridiplantae > Streptophyta > Magnoliopsida > Lamiales > Gesneriaceae > Primulina > Primulina tabacum. The sequence goes on from NC_134552.1 coordinate 17,478,044, forward strand.
ATTTGTTTATTGGATATTCAGATATTAACAACTCCTACTCCACCACTTCTTCTCCTTGGGAATGATCAACTTCCACTAGAAGTCTTTGATTTATACAACTCTTTGTACGAACCCATTTCAACTTACGACTTATCTTTTGCCTAATTGAAACTCCTAACACACTCTTGATTGTAAGTCGCAACCTTATAATACGCATAATGTTTAACGTCTTTTATGTCAAGACCACAAATACAATCTTTAATGTATTTGTATGAAGACTCACTCAACTAAACTTTGAAATTCAACTCTAATGTATATGTGAGTGATTGTGTATGATGATTTAATCCACTACAGTGTGTGTATCTCTCAAATATATCCTCACATATTGGGTTTGTTCTCGTTCTAGCTAATTTCTTCATGTACGCTACCCACGCATGCTTTGAATCCCCTTTCAAAGCTTGCATTTGATCTTCAAGATGTTATAGTTATAGGCTCCAAGAATGATATATATATTAGACATAAAAATATGATTGATTGGAAAGATTTTGTATTGATCATTTCCACCTTACTGACCATGTTTCCCGAGCCAAAATGATTTTGACGTTCTTGTTCAGTTTTCCTCGTCTGCTCAACTGGCCATTCAGTTTTGCTCCACTGCTCAATTGGTCATTAAGTTTTGCTCAACTGAACCAAGCTGATGAGGTTTGCTGAAATCTTCTTTGCTAAACTTAGTCCGTACAGAACTCATATTTTCATCGTCATTCATTATCATCTTACACTCTGATTCAGACGTTGACTTGTGAATATGATTTGTAGATCATCGTCTTAAATTCATAAAATGAATCGTTTCATTTGGATAACTGAGCTGATTAGGCTGATCAAAATATCACAACTGCCCATGCCCAAATGATTGTTGTTTTCTTGAAATTAGTTTGGTCTTCCAACCATCATTTTGCCTAGATAACATCCGGTTTAGCCCAACTAACGTGAAATACAATATGTCCCAAATTGAGTTTCTGTCTAGAAATTTTGACCGCTGGTCATTTACATCCTTGAGTTAGTTAACCTTTCATTCTTTTCTCATCTATTTATTTTTCCTTTTATTTGTACTTTTTAAAAACATAATTAGAATTTAATTTTTTTATTAATTATTATATAACATTTATTTTTAATTATTTTCTTTAATTTTAGTTAATCTATATATTAAATTATTGTATAAGCAAATTCATACCGATACTATACCAAAATTTTCGGTATACCGAACCAAAAAAACCTTACATTTTAAAAAATTATAATTTATTGTTTTAAAATATTATATATTTAAAAATTTTTGTATATTTTTCCGATATTTCGGTATATATCAAAATTTTCAAATTGGATATCGTTACCGTACCGAAAAATTTGGTATTGTTACCGTACCGTATCGAAATCTTCGGTATACTTAAAATTCTGTAAATTCAATATTTTTTGTTATGGTAATCTTGGTATACCGAAAATTCGGTATTTTTCCCCACCCCTAACAGGGTTTGTATTGGCATGTGCTATATTATACAATTTTCTTTGAAAGAAGTGTCAATTTGATGAATTTCAAATTGAACTAGTTAATGAAGCTCAATTGTCTTCATTAGCACAAGTTTATAAAGGTGACGACTTTGATCAGTTATTTAATACTCAAAAACAACAACGAGCAAATGCTAATGCATGGAGGGATATCATAGCCAATGGAATGTAGAACGATGTTGATCAAATTGTCAGTAATGATTATATTTTTTTTATAAAAGACTACTCATTATTTTGAGTGTTCTTTTAATAAAATTTTATTATGAACTTATAAAAATATTATTTATTAATATGTTGAATTGACATAAAGAATTGAAATTTTGATTTCAATAAATTGGATAGTTCATTTGTCGTTTTTCACAAATTAAATTGATTTAACTTTTAAGTAAGTAAAATTAATTTACATTCATAAATAAAAAATAATAATTTAAAATTGAAGAGGTTATCTATGTTTAATAATTATTTTAAAAAAATTAATAAAAAATAAATCACAATTATAAACTACAAAATTCACATAATTCTATGAAAAAGTTTACAAAAGTCTACAAAAATCTTGAAAAAAAGTCTATAAGAGTCTATGAAATTTGTTTTACAATTCTATGAGATTCCATAAAAGTCAATAAAAATCTATCAACTCCACAAAAGTCCATCATTTAAAAAAAGTCATTAAAAATCTTTGAAAGTATAGAATGAATACACCTCCCTAAATGTACATCCAAATCTTTAGGTTGAATCAAAGACTTTTGTTGACATTTTATTGTGGTACCTTAGACTACAGTTCTTGTACTTAATAGAATTCCATAGAGTCATTAAAAGTCTATTGACATTTTGAATACCTATAGACTTTTGTAGAGTTTTTAAAAGTCAAGTATGAATACCACATGACTTTTTAAAACTCTACAAAAATTTACATTGAATACCACTAAACTTTTATGGAGTATATAAAAGTCTAGTTTGAATACCTCTAAACTTTTAAACTCCATAAAAGTCATTAAAAGTCTATAACCAATACACCCCCCTAAGTAAAATATATTATAAACACAATTACAAGTTTTTTATTATTAAAATCAAGATTGCCGTGTTTCTCAACTCAATCTTTTTTACGATCAAAAAACTTAGATAAACAATGATTTCAACTAATATATTTCTCATTTTTCTTCATATGACTGCAGCAGAACTTGGGAAAGAATTTTCGAAATATGTAAGCAAAACTCAAAAATTTGAGTGTAATATGATGTGTAAATTTTTAATGGGAGTTTCTTCTATTTATAGAGAAGTAACTGCTATCCAGATCCTGTATTTATTTCTCAAATTTTATACACTCAAAATTTCGAAATACACATATACATAATTGTATATATCCCATATCTCCTAATTTAAATTCTTGGATCATGACCTATTTATATATCATAAAAATCAAAATATTGTCATATTATCATCTTAAATTTTGAACTACTTGGATAAATGTAAGATTTAATTATCTCTCGCAACTTTATATAATCTTGATAATCTTAAATAAAAAAACTTGATAGCTTAATACGAATATTGATTACAAAAATAATACACAGGAGTTTGAATTTATGGGTTTTACATGTGTACTTTGGTTTTGGATTCAGGCCACAATTACATTGCATCCGAGCACTTGCTGCTGCGATTGCTTAGAGAAGGCGGAGGCGTGGCAGCACTGGTCCTCGATAGTTTTAGGTGCTGAACTGCTGATCCTAGTAATATCCGAACTCAGGCAACAAGATACCTACATGGGAGGAGTGCGGTACCAAACTACACCCTGCTGCTGGAAGGCAACATCATATCGAACGTATTACTCGAATATATATTTTTTTACTTATTGTGTATAACAAAAAATAAATAACTTAAATTTGTTGAATAAAAAATAAAAAATATATACTAATAAATAATTATTCTAATTAATTTTCAAGAAATCTTATTAAAAATACCTTTATAATATAGAATATCTAAATTTAATATCTGATTTAGCATCAAGGCACACGCACACGTCTCGTGTGTACATAAAATTTTTTTGTAATAATAAATTTTTGATACATAAATATTTTCCTCACAATAATATTGTTGATATATATTTTGAAAACATTTTTACATAGTTCACCACGAATCTTTTTGTTGGGTGCAATAATTGTCCTTGCTTGGTAGAGCGATCGAACCGTGGTGCTTGAGCAGCTGTGCATTTTAAAATATTTGAGTTGCACTATTACTACTAGCTATGACTTTTGGTTAAACGGTAAGCATTCGGTCCTACACTTTTATTTATTTTATCATTTTTAAATTTATACACATATATATACACATAAAAACAGAAATATATGGTAGTTATATTAGATAATAAAATTATATTAAAATCACAAATGTAAAAAATATATTTTTAAAAGATCAAAGGACACAAACCTATGTATTTGTATTATCTTAGCACGAGATCTTATTTTTTAAATGCCAAAAATATCAATGTCAAATTACAAAAACATCAAATTAAAGGAAGATAAAGTAATTTAAAGTGAAAAGAACTCATAATTAATTAATCAATTAATAATTGGAAGTGGCAATTAAGGATTGGATTAAAAGGAAATTACTAAATTTGGAATTTGGCCCAATATTACATGGTAGGGAGATCAAATTCAAGAATAAATACGATTTTTGTATTGAAGTCCAAACTCGGAAGCAACCATATTTTGTACTTCAACCATTTTTACTATATATTATGTTCCTCATATAATATATCCTACTATAATTCAACGACTACTGTCCCAATTCTCAAATATATCCAAAAAAATAATATTTTTGTATTACGGTAATAAGAAGATATTATATCAGGGCAAAAACTTATGTGAGATGGTCTCACGGATCGTATTTTGTGAAACAGATCTTTTATTTGGATCATCCATGAAAAAATATTATTTTTTATGCTAAGAGTATTACTTTTTATTGTGAATATCGATAGGATTGACCCGCCTCACAGATAAAGATTCGTGAGACCGTCTCACAAGAGACCTACTATTACATTAGATAGTTTTTTTATTTATATCATCCATGAAAAATATTACTTTTTATTGTCAAGATGAGCATAATTGACTCGTTTAATGAATAAAAATACGAGATGCAATTAGAATGAGATGGAAAATATAGGTCTCATGTTTATATTATATCATTTTTGGCCACATTTATATCGATTACACATCTGTCGAAAATTTATCACAAATCATATCGTATTGTCCACGGAATCCACAACAAACGTGAAAACAAAACTCTCTAATATTTTTTTCACACATTTTAAAGAAAAAATTTAAGTTTTTGTTATTTTGAAAGACCCCAAATTTGAGAATTCTTTTTTTAAAAAAAAAACAAATTTGATAATTTTACTCTTACAAACGAAAAAACCTTGTAGCACCTCATCTTTGAATAGCAGCAGCCAATGCAAATCGACAACACAGGGGTAAAATGGGCAAAATAAATTACAAAATAACGATTCCACCTAACACGTATTGTTCTGGACACTTGTACAAATTGGACAAATTTGCCCTCATCCAACAATTTTGATCGTACGGTTCTCGATGGTTTCTTTCAGCGAAAGATTCACCAGATGTGCGATTCGGTGCACCCGTTGTGTTGCGGCGTAACAAAATTAAGTTTTCGCGGGCGAATATTTGCTCTTGCGATTTTCATCCACAATATTCTCTTTCCAAATTTGTATTTTTTTCTATAAATTCTGCTGTTTCGCTGGGAATTTCTGCCCTTCACGGTTAATCGTTGGTCTTTTGGGAGCTAAATTCTTTGTAATTTATCCTTTTTATCGTTTTCCCTCTCCGATTCAATTTGTGAGTAAGCTTGCTTACATTTGTTCAGGTGAGGTTTATGTAGGATGATTGAAGTTTAATTAGTTTGGCTATATCGGTGTTGCTGCTCTTTGGGCTGCTCGATTTTTGGGTTTTTGTTTGTGAGCGAAAGCTCGTGATTTGAAGGTAGTGTTGTTTGTTAGATCGATTAATGTCTGGACTTTTGAAATCATTTTCTAAATAGTTGTTAACAGCGTTTGAATTTTACCCGATATCTAGGTTACTCTTATTGGAATAAATTTGTGAAGCTTTTTAACTATCTTGCGTAACTTTTGTTTCATGGTGTTTGTTTAGCCACTTTTAATATTGAATTGTGCTGTAATTGTTAGAATTTGTTGTGTTTACTGGGTATTGAGACTGTAAAAAAAAATTCTTTTTTGATTTATGACAGCCATATATAGAATTTTGGAACTTTTTAATATAAGAACACTTTAATATGCTTGATACCCATAGCGAGTTCAGTGAAGAGTTCAGGTGGCTCTTATGTCAATCGTGTCATCATTAAGACTAATAGTTTAGTTGGTGTTTTGTTAGTTTGGCATGAGACATTTTATGACATTAATGTTGGGGATGTAATCATGGTTCTACTTGTTCAATCTCTTAGATTTTCGTTTCTATTTGGAATGAGTCTGTCAGTTTGTCTTATTTTTGAACTTCACAGATAATACTTGTTTTCTAGTTTGAAATGCTCTATAGTTCTATTGCTAATGGTAGAGATTGTGCTGCGTTCAGATATGCTCTTACTTTTATTTTGATATGATTTTGTAGCCTTCGTGTTGGAAATGATAGTTTTGAATTAAATTCGGAATTTCATCAAGTTTCAGTTGCACTTCCACATTAAAAGGTTTATTGAATTTGCATGTCTCCCTTTAAATTTGTTAATGCACTGTGGAGCTAATTATGTGGTTGCCACATAGAAAATGAAAAAGCACTTGAATTATATGTCATGTTATAATTACTCTGTATCCCCCTCCCTGACATCATCTTGTTGTTTATGAAGTTGAACCGTTGGACATTGCTATGGTTGACAGATGGAAATTGAAACCAAAAAATGTCCCCTTTCTGTTGTATATGGACTTCTTTGCTGTGTATGTTATCTGTGATAAATTTTCCATGCTAGTAGAATCTAACAAGAGCATTTTGTGCGTCGATTAATCTATGTTTTTCACCTATGAAGTTTGGCTGTTTGATAATTGATGTTATAGCTGCACTCTGAATCTTTAAATTCTGGTTCTATCTTTCTAATGGCTAATAACGTGTTCGCAGATCTCTTAGAAGCAAACAATGGCACATGCTTTAGTTCAATTGACTAACTTACCTTCTTCAGTGGCCTTGGTAAATAATGTGAAGTTAAAGAGCTCTGGTAATACAAAACGGTCAGCTATAATGTTGTGCAGTTTACGAACTGCTCCTCTGACGTTTAGGAGTTTCTCGGGGTTGCGGGGAGTAAATTCCATAGACCTGATGGTGCAGAAAAATTCCGAGACACTCCAATCAAAGGTAATTCCATTGACCTCTAGGAAGCAAGGACGAAAAATACGAGTTGCACCACGAGCCATGTTTGAGCGGTTTACAGAAAAAGCGATAAAGGTCATTATGCTTGCACAAGAGGAGGCTAGGCGTCTTGGCCATAATTTTGTTGGAACTGAGCAGATTTTGTTGGGGCTTATTGGTGAGGGTACTGGAATTGCTGCCAAAGTTCTCAAGTCCATGGGGATAAATTTGAAAGATGCTCGTGTAGAGGTCGAGAAAGTAATTGGACGAGGCGGTGGTTTTGTTGCTGTTGAGATACCTTTTACTCCTCGTGCAAAGCGCGTGTTAGAACTCTCACTAGAGGAAGCTCGCCAGCTCGGTAAATTGTTTTATGGTCTCCTGTATGTGCTTTTTGACTTTTTGTCAGATTGTCATTGAACTGCTGTAGTGCCCATGTACCCATTGTTACATGTGCTTATTCTTATTCATTGATGCTTAGGGACCCTTTCAGCTATTTTAATATGCAATTTTCTATGATTTTGTAATGATATTTTCCATTGAGATTGGTTTAGTTAGATGTTTGCTTTGGTTTTGGATTCAGGCCACAATTACATCGGATCAGAGCACTTGTTGCTGGGATTGCCTAGAGAAGGAGAAGGCGTGGCAGCAAGTGTCCTTCAAAATTTAGGTGCTGATCCAAGTAATATTCGAACTCAGGCAAGCATTGCTACTTTTTCTTCCTTCTTGTTATTGTATGATTTTGCGGAATCTGAGGGAATGATTATAGGTTATAAGAATGGTTGGTGAGAGTGCAGAAGCAGTTGGTGCTGGTGTTGGAGGTGGAAGCTCGGGCAACAAGATGCCTACACTGGAGGAGTATGGTACCAATTTGACCAAGTTAGCTGAGGAGGTTTTTTTTTTCCCATTTTCACTATTAATTTTGGATTTTTGTGGAGGCATCTGACATGATTTGTGGTTTTTTTCCTTTTTAGGGTAAACTAGACCCTGTTGTTGGAAGGCAAAGTCAAATCGAACGTGTCATTCAAATCTTGGGGCGTCGAACCAAAAATAACCCTTGCCTCATTGGAGAACCTGGTGTTGGGAAAACAGCTATTGCAGAGGGCCTTGCTCAAAGAATAGCCAACGGGGATGTTCCAGAGACTACTGAAGGTAAAAAGGTAAGCTACCAATGGTGAAACGAACCGTACTATTTAACTACTTTAAATTTGCGGAAAAATAAAAATTTTCTTAAATAAGTAGAAATTATCAAACTTCGTTAATAAATATTTGCTCGTCTAAAATATTTACAATAAAACAACTACCAACAAGTTGCGATAAGTAAACGTTTAAAACATTGAAAACACCACTCCTTAAAATCATAATAATTGAACATGCATAAAATCTTAAAACATGGGCGGTCCTCGGATTTAGCCTCCCGCTCAGTCCAAGCCAGCTCACTGATCCCCACCCCTCGTCTCCTCAAATGCATCCTTACCTGCATCGATCAAGTCTAGTGAGTCTAAAGAATCAACATGTATAAACTGTGAGTAACGAGTAATACGTAATAAAATCACATGCAACTTTAAAATAGAGCGTACGTACTTGAAACTTGAACTTGCATACTTAAAAGCCTGAACGTAACATACTTGAAACTTGTGCATACATACATAAACATAGACGTGCCATCATCATAAGACTTTTCTTAAACATGCTTGCATACTGGTACATACTTGAACATTCATAAACTTCATCATTTTGCGTAGAGGCATGTTTCAAAGCAAGTGACACATACATAAATACGCCTGATCAGACTAAACCACAGTACTGGGCTAACAGGGAAGATCCACTGTCACATACATGAGATCCCCGTTCATGCTTTAACGGGTGGATTGGTCCCCGTTCATGCTTTAACGCTTCCCAATCCTGATCTAAACCCGTTCATGCTTTAACAGAGGTGGAGAGGTCCTCGGCCACGTTCATCGATCCAAACCCATTCATAATTTGGTCACGAGACATTTAGCATACCTAAAAAACTTAAAATATTTTCTTTTGCACGTCGAATATACTTACTTGGCGTTGAGGGATTCGTTGGATCTCGCTTGGGGCCGCTGCTGCAACATACTAACATGAGTTCAAACACTTATCTTTCATAACTTAGACGTAGGTACTCGTTCTCACCACCGAAGTAAATAAATGGCTTATGACATTCTAAATCTCTCGGAACTTGACCTCGTTTAATAATCGTACTAAGCCATTATATAGAACCCCAAAACAAATCCTATATTTTTACATAAATAAATTTTAACCATCGTACTAAACCATGATTTAGAACCCCGAAGGAAATTCTAAAAAAAAAAAAATTTGTTTTTTTTTTAAAGATGGGGGTACACGGACCCCGTGTAGGGGTCCGGGTAGGCACGAAAATTTCGTGTTTTTGAAGAAAAACGGACACGGACTCCGTGTCGGGGTCCGGGAAGGGGTCCGTGTAGCCTCTGGACGTGGAAATTCACTAACTTAATGATTCATTCTTCCAACCCAAGCCTAAGGATCATGAACCAACACCTCAAGACTCATCCTAGGATGCTATTACATTGATTCGAACCCGTACAAACACCCCAAACATCCCCAAGCATCGTCAAACAACTTCAATACACAATAACCCGTAATTCGACATCGTTTCACTTCCTACGACTTCTATTACATCCCAAGCCAATCCCGACCCAAACGAACCACCAAATAACACCTAAACACATCTCACAACATATCTAAATGTAGTAGCACAAGCCCGGCGGTACCCAACGAAGCCTGCAACAAATAACTTCAAGAACATGATGAACATCATTTTCATAAGATCAAAGGTTTGAGCAGTCACACGAAAATAACCATAACTCACTCGTTTCTTGTCCGAAAATTACGAATTTTATATCAAATCGAAGGTATCGAAAAGTTCTACGTTTTATATGTTGACAATATTTTCAGAAAACGAACCGAAATTTCACAGGAACCGAAATGACAGCAAAACGTTTTTTTGAGATCTAAAATACTTCAGAAATCGATTCAATGCATAATCGCTCAAACTTTGCTCATAATAATTAAACTTTTACGCATAACATACATCAAAATATCTACTATGACGAGATCGATGCATAAAACGAAAGATTATACATGCCTTTGGTCTTGAAACGTAGGAAATCTCGCAAATCTCGACGATCCGGACACGAGGAAGAAATTTGGAGCTTCTTGCTATTCTCTAATGGTAGAATAGATGGAAATGGAGCTCAAGAACACTTGAGGAGAGAAGGGAAATAAATGAGGGGAAATGGAGGAGAATTGATGGGAATGAATTTTCTTCCGGAGAAGACTTGGACAAAGTCTTGCAATTGGAGGCAAGTGGAATGGATTTAGGGTAATTTAGGAATAATTTAAATATATTGATTAGGTTTAAACTAATTAATCAATATATGGTGTAGTCCAAATAAAATTTAGACTACTCGAGGCTTGAAAACAAATACATAAAATATTCCTAAATTTACAAAAGTTGCACCACTAATTAAGGGAAAATAAAATATTAATTGTCATAGAATAAAATACTCCATAATTTAAAAATTCCTTTTAAACTTAAATAAATATTTTTTTTTAAATTTAAATAAATGCACGTGTTTTACGTGTACTGATTTTGGGTTCTACAAATGGTGACTTAGAAAAGAAACTGTTTAATCTTCTTGTTGGTGCTCTTCATATTTTTACTACACATGGGAGATAAGAGTGCTGAAAGTCAGTTGGGTTTCAAACTTACTGAAATAGCTTGAATCAAACACTTTGTTTGGTTTTGATTTAAGAAACCAATTTGCTTCTTCCTAAAGTAAAACCAAACATTATCTGCAATTTCATTCTCTCCCCATGAAATATTTCTCTGCTCATTTCTGCACTCCTTCCAAAAACCGCCTCATCATTATATTATTTTTTTAACGCAGCACGTAAGGTTAAAATTTCAAAATTTGCTCATAATAATCATTTACATAATGATCAAATCAGATATAATTTTATAATATTCACGGGATTATAGTTTCATGATCTAACATTTTAAGTAATATTGTCTACTTAGAAAACATTCCAACTGTACCTTTTTATCTCACAAATTCACACCACAAGATAATTTCCCTTAAATGACTTCCAAATCATAAAAATATTACCAAAAGCAACCAAATTTTATATATTTTTTCAGTCTTATATTTCAGAGGTCATTGAATATTTTGGAAGTAGAAGTTGTATGCACGTGATCATACAAAATCATTGTCATAAGAGTAGAGTATGTGATTTGTGTGATCTTCATTGAAGAACATGGATGATAGTTGGCACAGACCTGTCTGGTATTGCGCTTGTAGTTTTTATGCTCTTCATTGTTATTTATTGGTTGAATGGCAACTACTGGTATTGCACTTTTAAAAATTGGGTAACTATTAAAAATTTTCCCTATATTTTTGAGTGAGTGTTGTTTTCGGATCATTTCAGGTTATAACCCTGGATATGGGTCTTCTTGTTGCTGGTACAAAGTATCGTGGTGAATTTGAAGAACGGTTAAAGAAGCTTATGGAGGAAATTAAGCAGAGCGATGAAATTATACTTTTCATTGATGAGGTTCACACATTGATTGGAGCGGGAGCTGCTGAAGGGGCAATTGATGCCGCAAATATCTTGAAGCCTGCTTTAGCTCGGGGTGAATTACAGGTTAGTTGCATTTATGAAATAAGTTAAAAATGAGAAAATATGGCATGAAGATGCTCGTGACTGTGATGTTGCCACACTTTTAAAATCTTGAAAATCGTATCTATTTCTAGTTGCTTTTGAATTTTGATCTATTCACTGATGTTTATATCAATTTTTGAGGCAATGTTTACTGAGATTTTTACATTATACTGATGGAAGATGTATTGAAGATGAAGGTTTTTGTTGGTCCTTCTGAAAAATTATCTACGTTCTTAAAAGAATAATCCTTTTTTTACTTTCTCCGAGCTCGAAAAATATGCTCATCAGTGATTTATTTCTCATCGTTTTAGACATGGGTCACCTTTGGTTGGATGAATTCTATCATGTTGTGTAATGCCAAATACTAATGCATTGCAGTGTATTGGGGCTACAACACTAGATGAATACCGTAAGCACATTGAGAAGGATCCAGCTCTTGAAAGACGTTTCCAACCTGTTAGAGTACCAGAGCCCACTGTAGACGAAACCATACAGATTCTTAAAGGGCTTCGAGAACGCTATGAAATTCATCACAAGCTTCGTTACACTGATGAAGCTTTAGTTTCTGCTGCACAGCTTTCGCACCAGTACATCAGGTATTTAGGGCTGCACTATATGTTATTATTTACTAATTTACTCAATGACCGTTATAAGCCTGAAATGATTAATCACGTCCAAGGAAAATGATCCATATTTTATACATCATATGCAAAGTTGAGTTTGCCGATTCTTTGCATCCAGGCCTGTTGACTTTTGATCCCGAGAAAGATACAAAGCTCTGAGCCACCTGCTCATCTCTAATGCTATCTTTGCATATTTCAGTGACAGATTTTTACCTGATAAAGCCATTGACTTGATTGATGAAGCTGGTTCCAGGGTTCGACTTCGTCATGCACAGGTAGGACCATCTCTTAGCAGTGCCATAGTCCATTTCCCATTTATACTATGTTGATCCATTAATCTTCTGCAGCTCCCAGAGGAAGCCAGAGAGCTTGAGAAAGAGCTCAGGCAGATAACAAAGGAGAAAAATGAAGCTGTTAGGAGTCAAGATTTCGAAAAAAAGTAAATGAAAATTTTCTGATCCCTACTTGAATTTGATGTTGGGGTAGTTGAGATAAAGATCCCAATATTATTTCACTGTTAGTCTTCATATCCTGAGCATGTTCCATTTGTTCAATTTTTTAGGCTGGGGAGCTACGTGACCGAGAAATGGATCTCAAGGCACAGATATCCACTCTTATTGACAAAAACAAGGAAATTACCAAGGCAGAAAATGAGGCGGGGGACACTGGTCCTCTCGTGACAGAAGTTGACATTCAGCACATTGTCTCTTCTTGGACAGGCATCCCCGTCGAAAAAGTCTCAACTGATGAATCTGATCGCCTTCTCAAGATGGAGGAGACTCTCCATAAACGGGTCATCGGGCAGGATGAAGCTGTTAAAGCCATCAGCCGTGCTATCCGTCGTGCCCGTGTTGGGCTAAAAAATCCCAACCGTCCCATAGCTAGTTTCATCTTCTCTGGCCCCACTGGTGTAGGAAAATCAGAGCTAGCAAAGGCCCTGGCTGCCTACTACTTTGGATCTGAAGAAGCTATGATTCGGCTTGATATGAGTGAGTTTATGGAGAGACACACTGTCTCAAAGCTCATCGGGTCACCTCCTGGTTATGTTGGTTACACGGAAGGTGGACAGCTTACTGAGGCCGTTCGGCGTCGTCCTTACACAGTTGTGCTCTTTGACGAAATCGAAAAAGCTCACCCCGATGTCTTCAACATGATGCTTCAAATTCTCGAGGATGGGCGGTTGACCGACAGCAAAGGTAGAACAGTAGACTTCAAGAACACGCTCTTAATCATGACATCAAACGTTGGAAGTAATGTAATCGAGAAAGGTGGACGTCGTATAGGTTTCGATCTAGACTATGATGAGAAGGATAGTAGTTACAACCGGATCAAGAGCTTGGTGACGGAGGAGCTGAAACTGTACTTCAGACCTGAATTTTTGAACAGGTTAGATGAAATGATCGTATTCCGGCAGCTTACAAAGCTGGAGGTGAAGGAGATAGCTGATATCATGTTAAAGGAAGTCTTCGAGAGGCTTAAATCCAAAGGCATAGAACTTCAGGTGACTGATAGGTTCAGAGATAGGGTAGTTGAAGAAGGATACAACCCGAGCTACGGAGCCAGGCCTCTTAGACGAGCTATTATGAGACTTTTGGAAGATAGCATGGCTGAGAAAATGCTCGCCCATGAAATTAAAGAAGGCGACTCGGTCATAGTTGATGTTGATTCAGATGGCAATGTTATAGTTCTGAATGGCAGCAGCGGTGCTTCTCCAAAAATGTCCCCCTAACAGCTTGCCTTGTAGATTTTGCTCCTGTTCAACTACGCCATGCACCTACTCCCCCTGGATCTTCCTTATGCCAAGCCAAAGCAACCCTCCATGGATACACGAGGTTGTCGGTTCCATTTTTTCAACTGTCTACTAGATTCTAGTTATTACACTTTACGGTTTAGCCTTAGAAGCATTCTTTAAATTTGCATGAACATTATTCATGACTGATGGTGAAAGCCACGTCTCGTCCATTGCATCTGGCGGGGGGACACATTCAAACATTTGGATTAGTTTGTTCGTGAAGCTGTTGGTTCCATAGTTGAATGCTAGATAGATATGTAGACATGGTTATTTCTGAATAACATGAGTCAATAATCTCATGTAAAGCTACTTTTGATTTGTTTAGCACTTGTTGCGGACATGATGATGGAATCTAAGCTCATTTTTTTTAGTTTGCAGGATACATCCGGTAAAAGAAATATACAGAATTATATCGTTCATTTAAAAATCAATATGGAAACGAATCAAAACTAAAGATAAACTAATGAAAATAACTCGCGCTTGTATTTTATAGTAGTTGTGCATAAAATTAAAGAGAATAAACGAAACATATTTGACCTATATTCCACATCCACCAACTGAACACACATTCCTAGCTTAATGGTTCTCATAACATACAAAACACTAAACGTGTACACAATCACAAATTGTGGGTATCAAAAGGTTCATACCATTTTGTGAGATGAGATTTTAGAAGACTTGTCAAATATAAAACATTGATAATCCTACATGATCTTGATTGAGATCTCAGAATTTTGTTTGCTTTATTAGTACATGCTCAAAAGACAAAAACTTGTATGAGACGGTCTCATGAGACAGATATCTTATTTGGGTCATCCATGAAAAAATATTACTTTTTATTGTGCATTCGATAAGATTGACCCGTTTCACAGATAAAGATTCATGAGACCGTCTTACAAAAGACATAGTTTGCTAAAAGTATCGATAGATTCGATATTGTGGTGTTAATAAACAAATTCTTTTCAATAAAAAAAATCATTTGGTACCAGCTATAAAGACAAAAATAAATCGTGTAATAAAATAGGACAGAGACTGTGTGCATATACTTTTATTTCTTGATTACTTTGTTCGTTTTCTCTCCTTTGTAGGCCAACATATGGAAATATGGCAAAATCGATCCTAGGACAGGTGGAAATACCATAGATTCCCCATCGATTGAAAAATATATACATATTATATTAATTTTTCTAAGAAAATGCCATAAATGTTTCCTCTTGAATAATAAATAATAATTTAAATTTTTACGTAATTTTACAAAGAATGTACTTTGGTATTAAATAACGCCGATAATTAATTTCCTAAATTACCACTAGTTATACGTATAATCAACATCCACCTCAAACAAGCGTTCCACTATAATCAAAGCCAGATGCTACAAAACAACAAATTACATTATTGGGACTCAAAAGGCAAAACAACAGAAACTTCTCTTGAATGACTAAATGTTCCTTCTTTCATCATCACCTCTGGAACTATATGAGCTCCTAAATTCGTATAATTCATTCATTTCATTCTCGACTGGCTAAATTAAATATGATGCTCCGCGAAAAATGTCAGTAGCAGTTCAAGATGAAAACTGACCTAAAGGGGTATCAAGAGTTCCCGCAATACCAACAGTGTGATGTAGACTTATAACTTCTTCCACGTCCTGCTTAACGCATGACAATGGTCTTGTACATACATGCTGATACACAAGTATTTGCAAATATCTCTGCGTGTCATTGAAATTCAGCAGAAGATACATCAACTGTTGGAACAGGATGCCCGGGAAGATCTGAGCAGTCGAGGCTTTCTCGTAAAAGAGATGCCCTGCAGGGGTTCATAATAAGAAGTTGCTGCAAGTCCTTTGGAAGAACTTCAAATACAATTTGCAGATCTTTCTTCAATTTCATGCAAACATCTTCAGTATCTTCATTTGTTTTTCCATGCTACATTGGGAGATAATGAAATTAATTAGGAAATACATACAAGGAAATATGATGTACAAAAATGATAACAGCCACTAGCAATGTAATGTCAGAGAATAAGTACATTATCTCAAAAAAGTAATTTTAAAGTGTTGTTGGTTATGGGTAATTAGGTAAACACCTCTGTATACTCACCTCTGTATACTCACCTCTGTATACTCGTTAATCCTCTCTCTCCTTATATAGGAGATAACCGATAACTATATGCTTCAATTAGATCATTTTCACTTCTTTTCAAGGTTTTCTCTTGCATTCTTGCAAATATGCACCCCCATTTTTTTATAAAAACAATGGTTCACGTGAATAGGGAATTAGTTAATAACTGTTCATGTGAACTGTAAAATTGGAAGTGTTCATCCACGAACAGTAATAATTTTTCAATTTTTCTCCTCTGATGTTTCTTTTTGGTTTTCTACCACTTGATGTTTGATTTTCACCAAATCCCTTACTGGCACAACT
The DNA here is from genome assembly GCF_025594145.1 of Primulina tabacum. NCBI lineage: Eukaryota > Viridiplantae > Streptophyta > Magnoliopsida > Lamiales > Gesneriaceae > Primulina > Primulina tabacum. The sequence goes on from NC_134552.1 coordinate 17,494,506, forward strand.
GTAAAATTGAATAAACAAACCATCCCTTCATGGATATATCACTTTTTCATGTTTGTATCTTATTACGGTAATATATTTTCCTCGATTTTTAGAGTCTATGGATACGTATACTTTGTTCAAGATCTTCGACTAGTCTTGATAAGTTATCTCCTCAATCTATCAAGTATGCATTTTATGGATATTCTCATACCCAAGAGGGATATCATAATGATTCGAAGTCTTATCAATACTTTACATCCATAGATGTACTTGTCTTCGAGTCTCCTCCGTATTACTCGTCTAGTAGGGCACTTTCAATTGCATTTCAAATATCTGAACCATTCAAACCCATTCCAGAATACTATCAATTACATCCCACTTTTTGTGAAAAATCAAACAAGAGAAATGGGAGATGAGAACAAACGGAAAAAAATAAAGATTTAGCTTGAATACAATCTTCTAATGAAAACATCATAGAAGGAAAAGCAAAAGGACACAAGGCAGCACAGTATTTTGAAACAAGAGAAGGGACTGAGGAAAATATATGCACGAGATAAATCCTCTGCAAATCAACATATTCCCAAGTTAATATTTTTTTTTTAGAAATTACAGAAAGAAACATACCAGCATTTCTCCTTGGAGGTTTCTCTCAATCGCATTGAAGAAATCAACAATTTCCAATTCTGACATCCGAGCTATCAACTGGTTTATGTTGCTTTTAATTCTAGCTTGTCTCCACATTTTATACTGTTCTTGCTCAGCAACAGCACGTTTTCTACGGAACCATGGCAGAAAGTTGTGTCCTTTCAAGAAACGCCTGCATTAATGTAAAATAAATATACATTTTAGAAAATGATAAAAGTATATATCGACTAAACAAATTATTTATCTATGTACACATAAATGAAGGATATCAAGAGCAAAACTGACAATTTAGGACTGAGAAGTTAAGGATGAGGACAAGGCATCACCAGAAGCCATATACATTTTGAAACCCTTCATTTTAAAGATGTATGACGAGGACACAAAGAAGTGGACTAGAAGGGAAATAGATAAACAAAGAGCGATTGCATGATTGCCAAACATGAAAAATAATTCATTTCTGAAAGATGTAACATGAGGAGAAACACTTTGTGTGACAAACATTTCTTTTCGATGTAAAAATAACTTTGATGGAAAGAAGACTGGTTCCAAAACCGTTAAACAATGTTTCAGGTCTAGTTGTGGGGGATGAGTCTCCGCAGTATCAGAAACTTCACAAAACTTAGGTAAAAAGGGCACATGGGCAAAAACGTAGTAATTTTTCCATAGGGTTCATATGAGCGGCACAAAAGATAGTGGATGTCTGCATTTCTTGTGCAGAGAGCAACTTCGGAAAATATTGTTTAAGGAGATTATCTTTGAAGAAGGTGATCAGTGTCAAATATCCATTTGCTTCGGATGAGTTGATGATAAATTGTCCTGGCTGCGACGAGTATATTCAAAACTTAAAAAAGTGGAATAGACTAAAGACGAGAGAGAAACTATAAAGGAAACGTGCTAATTTTGGACAATTAGTTTGCATAAAACTATTTTCTCAGAAGGAAAAAAATGGCAATTTGAAGAAGTTCTAGTGAACTTCTTTGTGGATGAGTAGATAATGCCACAAGGCAGGGTGTTCTCTTCATGGATATTTTAAACGAAAATTGCAAAATTATCTATCAAGGGAAACCCTTCTCATAGCAGGAGGTGTAAATCTATCCATTATTCAGTACCTGTAGAGATCTAGCCAATTTGACCTCATTCTCTTCAGTAGAAACTTCCCAGGACCTCTTTCTGACAAAGTTGATAAGAATTCCTCAGTACTGAAAGATGGTAGAGAAGGTGGATCAGCATATGGAGATGAACCTTCAGAAGGAGTATTTGCTCTGAAATATGGACCAAAAGGGGCCAAAAAGTTCGTGGTCAGCTCCAAAAAATGGCGGCGTAATATATCATTGTTAACAACTGACATCGACTCCTCAACCCTTGGAGATAATCCAGCATCAACAAGTCTATTCAAGATAGAGGTATCTGGCTTTGTCACTGAAGCATAATTCGACCATACAGCTTCTTTGTGTTCTGTCATTAGACACAAAGGACCATCTCTTTTCAACTTTACTGCATTCAAGAAGTTTGCAGCAGTAAACTTCCTTACCGAAAGATGTCGGAAGTTCAATCGTTCTTCTTGAGCAGAGATTCCCCCATTTGAAGCCCTTGAATCAATGTTAAGACGACTAGAATGTGAAACAGGAGTTCCAACTGAAACTATGTGAGGCACATTACGCAGTGCTTTTAAGAAAAAGAGGTTTGTGACACCTAAAACCATTGGAGGAAAAGCGGCCCCCTCTGGGAGAGAGTTCAAAATGGAAAATTCAGAGTCGTGTATTGTAAAGTAAGGCCTGAAGTCAACACTGAAAAGTAATGGGGCAACCAAACTAACTAGACCAGCAACTGCTTCACAGCACTGGGGAGGGGTCGGTGCTATGATTAAAATGGGTTCCCCAATGAGTAACACTTCCCAGAGCTTCCAAAGATGCATCAAGAGTCCCCGGAATGTTCCAAAAAGATCGGAGTCATGAAATAAACCCTGTGGCACTGATAGATTTGAAGGGAGAAGGGGGGCCAGTGAGGACGCAGAGTCTTCAAAAATCCCACTATCAGATGGCAAACTGTGAGGAGGAGGAAGGTTCACTTTCAGTAACGCATTCCCAATAGGAAGCACCATGAGATTACCAGGTACAGGAGTAGGCCACATCGATACACAACTAGCAATGTGAGCCAGTGCTTTCTTTCCAATATCAAAGTACAAAGGGCCCATAATTTGTAGCAAAGGCCTAAACACACAAGAGTATGGACTGTGAGAAAGAATAACAACAGATTTTTGTTCACCTCCCCGCTTTAGCCTCTCATCATGTCTCTGCCTATTAAACACAAAACCATACAGGTATCTTGAGTTATAGTGATTTTTACCCTTTTGCGAATCCGCACACAATGGCCCTTGAAATATTAAGTTATTACATACTTCATTAGTCTTTGATGGACCAATGTTTGAAAGTGGAGGTTTTTCATGCCTCCTTATGCGGAAGAAGAAGATACAATCATGAATACTTGATCGGTTAAGGTTCTGTGAAACTGAATCTGGGAACGAACTAAAAGCAACTTGAAGCTCCTCATTTTGGGTAAGACAGCCAGGTGGACAACACTCCTCAATGAGCTGCCCCTGCTCGAGATCAAACCTAATGATACAAAAAGCAACTACCCATTGATGCAAAGCTTTTTCGTCAACTTCTGATGCAAGTTCCGACTTCACAGAAAATGACGGCGACCGGCTCATTTCCAGATACTTGACAATCACTCATTAATGAAATTAACTCAACATTGACCACCAGCACTGAGAAAATTGAAGGAAGAGGCCTTCCTGAAAACATGTAGAAAGGTTTTCACATCAACCAATTAACCAATAAAACTACATTGTATCTACAAAAATGAAGTAGATATTCACAAGGAAAAATCCATTAGCTTCACATATACCCCATACTTCATAAATGAGCATTCATCCATGATAACGAAGAAACAAATAAGAATCAATAGTATATTTTCCATTACAAATGTGAACTGCAGAAAATAATAACGACGACAATAATAATAATAAACATTCAACATTAAATACAAGTAATTAAACTTCCATATCTTTTCAGAAGAAGGAAATAAGGAAAACAGATAACACTTCCTCGTATAGTTAATTTGAATCCCAACTATGCAACCACATATGTAATGGAATGAACTCCGCGAATACAGTGGCAAGATCCAGTACAGTAGTTTCATGATAAATGGTACTAACCAGCTCTGAACTTTCAATAGAATAATGGTCCACAGTTGGGAATCCTATGCCGATCAAACATCAAAATGCCTGCCCCGGTGATCTAAACAGTAAAACATAAACATTTTGAAGTATTCTGATCTTAGACTTAGAAATCACTGTTTTCTCCAATCCCATGTGGGGAACCATTATATTAATAAAAGTGTAAATGATTATTAAACAAAACAGATTCATGTCAAAATTTCTCAAAGCAATGGTACAAATCAATCTCTCCCCTAAATTACTCTTAAACAGGAGACGATTGATGAAGAATAAGGCAAACGTGAAGGGAAACACTTCAAAAAAAATTGTCAAAATAAAAGCTTATTTTACCTGAAAATTATTTGTCAAAAAAATTTAATAAATATATATTTGTAAGGACGGTCATGGTGACTAATTTAATTACCTGGACTCGAAAATCCAAAAACTAGAATTTCTAGAAGCAGCTTGGATCTGCAAAATTGGCACAAACAATTAAATATTGACAGGCCATGGGAAGATAAAACTGTAGAATTATCTAATTACAAATAACTGTTCAAGACACAGATATCAATTTTAGGTATCATGGTAAACACGTTAACATTATTTCAATGATTTATTATATCATTCAATTTTTCATTTTATACACAGCCATCTTATCAGTGCGTCTTTTTTTACTTTTTCCTTGTGTCCATTCTGATTTCTAATTTAATAGTTTTCAAAAACTTAAGAGATTACAAGAAGACATAATAAATTAACTTAGGTTCATTTTACCTCCAATATGAGACAAATCGTATTTACCTGAAATTAATATTTTGACATGTTTAACATTCGGAATAGTTTAGATCATTGGTGAGTCGTTGGTGAAAAAGTAAACGAAATCCCACCAATCATCAGGCTCTTTTCATGCTATGGTTGCCTCTGTATCAGCTTCGGTTTACAAAACAAACAAATCATTCTGAAAGAAAAAAAATTACAATATATTAGATGATAATGGTGCATTTGTAATGCACCACATTACAAAGAATCAAACTAAGGAAATTAAGCAAATACGATAATGGTGCCCATTGAATACTAAATGAATCAAGCAAACACTACTTTTTTTTATCCAAATAAGCTAAAATCGAAAAAGAATATCACTACTAACTAGGCAAGGTTACATTTGAGTTGATGAACATGGCACATCAGCCCACTTGGCATCCAAACGCTCTATGCAGGAGTTCAAAATCCAATGCTGTCAGGTGGAGAAAAAATTTGTTAAATCAGTAAAAGCATAGAAGAGGTGACAAATGATTAATGGACCAACTCTCCTACTTGTAAAATTGTTGATTCCAACTCTTGCCGTTTCAATAATAAATAAACAGTGATACAGTTCAGCATATATGGCCTCTCTGTCAAAAGTCACTTTATCATAGACAACGTAAAAAAATTAACATCTTTTGTAATCTATCTAAAAAGTTTTCTTACAAAAAGGCATAGAGTATTTCCACATAAGATCTACCCCATTATGCTGACAGATGTAATATTTCTGGATCCCTCGTAATACAAGCAGCGTAAAAAAAAATTGTGTTTCAGTTAATCCAAATTAGGAAGCAGCATAAAAATGAAGCAGATTCTTGGTATTACCATTTCAATCATAATGCATCCTAATGGCATTTTGTGACGAACCTCCTACTTGTCATATGGGAAAAAGAAGAGGCTTAAAACCTATAAATGTTTTCATTAGAAAGAATTGGACACATATATCGTCAAATTTCTGCTGGTGAGAAAATAAAAGAGAAAAGTTATAATATGGTTGAAAAAGTGGAGCAAATTAAAATTCAACAAGATGAAATGCGTAAAAAGTTCAAAGTCATCAATAGATTTAGAAAGTTTCAGCAAAATACTAAGGAAAGAGGAATTAAATGTAAATGTTTCAGATTGGCCAACCATTCTGTACCCCATACAGGACCAGATAATAGTTTTGACATTTGAACTAAATGCACGATGACTTCTAACTTCAAGGATACTACCTACTTAAAAGGTATATAACGACAACTTCAACTGGTAAGGAAACCTTCAAGGATCCTACCTACTTAAAAGGTATATCATGACAACTTCAACTGGTAAGGAAACCTCACCCTTTATTTATTTTTATTTTTGAAGGACAAAATTAACCGATATGGTTCTTTCCATCTTACCCATTTGACAGAAAATTTTGATTAACTTGGACTTTCAGATCTTAAAATTCCCTCAACATTCCTTATATTTATAGCCACCAAAAGAACACCTTTCTCTCATGCGCAAAAAAAATAAATTGTCCTGCTTACGATCCAACAAACAGTTAACCTCTCTCAACCTTATTTTCTGGTGGTAGCATAATAACAGTTAAAGGTCAAAACTAATATGTTATTGAGACAAACTACAAAAACATACTCGGTTCAAAGTGTATAAGAAATACTGAATGTGCCATGTTCAACAACATTGTACATTTAAAGTTATTATTAATTTGCCGACCTCAATTTGTTTTGTATAAAAAATTTCTAAAATGATATTTATTGGCATGAAACACTCAAAGTTACCATAAACATGCGTGTATCAACAAAAAGACGATACTTTAGTTGATCGAAGCCATTAGCACATAGAAATAATTAACCACAGTATTCTCAAAAAAACTGATGTGCGAATCAGAAACCCATTTCACCTTTTCTATTTTCCCACGGGAACAAATATGAGTAAAACGGAGATAGCTAAAGAGTATCGAGAAATTATACAGGATTAGATGCGTGAATTGTGGTTCTGAGCTTTGCCACACTAGGTTCCTAAACTTCCAAACATCTGTCGATCTCATCCACAATCTTCACATAAGAACCTTCACGAACTACAAGAAGTGACAACAAACCATGTCCGGAAATCGTAAAATTTACATGAATCCAAAACCCAGAGGAAAAAAATTGAATAAAGAAGAAGGAAACGCTAAAGATTTGTAATTTTTCGATTTGTCTTCATACTAGCGATTAGTTCACAATGCAAAACACTAAAAATCCAAAATTCGTTTATGAGAATTCCTACCCATTTATTATATGGATGACAAAGCAGGATTAAAAGTCTTCTACGCCTTCATCTGAAGATTGTTCAGCGTTTGGCTAAGCAGATTGAACTGCGGAATTGACGAATTTGGATGGAAGTGAAAGCGTAGTTAAATGCATAGATCTGTGTTTGATGGAAACTGGCAGTTTCGAAAAAAGGCCAATGGATTGGAGTGGAAAAATTTGGGAATTAAATAAAATCATATTATGATAGATTACATTTATCGAATTGTAGTTTGACCCAAAGTTAAAAGCATACATTTACATCGGTCAATATATATTTTGTGAGATGATCTCACGGATATTTATTCGTGAAACGAATTAATACTGCATATATTTACAATAAAAACTAATAATTTTAGCATAAAAAGTCATATTTTTCATGAACAACTCAAATAAAAGATATGTATCACAAAATTAATCCATGAGATTGTTTCACAAATTTTTATTTATGCACGCAAGTACTAAATATTGATAAATGTAATACATGTAGTGGGTATAATTCGTTGAACTAGTCATTAGATTCATACATTATGTTATCATAATATGTGATATCTCCACAAGTGTGTATAACTAGTATAATATATATAAGTAAATATAACTCGCTAAACCAGCCATTAGACACATATGTTATGTTAGAATAACATGTATATCTTTATATGTACATGTACATAACATTGATAGGTAAAATATATATAGAGAATTTGTCTTGCTAATAGCGGTTAAACACGTTACATATATATTACGTTAGCATTACATATACAACATGTTATGTTAGAATAACATGTTGTATATCTTTATATGTACATGTACATGACATTGATAAGTAAAATATATATAGTGAATGTGTCTTTCTAACAGCGGTTAAACACGTTACATATATATTACGTTAGCATGACATGTAATACTTTTAATAAATGTTACGTGTTTAATATTGATAAGTGTAATATATATATATATATATATTGATTTTGTTTATCATATCGATATTTCTTCCATTGCATTTGTTGGTTGACTAAGAACCTAAAATGGATATGAGCATCAGGATGAAAATTAAATCGGTAGGTGTATCTGTAGGTTAACTAAGAGCTACATATCCCGCCTCCAATGGAGGGTTTTTTTTAAAAAAAATTTAAACATTTTAATTTCAAAAATAAAGTGGATAATAGAGTTTTGCAAAATTAAGCTAAAATACCATCATCAATGACCGACATTGTAATATATTTTGCAGCATCTGTATATATTAAAATTGCAGCGTTCAAGCTGTCATGTGCAGTTACACATGGTAGAAGCGTCTTTGCCAAATATTTTTTTTATTCATTATTATTATTTTTTAATTGAACTTAATATATATCTTATTAGTAAAATAGGAAGACTATATGTAAAAAAAATAGAATTGGAAGTTAAGTTTAATATTTGAAAAATAGATCATTTAAATGGTGAGTTAATCAACCAATTTTTTTAAAAAAATTCTTTATTTGTAAAATATTAATTAATTTATCTTTTAAAAAAATATTTATTTAAATATGTGTTGCTTTAGATTTGGAAAAAATGTATATATCTATCCATCCACTTACTTTTTTTTATTATTACAAGTAATATGAGTAATAAAAAAATAATAATAGTTCAAATATGAAAATTCTTGAGTTTTTCGTACACAAAATTTTTGAATTTGTACTTTTTTTTAAAAAAAATATTTTATTTTTTAAAATTTACGTTGATTTAGTTTTCAAAAAAAATAAAAAGTGTATGTATGTCGATCAACTTATTTTTTATTTTTAAAAATTAATGAATTTGAGCTTCAATTTCCATTTTTTGTATGTAGGTTAATTGAAAGATAAATCACTTTTTACTTTTTATCTTTCAAATTAGTTCATTTACAAAAATAAAGTTGGAGTTCAAATTCATTAATTTTTAAAAATAAAAAATAAGTGGATCAAGACAAACATAACTTTTTTTTGAAAACTAAATCAAAGTGTATTTAAATAAATAAAATATTTTGTTTTAAAAAATAAAAAGAGCACAAATTCAAAAATTTTGCTTATGAAAATTCAATAATTTTCATATTTCAATTATTTTTTTAATAATAAATAAGTGAATGGATATGCATATACATTTTGTCGAAAATAAACCAACACATCTTTAACTAATTTTTTTAAAAAAAATAAGTTCAATTTTTTAAAAAGATAAATTATTTAATATTTTATTTTAAAAAAAAATTGGTTGACTAACTCACCATTTAAAAATGATCTATTTTCCAAAAGTTTCAACTCTATTTTTTGCATTTAGTCATTCCTATTTTACTAATAAGATATTTGCCAGCCGCATATGATATATGTGGCTGGGACGCTATAGTTTTACATTGTTCTCTGCTATTAGTGGCGGACACTGATTGATTGTGGCGTTTTGCCTTAAATTTACAAAACCATACCATCTATTTTATTTTTAAAAAATTAATTTCTTTTTTTTAAAAAAAAAAAAAAACCCCCACAATGGAACTAAGAATTGGAGACCATGGAAAGTGTATGGATTGGTCCCTGATTGGTTCGTGCTCCTTCTGAGAAATCATTCGAGAGAAATTAGAAATTTTAGAAAATAATCCTTATTTTCCTAAAACTCAATTTCTACAACTTTTAAAGGGGAATAAATTCTATTTTCTCTAGTATAAATAGGGCATATTCATTTATTCAGTGAGGGTAATCAACCGCAGTGATTTTGAAGAAGTTAATCTGAGTTACATCGTCTTGACTGAACTTATTTAAAATAGTTTATAATTTCTTATATATAAGTCGTTTTATGCGTTTATAAGTTGTGTGGTTTTATTTTAAACATATTTGGATAAAATAAGAAAATGAACTTTAATTATATATGTTGATGCATTTGGTTATATATTATTTAATATTTGGATAAATATTTACTTGAGATTCGATATTTAATTAACCAGCACAAATGGGACGAAGCCTATTAAGCCTCAAAAGTACTCTCTATGAAGTATGAATAGTTCACGACAGCACGTTTATAAGATATGCTCTCAGGAACACTCATTCTGATGTTCAGGCATTCCTCTCTTTGGGATGTTCACTTCCAAAACATTGTTGGATTAAAGGTGGGCTTTTAGGCTTATGGGCTTTCCATGTGAGTGAATGGAAATTTGGAAAGGTGGGTTTGTCCCACATTGAAAAAATGAAGTGGTATAGATAAGTTTATATTGTGTTACACTTTATGGAGGTGTAACAATGATTGCCTCAAGAGGCTCTCTCTCACGCACACAGGCGCAGGGGGTGCAAATCATGGGCCCGATTTGCAGTGAAAAAAGGCTTGACTTGTGTGCAAGCGTACGAGCGCGACTTTGGCCTTTTGTGTATGGCTTATATAGGTATGTATAAATAGGAGATGTGCCAAGGCTAGAAAAAGAGACCGGAAAAATCCACTTTCTCCTACTGCTACAGTTCTTCTGCTTCTTCTGCTACAGTACTTCTGTTCTGCTACAGTACTTCTACTGCAGTACTGTTTCTGCTTCTGCTGCTACAGTACTGCTTCTGCTCTGTTCACTGATAAAGTTCAAGTACTGCTTTTATTCTCTAGCATAGTGCTTTGTGCTGCAACTCTGCTGGTTTGCCCGTTGTATCCTGGGAAACAGACGTCCGCTGAATCCTCGGAGCACATACCGGAGGGGGAGAATCTGTTTTAAGGAAACTGTACAAGCTACAGGCCTCGGTTTGATTTAATTAAGCATTATACTACTGATTTCATTCACTATAGTGATTTGCTGGTTTTTCACATAGCTATCTGTCCTGTTTTTCCATATATTTTGAACAACAAACTTAAAACAGATTTACTCATTACGTGGTTAAAGTTCAGATATGGCTACTGAATCCAGCGTGCAAAGGGAAACTGATCATGTTGTCCCTACTGTGCCTGCTCAAGTTGTCCCATGTGCTGCTGCGGTTACTGTCCCTGCCAGCCACGGTGAAAAGCCTGAGAAGTTCACTGGTGTGGATTTCAAGAGGTGGCAGCAGAAAATGTTGTTTTATTTGACAACACTGAACTTGGCTAGATTCCTATTCGAGGATGCTCCTAACCTGAAAGAGGGCGAGGGAGATGTTGAATCCGTCAGTGCACTGGAGGCTTGAAATCATTATGATTTCCTATGCCAAAATTATGTGCGGAATGGATTGGCAGACTCGTTGTACAATGTGTACTGGAAAAGAAGACAACCAAAGAGCTATGAGAATCACTTGACAGAAAGTACAAAACCGAGGATGCCGGGGCCAAGAAGTTTCTTGTAGGCCGCTTTCTGGATTTTAAAATGGTGGATTTTAAGCTGGTTATCAGTCAAGTTCAAGAAATCCAAGTGATTCTTCACGAGATTCACGTCGAGGGGATGACGTTGAGCGAATCTTTCCAAGTGGCTGCTATAGTTGAGAAGCTACCACCAGCTTGGAAGGATTTCAAAAACTACTTGAAACACAAGCGAAAGGAGATGAATGTTGAAGAGCTCATTGTTCGACTTCGCATCGATGAAGACAATAAGAGTTCGGAAAGACGATTGTTTTATCCTGTTGCCGCTAAGGCAAATGTAGTCGAGCGTGATCAAAGATCGAAAAAGAAAAATTTCTTCTCCTCCAACAAAAGGTTGAACATGGGACCCAAGGGAGGCATTTCGAAGAAAAAGTTCTCTGGAAAATGCTATAACTATGATGGCATGGGTCACAAGGCATCTGAATGTAAGAAGTCAAAGAGAAACCGAGAGGTGAATATGAATCACCATTTGCTGAGTTTTGTGATCAACACGGTATCAAACATGAAAGAACTGCACCTTATTCTCCTCAGAAAAATGGCATTGCAGAGAGAAAGAATCGCACATTGAAAGAAATGATGAATGCGTTGTTATTAAGTTCTGGTTTACCTCAGAACATGTGGGGGGGGGGAAGCTGTTCTAACAGCAAATTACCTTTTAAATAAGGTGCCCCAAAAAAACAAGATAAAAGTCCATACGAGTTATGGAAAGGTAGAAGTCCATCCTACCAATACTTGCGAGTGTGGGGGTGTCTTGCCAAGGTAGCAGTACCCACTCAAAAGAAAGTAAAGATAGGACCAAAAACTGTCGATTGCATTTTCATTGGATATGCTCAAAACAGTAGCGCATATCGTTTTCTTGTACATGAATCTCAAATACCTGATATTCACAAGAATACGATAATGGAATCAAGAAATACTTCGTTCTTTGAACACATGTTTCCATGCAAATCTAAGGAAAAACCAAGTTTATCCAAAAGATTATAGGAGACAATTGAAAAGGAACAAGAGCTTGATCAAGATATTGAACTTAGACGTAGCAAGAGAGTTAGGACTGAGAAATTCTTTGATCCGGATTTCATCACTTTCATGATGGAAAGTGAACCTCAAAACTTCAAGGAAGCAATGAGTTCATCTGATGGACCTCTATGGAAAGAGGCTATAAATTCCGAAATGGAATCCATTTTACAAAACCATACGTGGGAATTAGTAAATCTTCCTCCAGGAAGCAAACCACTAGGCTGTAAATGGGTTTTCAAAAGGAAAATGAAATCAGATGGAGCTATAGATAAGTATAAAGCTAGATTGGTAATTAAGGTTATCATCAACGTGAAGGGCTTGATTACTTTGACACATATTCTCCTGTATCGAGAATAACTTCTATTCGCGTGATACTTGCGATTGCTGCCTTGCGGAATCTTGAAGTACACCAAATGGACGTAAAGACATCTTTTCTAAATAGAGATTTAGAAGTGGAAATTTACATGGAACAACCTGAGGGATTTTCTGCGACTGAGCAAGAAAATAAGATTTGTAAATTGGTGAAGTCTCTATATGGCTTAAAACAAGCACCAAAGCAATGACACGAAAAATTTGATAAAGCCATGATAGAAAGTGGATTTAAATTCAGTGAATATGACAAATGTGTACATAAAAACCACTGAAAATGGATATGTCATTTTATGTCTTTACGTAGATGACATACTTATCATTGATAATAATGATAAGATGATCAAATTCACCAAGAAGTTATTGAACTCAAGATTTGACATGAAAGATTTGGGCTTAGCCGATGTAATTCTTGGAATTAAAATTCATAGAACATCAGAAGGGTTAGTTCTAAGTCAGTCACATTATGTTGACAAAATACTTGAGAAATTCAATAAGGATGACTCTGCATTGGCTAGAACCTCGATAGATATCAGTCAGCATCTATCAAAGAATCGAGGTGAGAGCATGTCTCAATTAGAGTACTCTCGAGTCATTGGAAGTCTGATGTACTTAATGAGTTGTACAAGACCAGACATAGCTTATGCAGTGAGCAAATTGAGTAGATTCACGAGTAATCCAGGAGTTGAACACTGGAAAGCAATTATCATATTGCTAAGATACTTAAGATACACTCGTGATCATGTGCTGCATTATACCAGATATCCTGCTATTATTGAAGGATACAGTGATGCAAATTGGATATCTGATATGAAAGACTCAAAATCTATAAGTGGATTTGTATTCACTTTTGGAGGTACAGCAATTGCATGGAAATCTTCTAAACAAACTGTAATAGCCAGATCCATAATGGAATCTGAGTTTATAGCTCTTGACAAGAGTGCTGAAGAGGCTGAATGGCTGCGTCACTTCTTAGAAGATATTCCAGGATGGGAAAAACCAGTGCCGGCTATATGCATATATTGTGATAGCCAATATGCGATTGGAAGGGCACAAATAAAATGTATAATGGTAAGTCTAGGCATATACGTCGTAGACATAATACCATTAGACAACTACTCTCAACTGGAGTTATCTCTGTTGACTATGTAAAGTCAAAGGATAATATAGCAGATCCACTGACCAAGGGGTTAAACAGAGAGTTAGTTGCGAAATCGTCAAGGGGAATGAGGCTTAAGCCTATAGAATAAATTGGTGCGAAGGAAAACACAACTTACGCTGACTGGAGATCCCAAGAACTAGGTTTAATGGGACAACCTAATCGCACTAATTTGGAGAAGCACTGTGGGGGTTATCTATAATCCATTCCTATTATGAAACAGTGAATCTTGAGGATAAGCTTACGACTTTTAATGATTCTGATAACAATCAATATAGAATCACCAATGTGAGAGAGAAGTGGGGCCACTTCGAAGGAATTGCAGGGCTCAATTCTAGACCCTCTTGCAGAACCAGACGTGTGTTCATGGTAAAAAAAAAACACAATCATGAGAACTTAATACTATCAGGGAGAGTCTTGTGTGAAGTATATCACAATTCACACAAACGGATGTACAGTTCAAAGACATCACGTCTACTGTCAACCAGTGAATTAATATGCTTTCACAAAGGAAGGTTCAAAGGGTAACACCTACCTATCCTATGCAAGACTTAACTGTTGAACTTTATCAGTGGAATCCTTTCGTATAACTTTAAATTCTCATTCACGTGGGGGATTGTTGGATTAAAGGTGGGCTTTTAGGCTTATGGGCTTTCCATGTGAGTGAATGAAATTTGGAAAGGTGGGTTTGTCCCACAATAAAAAAATGAAGTGGTATAGATAAGTTTATATTGTGTTATACTTTATGAAAGTGTAACAATGATTGGTCAAGAGGCTCTCTCTCGCGCACACAGGCGCAGGGGGGTGCAAATCATGGGCCCGATTTGCAGTGGAAAAAGGCTTGACTTGTGTGCAAGCGTACGAGCGCGACATGTGTGCGTCGAATGTCGGACTGATCAAGTCAAAAAATCGCCTAGCAGTCTATGCCATCTTTTGTTAATTTTTTTTTCAGTTGAGACCTTTCACATGCCCTTGAGACATTTCGCATGGCATGACTGTTGGTGCTTCATCTCCCCAACTGTTGATGCTTCATCTACCATCTTAAAGGCATCTTTATGACAACCTTTGGTCTTTCGTATGGCTTGTATAGGTATGTATAAATAGGAGATGTGCCAAGGCCAGAAAAAGAGATCGGAAAAATCCACTTTCTCCTACTGCTACAGTTCTTCTGCTTCTTCTGCTACAGTAGTACTTCTTCTACAGTACTGCTGCTCATTCTGCTACAGTACTTCTGTTCTGCTACAGTACTGCTGCTCGTTCTGCTACAGTATTGTTGCTCGTTCTGCTGCAGTACTTCTGCTTGTTCTGCTGCAGTGCTGTTTCTGCTTCTGCTGCTACAGTACTGCTTCTGCTTGTTCTGCTTCTGCTCCGTTCACTGATAAAGTTCAGGTACTGCTTTTGTTCGCTAGCATAGTGCTTTGTGCTGCAACTCTGCTGGTTTGCCCGTTGTATCCTGGGAAACAGACGTCCGCTGAGTCCTCGGAGCACATACCGGAGGGGGCGAATCTGTTTTAAGAAAATTGTACAAGCTACAGGCCTCGATTTGATTTAATTAAGCATTATACTACTGTTTTCACTCACTATACTGATTTGGTGGTTTTTCAAATAGCTATCTGTCCTGTTTTTCCATATATTTTGAACAACAAAGTTTTCGTTCTACCGTTGATTCGTGACACAAGTAACAACCCTCCAAGTTAGCTCTCTGGATTTGCCATAGTCGTCATCTGTTCACTGGATTCGACGTACTCAGACATTTCTAAATCGAGTAATATCATCTATTTCGCACCTTCAAACTAAAAAAATATGGATATATTTGGTATTACATATTTGATAGGTTGACAAGTACCTCGGAAATATTAATATTCAG
This sequence comes from Primulina tabacum, assembly GCF_025594145.1. Taxonomy (NCBI): domain Eukaryota; kingdom Viridiplantae; phylum Streptophyta; class Magnoliopsida; order Lamiales; family Gesneriaceae; genus Primulina; species Primulina tabacum. Next base: position 17,510,126 of record NC_134552.1, read on the forward strand.
ATAATACGCTAATGCAATTAACTCCAAATCGTGTCCTATCATCCTATGACACGAATTATGTAATAGTGTAATAATTAAGTAGTGGGTATCATGCGACTATTGTGGGAAGAATGTTGTCTAGCCAAATTATGAAGCAATGTTAGGTTGTTTACGTATTTTCACAAGGAAGAGTGACTTCCAAGAAAGGTAATTTTAGCCTTATACTTTAAGGGCTATTGTGTATCCACTATACATTGCTCCCATTGAATCAAATTCTCTCTTTCACTTTTGCTCCCATTGGATTCCAATATTGAAAAATGAGTCCTAGAGCCCTTTGTGTCTCTATTTTCTTTGCCTTTATTGCATTCTTGGCATCCACAAATTTCTTGGAACAAAACATACAATCCATCAATGACCTTGTCCATTTTCCCTCTAAAACGTTATCCCACATGCCCTTGATTTCGGTTCTACTTCACCGTTCTCATCACCATTCGCATCATCGACGACATCGCAAACATACCGACCAAAACAATAACACGAAGGTGGTTTGCGACGATTTTCCGCCCGATTTCCCCCCTCCGGACACCAACACGACTTCGATTCTCTGTGTCGACCACAATGGTTGTTGCAACTTCACCACGGTCCAAGCAGCGGTCGACGCAGTTAACGTTTCGAGCCTAAGAAGGACTATAATTTGGATCAATAATGGAATTTACTTGTAATCCTAATTAAGTAACACAAACCTTTTTTCCTGCTTGTATATTTATTTTATGGATGCATGTGTGAAGCAACTTCTTGTGTGATTAAAATGCAGTGAGAAAATTATAGTTCCAAGAACCAAACCTAACCTCACTTTCCAAGGGCAAGGGTATACATCAACCGCAATTGTATGGAATGACACAGCCAATTCTTCTCATGGAACCTTCTACAGCGGATCAGTTCAAGTCTTTGCAGCCAATTTTATTGCCAAAAATATAAGTTTCATGGTATGCCAACTTCTATCAAGAATTTTGTAATAATTATATGTAGCCCATAAAAAGATTCATGGTTTTGAATGGATCAGAATGTGGCTCCGATTCCAGGGCCAGGAGCGGTCGGAGCGCAAGCCGTGGCCATCAGGGTTTCCGGAGACAAGTCAGCTTTCTGGGGCTGCGGTTTTTTCGGAGCCCAGGATACTTTACACGACGACAGGGGTCGCCATTACTTCAAGGAATGCTATATTCAAGGTTCAATCGACTTCATCTTTGGAAATGCTAAGTCATTCTATGAGGTATTATTAGTTACTATTTCAATGCATCAACTAGCTTCTCTATTTATTCACTTTCAGTATGGAACAAAGAATTAGTATATGAAGAGAGTCACAACTTCAAATTAACAATAAGAATTAGAGTAGGTTTTTTGTGAGACGATCTCACGAATCTTTGTTTGTGAGATATGTCAACTCTACCGATATTCACAATAAAAAGTAATACTCTTAGCATAAAAAGTAATACTTATTCATAGATGACCCAAATAAGATATCCGTATCACAAAATACGACATGTGAGACCGTAATTACGTCAAAATATAACTTATATTCCAAATTTATTTAAATTTTATGTTTTACGAAAATATATCATTGATGTAATAAAAATATATATCGTTCATGTTTTACATTTTAAAAAAAAATAGAAAACAGATCAAGAATTAGTTTTATTCTTATTTTATATGGCTATATATAATAAAACTATACATGTTTTATGTATAGAATTGCCATATAACATCCATAGCCACCCCAGTACCAGCCGGCACGAGGAACATAAACGGGGCGGTGACGGCTCATGGCCGGGCCTCGAAGGAAGAAAACAGTGGCTTCGCATTCGTGAACTGCAGCATAGGAGGGACTGGAAGAATATGGCTCGGCCGAGCTTGGAGGCCTTTCTCCACTGTTGTGTTTTCATTAACAAATATGTCTGATATTATTGCTCCTGAGGGGTGGAATGATTTCAATGACCCAGCAAGAGACCAGTAAGTTTCCTATAATGTGTACCTCATATCTTCTTTATGATAAAAGTATAGAATGATAGATTGAAATCTTATGTTCGAGACTCAAGAACAACAACAACAACAAAAACGACGATCACGACTTTGTTTTTGGACATAATTTACAGGACTCTGTTTTATGCGGAGTACAATAACACGGGCGATGGAGCAAATACAACACTGAGGGCTCCTTATGTTCAAAGACTGAACGACACACAAGCTTCTCCATTTCTAAATCTTTCCTTCATTGATGCTGATCAGTGGTTACAACCTTATGCCTGAACAAGTCTTTACAAAATTTTATATTCTTTTTTATCCCCTTGCCCAAATTTAACCATTACGTTGTTTTATCCTTATAAATTATTCATCATCAATAAAGCTTCTTAAAATAAAAATCAAAGAATTTTGATGGAAAACTCCCACACTAGATAAGGTGATGGTCAATAAATAGTGCATCAGGATGCTTTTTGGCACATCCAACGGTGCATAGGGTACGTTGAATTTTTCTCCCGACATAGCATAGAAAAACTGATGAGCCTAGATGGGTGGTACTTAGTAGTCCATCTAAACTTCAAAAACGAGATGCTAGAACTCGTGTCACAACGGTTCAAGACCATGAAACCATGTTAAGCGGTGAAATTTGATAAGATAATAGCTATATGCTGTGTATTGCATAAAGTTAAGTCTCGTTTATATCATATACCGGAACATCAGTTTTCATTGTCCAAACTAATCATCAAAACATTGTCCAAACTAACCAGAACAAAGCTTCTCAAGCGCCAAATTTTCGTCACCACCAACGCTCTCCAAAGCATTCCGTACCAATGTTTCAGGGAACCCCATCTCCACAAGTTTTTTCACCTGTATAAAAGATTGGGATCTGTAGCTTCAAAAGGTGTCAAGTAATGAAAATAATAATCTGGGATAATTGCCAGAGAAATTAGGCCTGTCTTCCGTTACACGTTCATTTTTCTTCATGCTTCTTGAATATTTTTAGGTGTGATAAAGAAAAGGGTGGACGTCCAAATTCTTTGAATGCAGCTAACCTTCTCCTCGACATCAAGAGATGATGTCATGGCAAATGCTTCAGTCCAGTAACGAGCGGTGCCCAAAAAAGTGTGATGTTCTTTAAGATACTGAAGAATATATAAAAATAACTAATCAACGACTGGTTGATAGCAGTAAGACAACAAATCCTGGGAAAAAAATTTAAAATGGGAAGGGTAAGAAAAATCCATGCAGAGAAAAACACCTGTCGTGCTACCACAGCATCTTGAGGATCATCAGGTTCAGGAGCAGAGAGCAATGCTTGTATAGAAAGAAGAGCAGTTTTTAAAGTCAGAGCTGGGCTCCATTGATCTTTCAGGATATCCAGGCATATTGCACCACTTTGACTGCTTATATTAGGATGCCTTTGATTGGAAAAGAAGACAGAGAAATACTAGAAATATAAATAATTTATTGAAGCATACGAAAAAGAAAGTTTGTTACAGCAACGAAGAAAGAAAACTCAATACCAACAGAAAACGGAGCAATATATTAAGAGCAACATAAGAAGAAAGATGAGACATTAGCTTGTAAGATAGGATGCCTTATTTTCTGTCTCCGCTAATTTAAAATGAAAAGGCTAATTTGTAAAATATTGTTGTAAAAGGCAACTGTGGAAAATATGAAAAAACACAAAGAAATGAGGCTGTCAAGATGATAATCCCTTCCTTAGCAACGTGTAACTTCCAAGTACGATGACAAATTTTTAGCAGTTTCGTAAACGGCCCATAAAATCCAGAAGCTTAGCTCCCATCTTTCACATAAAACTCGCCAGTGCCTTAACAGTGTTATATCAGCACGAAATGAAGGAAAACTACAGAAGTTACATATGTGATGAGGCGGCAGTTCAACAGAACACATTTTCTCAACGTACCATACTTTTGTGACGAACTTCATCTTGGGAGGCTCGAATGGGTATCCATCTGCAAGGAAGAAAAATGTTAGTAAATGTCATCCAAGATAAATAGCTATTGATAGTGGATACTATATATTACTAAATATGCCCACCTGTAATAAAGATCAAATCCCTTCGTTGAAAAGAAAGAAAAAATTAGTATCAAAACTTCATTGCTACTCAGTACTCACTGACAGAAATAAGGCATCAAAAACATAATGAGCTCTTAGGCTTGTATAAATTTACGCAGTTCCATCTTTTTTCATAATTCCAAAAGACCTTATAAAATCATTGGTTTTTGTTGGCAGGCCGGTTCCCTTCAATGCTCCTTAAGACCACTTTTTAGACCCAAATATTAACTGCGTAAGCAATCATAAGGAAGCCTCTTTTCTGGGATCAGAACCGGCTTACTTCTCTCTTTCAGAAAAACATAGAAGGATCAACAAGTAGTAATAAAGAACCAATTAAGTGTTATAAAAGTTTGCATAACTAAACATTAGTATAATTAATGCTTAAATTTATATATATATATATATATATGAACCCATCTATTCCTCGATATCCGTCAACTCATGCAAAGTAATATGATTTCATTCAGATATCTGATTTGAAACTTGCAGTCATAAATTTTTTTTATTTCACGCAGATTATAACATGAGTCGCCAGGTGAGATTATCATGCATTAACTTAAATCAACTCCCTAATTTAAAAGCTCTAATAATCTTCAACCATCTAGGGATCATATTAGCTGTATCCTGATACTGAGCAACTAAGACGCACAGAAGTCACAATAATCATAAAAACAAATAAAAGAAATATTGTCGTGTTAAGATTGGAACTTGAACCTAACTCAACCCCAAAAGCTAGCTCAAGAGGGGAAGATTGTCCAAGACCATATATAAAACTCCCACGTATTTTATACAACCGATGTGGGACAACTAACACACCCCCTCACGCCCAGGAATGAACATCTAGAGCGTGAAATTTACGGATGACCCAATTATGGACAGAATGGATGACACAACTATGGGCAGTCCAACACATAACGGTGGAATCCGGGCACTGATACCATGTTAAGATTGGAAGTTGGACCTAACTCAACCCCAAAAGCTACTAAAGGGGAAGGATTGCCCAAGACCATATATACAACTCCCACGTATTTTATCCAACCGATGTGGGACAACTAACACGTCGTATTATCTGTCGAAAGGAGAATGCACAAATCCACCAAATCTCGCCTTGCAAAATGACATTATATATCTTATTTCTGAAAAATAAGTGACAAGAGAGAGGTGAGTCTCATAATCTTGTCAGGTGATGGATGTATTAGCGCCAGGTGATGAGTTTGGGTGTCGACTAAGCTGATTGGACCTCGCTAGTAATGTAAGCGCTAGATTTTATCACAGCAAATCGAATCCAACTTGAAGAACTTGATGCAAGGTATCAAGAATACATTCTAATCCAAAAAGATCCAACTTATACGATACACAAAACCAGAAGTAACTCGTTTTGTTACTCAAAAAGAACAGAAGAATTTTTATTTTGCACCCAAGAACAAGAAAGGCACAATAACCCGCCAGTAAAACCTTCCAGAATTTAACGTGTTGGCAGAAATTATGATATTAACGAAATAACCTTGTTAACTTTCTTTTTAAAGAAATAATTTGCGACAAGACCCAAAAGCAAGAAAACTTTCTTTTTAAAATAAAAAAAAAAGTATCAAAATTAAGCTAAAAAAGAAAAGCACAAGAAAAACATCCTCGGAAACCCAATCTACGCGAAACCCTCAAGCATCTAAGCCCATTTGAACCATTTGAAGATGATATGAATGTAAACCAATTATTACCAGCCAAAATGATATCGATCTTGAAAGTTCCGCCTTCGTAAGGAGTGCCAATAGGACCAGGGATTGTGCCAAGCAAGTGGGCAAGATTAGCTTCACTCTTTGGAACCACCTTAATCCCAGACACCTCAAAATCTCGATTGCACTCTTGCAATTCCTTCTGCACTCTAGCAAAATCCACCATATTTAAGCTTCGATAATTCCCTGGCTACAACTATGGGAATTTTTGGGCAGAGAGAAAGTGGAATACTTCGTTCAGGAGTCGGGCCTCTCTCACCCAGGCAGACGCGTAGAACTGTTTCCTTTACTCAAAATCTTTTCGTAAAGGTAATGAACCGTTCGGTGCGTGTGTGTATTATATACAAACTAAAGCAGTTACATATTTGTATATATAATATATGCACCATATACATATTATATGTTGGTAGAGTTCAAGCTAGGTCGGAAATCCAATTATTCATGTTTTGTCACGTTAGATTAACTATATCTATGTTTTGAGATATAGACAATTCAATACGTGATTTGATTCCTATCTTAAGGCTAGCATACTCTACGTATTTATGAACATCCATATTGGGATTTGTTATTACAATGGTTTTGATTTTTCAATCAACGAGAGACCAAAAACACGAACAAACAGACGAGAGTGTGTCGATAATTTTCTCGCTAAAACTCTTTTATTGCTCAATTCACGACTAAATCAAATGTTTGATTGCATGGATGCGTGCGAAACAATGGCTTAAGTTTTTCTCTACCGGTTTGGGCAATATAGGTATGTATGATTTTTTGTTGTATATATATATATATATCTATTTGCGCTTCTAACTGCTAATTATTTTTTTCGGATGCACGTCATGAGATTTACAGAATATATGTGTCTTACCGGTCGAAGACATTTGTCTCTCCTAGGTCGAAGTCGACAAGGAAAAAAAGTTCGTTCTTTGTTGCTCGTGCACTTTCTGTACGGATTCAGATCTTGACATGTGTCAATTTCGTCGCCTGGAGATATATATATGTTCTCTCCGCTTACAAGTTGCTTTGAAATAATTATAAGATTGCGGTATAATCGATCCAAGATTGCGGTATAATCATGGATCGATTTAAGATGCACATTTATTTTCCCCAACTATCTCTACTCTCTTTGGCTTAGCCTACGCTTCAAGTTCTTACAAACACACAATTATTTGTTTTTTGGGGGAAGACATAAAACAGCATATATTATTGCATGTGTGTGTCGTGTCTTTTGATCCCTAGTTTCGGAACTATTTGAAACGTGTTAGCAAAAAAAAAATATATATAGGGTATTGTCTGTCCAAAATTTAGTTTGCATTATTTTCTGACGAGTGACGACATATAATGTAAATTAATGATTTGGTGAATATTATTCTTATTAATTACAACGAATGATCATTACAGGTATGTATATACTTGGTGATGATGTACAATAATCCTATTCCAAAGTCTATGATTAAGCTAAATCATATACAGATAAGGAAAGAAATATTAGAGAATCAATTTCTAATATGGACTACGTATTATGTGGCTATTCTACAGCTCAACTTCCTTTAATATATAACTTGTAGTTTTTTTTTATTATTATTAAGATGTGATATTTTATTATAATTGAGTTTCGAATCAACAGTTTCGTCTCAAAACTGGCATCATTGCGTATGAGTACAAATCGTCATATAATTTGTATTTTATTTTAATTATAGAAAAAGTGATACGGTTGCGGTGTAACGACAACATCTTGTTGGGATGTGGCTTTGAATGGCTTCCATCAAAGGATGTGGGAATTTATTTATTTATCTTGTTGGGAGTAATAAAATAATATGATCGTGAAAATTTTCCTCGTGGAATATTGTTTTAAGAACCGAGTTTAGAAATTTGTAGACAAATAAAGTTCTCCCAACCAGAAATAAAATATAATTATTAAATTTATTTTAAATTTTAAGCTTTTATGAAATTTAATTTCAAAATTGAAAAGTTTGAACAGAAAAATTGTGATGCGTGTCAAACACAAAATCGTGTTAAAATTATGAAATAATCAGACTTCTATACAATCAGGCGTTGTGGATCCTGATGTGGTTTTTATTTCTAACTCTTTCGGTAAGTTATAAAGCTAAGAATTTAGACAAAGAATACGATGAAATATGAATAATAAATTCGTGAACATCTAATGTAATTATGTTATTACGAATCCCAATAAAGTTTTTAAAACTAAAATTCTTGTTTGAGTTAGAGCTCAAAGCAAGGATAAAAAGAACCAAACGGGTAAATGTATCTATCCAGTTTAAATGGATTTTGATCTTCTACTGTGTTGAAAACACAGCACCAATTGCTGTATACTTTTTACATGAATCTGACAACTTTTTAAATTTACCTCATATGGTTTGATGTCCACAAGATGATCAAGTGATCATCTCGTGTAAAAAATGCATAGCACTAAATGTTGTGTTTTCAACACAGTAGATGATCCAAATTCAACGTAGACCCGACCGTAGATGAAGTATATCTTATTAGGGAATTCAGTTTAGTTTTCTCTAATGGTTTTGTTTTATTTTTGTTCATTCATCCAAGCAATTTAATCAACCTTTCACGTTCGCTGGTCATATATCGTGGATCAACTTCACATCAAGCCCTTGAATCACCCAATTCTTCAGACTTAATTGGGTCTAACCTGGTGGGCATTACATGTTAATCGGGCTTACAAGATTTAGTCTAACAGAAACAATTAATTATTTAATTTAGTAACTATTTTATTTTAACAACAAAATGAAGGTAGGAAATTATCCAGATATATGAGAGAGGTCACCTACCTCACACGCATACATATACTCACATACTAATACTGTAATTTACAAGCGACGAACAATTCCTAAACTCAACCAGTATGTCAACATATCTTCGGTCCCGCCTAATACATTTGGTTGTAGCTTTCCAAGCTTGTATATGACATATTTAAGTGCATTTTCCACGAAGAAATCAGTTGCGCTTCTGAAAATAGTTTTGCTCCTCAAGTTTCTCGACTAGAGCCGCCTTCTCTGGTTCAGTCAACGCGTTGAAAATGAAAACAGATTTATCTCCAATGTCGTCCTGCGAAAGAACACTTCTTTATTTACATATCCGATGAAGCTAGTAGCTCTATAGGGAAAACAGTCCACCCTATGTACCTTGATCGGCTGAGTGAACTTTCTGCCAGCAAACACCACAAAGAGCGCCATCCAAAAGCCCAAAATGGTCAATTTTGTGCCATCGTCCATCAAACCACTCTGAAATTAAATGTCAGTTTGCCATTGAAAGTGGTATAAAAACATTGTTGGGAAACCAAAACTATACAAATATCAAGACTCAAGTGATCCCATTTGATCATACAACTATTTATGTGTGGTGCTTATAGTGCACAATGATCGCAATGTGATGCATGACGCGTTGAATAGTTTAAAAGATAAGAGATTTACAGTTACTGCCAGCTAAGTGGCAACTGTTTTGATCCTAGATATTGGCAAAAAAAAAAGAAAGAAAAAAGTAGCATTATGCAGTACCAAGTGCCCCAGCAGAAGCGCTGGAATAACGAAAGTGAGCACACTTGCTTCCAGCTTTCCATAGCAGAGTCCTACATAGGTTATTGATTTGTTAATAAGATAAGAAACACAACACAAAATGATTGAGATCTTAAAAAAACTGAGGAAACTAACCTTCTTTGAACACAAGACCGGTTAGCGCAGCAAAGAGTGGGCCAACAAACCATACAGCAGCTGGATTCTCCACAACGTACTGTACTAAAGTCGTACCCGATGGCTGAGCCAAAAGAGCATATGTTGCCACAGATCCCAAAGCACCAATCAACCACAAGGCTTGCAGTGCCTGCTTAATCTCTTTGACATATATGTGAATCAAGTACAAAGACATCCCCAATCCACAGCCTCCCAAACAATAAAACAAATCCAAATTTCTTGAAATCAAATCATGCACGGTTCCTGGATCGTGGAAAAATGCTGTTGAAGATGCAATTACAAAAGAAGTGGCAGCTGTCACGAGTCCCGTCCTATACAAAATCACTTCTTGGATATCAGTAGACTCGACTGTCCATGGTCCATAGGCACCTTGATACAAAATGTCACTCGGTGTCGCAGATGATTCGGATGAGCTCCCACCCTCTCCCACTGCTCCAAGTTCTGTCTTCGACCTGCTGCCTGAATTTTGGCAGAGGACTGCTGAAATTTTTCAGAGGAAAGCCGTGAGATTTGAAAAAGAAATCGAAACTGAGATGTTTATCATGATTATAATCACCAATCACCAATCACCTAGCTACGACTAATTGTTTATCAGCAGTTGACTATATTTTCACAATCTAATTTCCATTGTTCAACTCATGGGCATTGTGCAATGCAAGATTCAGTAACAGATCCAGTGAAAGTCATTACTGCATAAATTGCTTATTTAACTTCACAAAATAAGGCAGTCCGTCTGGCAATGGAAACCTCTGTCTTTTAAAGAGTCATAGTCTATTGTGCTTTCATCACTTGCTTTTCTAAAACAACAGCACATACATTAACAAGTACCAATCTTTTAGCTTAAATAATAACACACGTTACCGCTTGGTTCAAATGATGAAACTATCAAATATATGGATAACATGATGATTTATAAATCTAATTCTTTCGAAGAATTCGTGTCGAAGGTCGGATGTCTTCGCAGCAAACAGTGGCTAAATTTAAAAGAGCAGAAAGGATTTTCATTCATTCTGAACAAGAAAGCGATAAAATACACATTCCACATGAAAACCTTAGTGGTAGTACGAGGAAGGACATTACCATTACCGTCGGGATATTCAACCCTTCCGAAGCGACGAATAATCACCGGCGAGAACCCATTTGAAGATATCACTTGTCTCCGTCCATTTAGCGAACTCGGCAGCGGGATTCCAAATCCCACCTTCTTCAATTAAGTAAACAAAACATTAAACTCCCAAGAAAGATCTAATAAGTAACGAGCAATCAGAAATACGATAAAGAAGATTGAAGAAATACTCTCACCAGGAATTTCAATGGGTAGCTTCGGCAGACAGTCCGCACGCATGAGGACGGAGAAATCGGTGGCCACGGAGGTTTCCGGCCACTGGAGCTGGTCAGAAAATGTTGGCAGGGTAATCCAACAGCTGAAGTTGAAGCCATTATTCCTCGACCTGTAATGAATGATATCTCAGAGGGGTCTCTGTGAAAAGAGATAAGACTATAGATTACATGAAAATATCTACTTCCCGACCGAGGAAAAAGAAAAAAATAATTATAAGATCGAATACTCGAAAAATCGGATCGGTTCAGTTTACGATAAAACTCAAGGTTAATATCGGTTAATGAGATCCTATTTACGTGAGCACTACCCTCACTTCATTTCGGGTAAGATCTTGCCATACATAAAATTTCAAAAAAAAAGTGGGTACTCTACATGCATGGGTAAATCTTGGCCATCCATCCTATCATGGGGACAATACCCACATGAGTAGGATGAAATAAACCGTTTATATCATATAACTCAATTGAGACATCGTCAAATAAACTGAACTTCTTTTAATGGGCAAGAACTAAATTTGCTCCTTAAATTACTGTTATTATGTTTATCAATGAGATAAAATTCATCGTATAAGATATAATTATGATAAGAAGAAGAAGAGCTACAAGAAAAATACTCCTCACTGCTATTATAATAGCTACATGTACGAGAAATGACCATACATTAAGAGAAAATTGTTCGAATTTGGCAACTACACCGACAAATAATAGAGCAGCGCCCAACTTAACAAATGAATAATTGAACAAAATTAATAATTTCAAACTAAATCAAACTATTAATAATTAAAAATCAAACCAAACATTGGCATCGATTCGACTTGATTTGAATTATAAATTTTATTTTCTATCCAAATAAATTGTTTATAATTTTAAACATAATTTAAATGTTCTATATCAGTTATTATAAATAGATAAATATCAATATACATGTAACTATTAAAAACTTTAACCCTGTAATGTATGGCAATAGCATCACTAATTTCCTCTCAAACAATGTAATTTCTCAAAATGAAAAAGTTCAGCTTTAAAATACTTCATCTGTTATTATAATTTCTTTTTTAAAAAAATGAGATATTTTCATCTCTATTTACATTCAACTTTATTTTAAATTATTAGAACTTTTAAAAATTTTAGAAGTAGCATCTATTATCAATTTTTCATGACACTTATTACATGATATAAACTAAAAATCAAACAATATATATAATTTAAAATATTATATAATTATGAATTGGTTAGGATTGGATAATTTTATTCAAAACTTTGAACCAAATCAATTTTTTTGGTTTGGTTAATTTTGAAAGTGATAAAAATCTTGATCGACTAAAAACCAATTTAAACTCATAGTCCTATTCAGTTATCTCTTTGACTTCTTACATTCAGATGCCTTGTGACCCATCCCATCACAGTTATAGCATTTTCGGAGAACTTTTTCTTCGAAATGCCTCCCTTGAGTCCCATGTTCAACCTTTTGTTCGAGGAGGAAAATGTTCTCTTTTTCGAGCTTTGACCATGCTCGACAACATTTGTCTTAGCCGCAACAGGAGAAAACAATCGTCTTTCCAAGCTCTTGTTGTCTTCCTCGATAACAATGAGCTCTTCAACATTCATCTTCTTTCGCTTGTGCTTCAAGTAATTTTTGAAATCCTTCCAAGCTGGTGGTAGCTTCTCAACAATAGCAGCCACTTGGAATGATTCGCTTAACGTCATCCCCTTGGCGTGAATCTCGTGAAGAATCACTTGGAGTTCTTGAACTTGGCTGATAATCGGCTTAGAATCCACCATTTTAAAATCCAGAAAGCGGCCTACAAGAAATTTCTTGGCCCCGGCATCCTCGGTTTTGTACTTTCTGTCAAGGGATTCCCATAACTCTTTGGCTGTCTTCTTTTCGCAGTACACATTGTACAGCGAGTCTGCCAATACATTCAGCACATAATTTCGGCATAGGAAATCAGAATTGATTCCAAGCCTCCAGTGCACTGACGTATTCAACATCTCCCTCACCCTCTTTCAGGTTAGGAGCATCCTCGAATAGGAATCTGGCCAGGTTCAGTGTTGTCAAGTAAAACAACATTTTCTGTTGCCACCTCTTGAAGTCAACACTAGTAAACTTCTCAGGCTTTTCACTGTGACTCGCTGGGATAGCAACTGCAGCAGCACGTGGGGTAACATGAGGGACAACTTGAGCCACAGTAGGGACAACATAACAAGTTTCCCTTTGCACGCTGGTTTCAGTAGTCATATCTGAAACAAACCACGTAATGAGTAATATGTTTTAAGTTTGTTATATAAACTTGCTAAAAACAGTAGCGAAGAAACGAACTTGTAGAGATAAAGCAATAATCGAAACAAGTGTGGTGTTTACAGTATGACTATTGTGTAAAAGAAAACAAAACCAAACCGAGACCTGTAGCATGTAAAGTTTCCTTAAAACAGATTCGTCCCTTCCTGTATGTGCTTCGAGGATCGTCTTGGACGTCTGTTTCCCAGGATACAACGGAACAACCAGCAGTGACTTAGCACGAGACACTACTACGGCGAACTGAAAACGTACCTTTACTTTATCACCGAGAGTTAACGGAGGCCAAATGAATACTTGAAAGAGAAAAGATTATCATGTACATGATATGAGGAAATGAACCCACCATATATAAGCCCCAAAATGCACACCAAGAGTCATGGAAGATTAATTGAATTTTCCCATTAACTCAAGAATATGAAGAACCAAAGGTCTTCAAGTAACTCAAGAATGTGGAGAGTCAAAAGACACTCCACAATAATGAGCCACAACCAACTCAAGAATGTGGAGAGCCAAAAGACACTCCCACGTTCATGAGTCATAACTTTCATTCAAACTCTAAATTTTATTAAAATTTCCAACAACTTTGGCATTGATTCGACTTGATTTGAATGATAAATTTTATTTTCTATCCAAATAAATTGTTTATTATTTTTAACATAATTTAAATGTTTTATATCAGTTATTATAAATAGATAGATATCAATATACATGTTACTATTAAAAACTTTAACCTTGTAATGTATGGCAATAACATCACTAATTTCCTCTCAAACAATGTAATTTCTCAAAATGAAAAAGTTCAGCTTTAAAATACTTCATCTGTTATCGTAATTTTTTTTTTAAAAAAAATGAGATATTTTCATCTCTATTTACATTCAACTTTATTTTAAATTATTCGAACTTTTAAAAATTTTAGAAGTAGCATCTATTATCAATTTTTCATGACACTTATTACATGATATAAACTAAAAATCAAACAATATATATAATTTAAAATATTATATAATTATGCATTGGTTAGGATTGGATAATTTTATTCAAAACTTTGAACCAAATAAATTTTTTTGGTTTGGTTAATTTTGAAAGTGATAAAAATCTTGATCGACTAAAAACCAATTTAAACTCATAGTCCGATTTAGTTATCTGATTTGGTTTGATTTGGTTTGGTTTTTTGTTCGCCCCTACCTAGATCTAGACACTGACAACTGTTAATAATTGCTGGTTAGAAGGGTCGGAAAAGCTCGACCTTCGGCTGTAAACTTCCCAGACACTTTCGGTTAAGAAAAATAAAAGTATAGTTAGAAAATTGAGGAAGAAATTATACAAAGTGCTTGAATATTTTTTTATCCATAGCTTAATAATAATAATAATAATAATAATAATAAACTAAATTGAATATTAAGTAATGAAATATATTTATTTGTATAGAGATAGAAGCAGCGGAAAGTCTGCTCAATTTTACAGCCAGAATCGCACATTGAATCCGCGATTCACGTTAAATCGTCCAATGCCCGTGAACTTCCGAAGTCGCAATTTCGAAGTAAGTTGTGAATTTTCTCTCTTCTACATTTCTCACACCCAGATTATTCTATCAATCTCTTGGGGCTTTTTATTTCTAGAATTTGAACACACAGTTATACATTTCTTCTTCGAAATGATTAATGTCAGTGTGCTCTTATATTTTGATGGTCATGTTATTATCGAGAATAGTTCGATCGAATATAGTATCCCTCTATTAGACCGATATAGATATTACAATCTGATACTTTGTTGGAGTTTGTTCAAATTATGAATAAAATGTTAAACATCAATCAAATAAATATTACTAACAAATTGTAGACGAATTATTCATTCATGGATAAATCATCTTAGAATGAAGTACAAATCAACATTGTTGATGACGACGCTCTAGACTTTATAATGCATGTCTCAATATGCATACGTATTTATATGTGGAAACAGATATAGTTAACCATTGTATTGATTTTGATGAACCTGAATTATATGTTTTACATGTCTCAGATCCAAGGTTCATACGATGAAATAGTCACTTATTATTCTTACCACATACGTCTGTGAACGAGTGTAACTAAACACATTTTTTAATGTCTATATCTGTCAATAATAATAAATATTCAAAAAAAAACACATTATGTATTAGATAATCAAAATATGTTATACATATATGTAGGATATATAAATGTCCAAATATTATAAAATTTCCTATTCGCGTTGGATTGCATAAATCGTGATACAGTAGCACTAAAACTGCATTCCCCCAACAGTAAGATTTCGCTCGACTAATATCCCATATGAGTTACAAAAATATTAGTTTAGCTGTCATTCCTTGATAATCAGGAAACATTATTACTTCAATGATGCATCAGTGCTACACAATGACTATATTTTACTACTTTACCTACTAACTATCATCATCAACATGTGAAGACTTGCAATGATAGTGTAAATCGGTCATAAATAAATGATCACCTTTAAAATACGATGTTGATGACGTAAATCCCAAAAACTCTATACATAGGTGTTGTCATTGTTCAACTGTGTGTGAATCATTTACTCTGGTCACTGACTCACCATCAACCGTCACCTCAAATAATTGAAACATCTTGTAATGTGAACATTGCTTCACCACATCTAAAATGAAATATGTGTATCACATATCTTCATTGCTCAACAAGAATATTAATCAAATGGTTATCAAAAACTATATTGTACAAATGCCATAGAACCTTATATAATTTAAGTTTGTTAGAACATGGTTGTGTAAATGCTTCTCTGCATACAATATTTAAATAAAAATGTCTTCCAAAACTCCGAACTGTTGATATGTCTTTTGTGAGTACGATACAATGAGATAGATATTCTTGGTATCGATTTGCTGACATCCAAAACAATCAGTAAAATAATAAATTGATATAACAAATACTATTATATATATATATATATATATGAAGTTGGTGAAAAATCCCCAATCAAAATATTTCTTTGGGTTCACTCCCTACCCACAAAATTGTGGTACTATGTCATACAAAATGTGGTACACTTCATGTGGAAATGTGGTACTAAAAAAGTACCCAGAGACTGAACACAAAAAAAATCGACGGCTGAGAACTGAAGGCCAATTCCCCGTATATATAAACGCCTGCTAGGTTTTGCGGACCCTGAAATGTTTTTCTTCACGGATGGAGTTTTGCAATAATTATCGAAAAAACCAGAAAAGATATGGTAGTTTTGAAATATTTTTTTATAAAAGTATTAATAAAAAGTCACACACACATATATATATATATATAATATCCAATCAAGTACAACAAAGCTTTCCATCTCATTAATATGACTTTATTATTAAATTTATATGTTAGAGGTTCAATTTCTATATTTCACGTCTACACGTTTTTTTAAAATTTTAAAATATAAAAAAACCCTGTAAACTAAATGATGAATCACAACCGACCGACCTAATATATGGGTTTGTTACGATTTAGGTCCATCAAACCGGGTCAATGGGTAGTCGGCTCATTGACTCGGTTACGTTATCGAGCCATGCTCCAATTAAAATATATCTATTTGTTTATATATATATTTTTAAAAATATATAATTATTATGGTTTAAAAATAATTAATTTTCATATTTTGTTTTCTTCTTTTTTTTTTAAAAAAAAATACATCTCCAACCTGAATTTTAATAAGTAATAAAATAGTATAATATATGTTTTGTGTAACGTGCTCGAATGAACATGCGCGTTCAGTTAGCAGTTACTATCGAAATATAGAGTCCCGTAAAAATTGTATTCAATTCTTCATATGAAAAATAGATAAATTATGTCCATTTATTTTGGTGATATTTGTATTCCAAATTATAATTTTGAATAAATTATCACATGTGCTTCTAGTTTGCAGGGGTGTTCATCGGTCGGTTCGGTTATGTTTTCGATTTTTTATTTCGGTTTTTTCGGTTTTCGGTTTTAGGAATATATATTCCGATATTCGAACCATTTTTCGTCGGTTCGGTTCGGTTTTCTACCAAAACGGTTCGGTTATTTCGGTCGGTTAATTCGGTTTTAATATAATTATTTAAATTAATAGTATAAATATATTATAAAATATTATATGTTAACTTTTTACATGTTTTCTTAGTGAAATATTTAAATATAATGTCTAAATTAATTAAACAAACAAAATATTGTCTAAATTAATTAAACAAACAACAATCACCTAAAAATTGTTCAAAATAGTTCTTCGTTCACCAAATATCATATCAAAATATATAATATCAATAAAAATATAAAAAAAATTTATTAATTTATTGAAATTTCGGTTTTTTCGGTTTTTTCGATTTTGACATATATAATCCGAAACCAAACCAAATAAACTTCGGTTTTAATATTTATATCCGAATTACTAAATTCGGCTTTCGGTTCGGTTCTATTTTCGGTTTTTTCGGTTTGGATTTTCGGTTTTTTCGGTTTTATCCGAAGTTTGAACACCCCGTAAAAATTGTATTCAATTCTTCATATAAAAAATAGATAAATTATGTCCATTTATTTTGGTGATATTTGTATTCCAAATTATAATTTTGAACAAACTATCACGTGTGCTTCTAGTAGAACACATGGACATTAATAAAAGAGTCTATATTGTCACCGGCTTCTTAGTCCAAAACGTCAAGAGCGTCGATGTAGAACAAGTCCCGAGTTCGATAATCAGAATCTCCTAAAAATTATATAAGTAAGAAAAAGAGAAGGTTATTATGATTATTATATTTCTTACATTTCAAATTATCTGATAATATAAATCTTTTTAAAATCTAAATATTTAATCTTTGGGTGGTTTTTTTTAAAAAATATTGAAGTCTTTTTCTGATCTTTTCTTCCAATTCAATAGTAAACCAGAGATGACTAATTTATTTTTGGTATGATACGAACCGTTAATTTCTTCAATGTTAGAGTGGTGTTTTTTTGGTCTTAATTGATTTCTTCGTGATTTTGGTCGTTTATATTATTAAATTTCGATCTTATTAATATATATTTCGTTTTTGAAATTTTTTAGTCATTTTCTTCGAGTGTTGACGTGACACTACATACGTAAACATCATGTTTTCATCACATCAGCTACGTGTTGGAAAATTGATTTAATTTTTTTAAAAAAATAGTAAACGAAAATTGAAATTTGACAAGCATGAAAAAACCAAAATCACTAAAAAATTAATATATAGAACCAAAAAGAAGTAATTTTCTGAATATTTATTTTCAAATTTTAAAGAAAGGTTAGACTGTTAGAGTGGAAGCTCTGACCCGACCAAAAAATATTAAAAATCTTTTTTTTTTTTTTGGCGATTATCTAGATCATATTTTGAAGAGAATTTAAATTATTGATTAAATGTTTTTTTATTTTATTTTAGTAATATATTTATTAAATCCCAAAGGTTGAAACTTGTCCTGATACAATGCCTAATTTGGATTATATTTTCTTGTAAATCTGGTTGTTAATAAATGCCTCTTCTTTTCATATACCTTGCTGTTGTGGAATAGTAAAAATATATATGTCAATTGGACGGGTATGGGGCGGATTTTGCTAAACCCAAGATCCTCTCCATGAAAAAAAACTTTGACCCATTACCAGCCCCATCCCGATTAAATATTTTTCGGACCCACCCCACCTCGAATACGAAACGGGGCCGGGTAGACCCGTGAGACCCGAATTTTTTTAAAATAAAAAAGTAATCTTTTCTTTCCACATGAATGAATTTTGAAACAGACAAGCCTCTAAATACAACATTGTGGAAAATTAATTCTTGTCTTCGACCACACTTAATAATAACAAACAAAATATTTTCACGACATAAAGAAATACATAAAAAAAGAGTTACTGGCTCTCCAAAAAAATATTGACATCCCCAAAAATAAGTCATGACATAATTTAAACAGATCAATATAAAATCAGCGATTAGGCAATATTTCAGGCACATTCTTCGGGATCATTTTCCTCATCATCAAGAATGGTAGGACAAGTTGGTAAACTACTTGAATAATTAACTTCAAAATTAAATAGAGAAAGTACATTAAAAATAAAACTGTAATTTCAAATTGTAAAAAAATATAATTTAAAGAGAGAAAGTACAGTAAAAAAATTAAAATGAAAGTACAATAATAAAATAAAATTGTGATTTATACATTTCACCTCACCCCACAATCATCTTCGCGAGCACATCAATACCTCAAAAGTCGTTGGATTAAATCTACTAAGATGATGACCAACTATTTTTCCACCATTGCTAAAAAAAGATTCAAATGCAACAATTGACATAAGAATAGCTAAGATCGTTATGGTTGAGGATGATCTACTAAAAAAATGAAAATTAATAAAACTAAAACCATAGATTATTTATTTTCACATATATGGGGCGGGTATGGGGCGGGTATTATAGGACCCATGACCCGCCCCATATCCCGGTGGGTCTGAAAAATTACACCCGAGACCCGCCCCATGACCCATTTAGTATGCCCAAACCCACTCCATACACGCGGGTCCATTGCGGGTATGGGTAAAACCCGGACCCATTGACATCCCTAAGTAAAAACTTGTGTGAGACGGTCTCGTAGGTCGTATTTTGTGAGACATATATCTTATTTAAGTTATTCATGAAAAAATATTATTTTTTATGCTAAAAATATTACTTTTTATTGTGAATATCGGTATGGTTGACATGTCTCACATATAAAGATTCGTGAGACCGTATCACAAGAGACCTACTCTTGTGGAATTATAGAATCTTGGAATATTGATTTTTTTAGGCAAAAAATTATGTGAGACGGTCTCACATGTCGTATTTTGTGGGACGTGTCTCTTATTTGGGTCATCCATGAAAAAATATTACTTTTTACGCTACGAGTATTATTTTTTATTGTGAATATCGGTAGGATTGACCCGTCTCACAAATAAAAATTTGTGAGACCGTCTCACAAGATACTTACTCTATTTTTTATAATGTAATTTTAGAATTTTTCCCTTTGTTTTTTGAAAGCCTTTACACTTTGATGACTTTTTAAAAAAAATTATTAGCTCGAGTATAATATTTTATCTTTATACATAAAGATTGACTCATATAATTTTTTATTTTTTGAGGGATTTTGCATTTCGCCTCTTTTTCGAACATACTGGTACAAGTGGATTTCATTCACTACGCATTTCTCTTCAGATGATTTGGGGTTTTTTTTTTAAAAATAAAATCTTTGGGAAAATGAAGAATAAGATATAGATATTTATGTGTTAGGTTTGAAATAGATATGTATGTTTTAGGTTTGTGTTTTGTAGGAATGAATATTTGTTGTTTTACCAAAAATTATATCTGGTTGTAACGATATAACTCAAATATTTTAAACCGTATAACAACTAGAGCAACATTTTTCGATCGTTCTTCTAACATGAACAATTATTGCATCCAACAATATATATCTCAATAATAATTGCACTCCTTGCAACTAATAGGAGTTGAACCCATGACCTTGGCTCTGGTACCAATTTTAGGACCGAACATTTGCTGCTTTATCAAAAGTTATAGCTGATGGTAATAGTGAAACTCAAATTTTTTAAATCGTACAACAGCTCAAGCAATTACATTTCGATAGTTCTATCCAGGAGAGACAATTATTTCACCAAACAATTGATCAAGATCCCGTCAATGAGCCCAAACATAAATTAGGATTTAACGTTCGTATCAGAAATATTTAGTTTCATTTCCCTCGACCTTCGTCCTATGTTTTTTCCATTGACAAAAACTTGTGTGAAACGGTCTCACGGGTCGTATTTTGTGAGACGGATATCTTATTTGGGTCATCCATGAAAAAATATTAATATTTATGCTAATAGTACTACTTTTTATTGTGAATATCGGTATGATTGACTCGTCTCACAAATAAAGATTCGTGAGACCGTCTCACAAGAGACTTACTATTTTCCATTTAAGCTAAGTGATCTTAGAAACCCAAAATTGTTAACATTGAATAAATTTAAATAGATTTTCAAAACAAAGATTGAAAGAGTCATTATGTAAGCAGATTAACAGAGGATTCAAAAATAAATTAGAACTATATATTATTTATGATGTACCAAGTACCCTTTAATTATATTAAACGATTTCTTAAAATCTAATAATATTTCTTAAAACGTTTAATAATATTAAACGATACAGACATTTAAGAATAAAAATGTACTTTAATTATATATATATATATATATATATATATATATATATATATATATATTCTATAAATATCCTTATATTCCTACTTAATTATCATAAATTTCCAACTCTACTTTTAATTCTTCATTCTACTATCAAATCTATGTATATTCTCTGATTCAACTTTCAAATCTTCACACATATTAATATTGTTCTTATTTTAGAAATCATAATTTTCAATGTATATTATATATTTTTCTCCAAAATCCATTTTCTTAACATCTCTAATTACCTATAAATTCAAAGAATTTCGAGTAACGTAAATTCACTTATACTTTTAAACTTAATTAATAAATGGTATATAATTTCATTTAAATTCAAAAGAATTTTGAGTAACTTATCATTTAATAATTGCCTCTTATATTTTAAAAGTTATATGAAATACAATTTAATTGTAAATAGTTTGTTTAATTTTAAAACATAAAGGTTGAAATTAAAACAAATTTGACATAATGCCTATTGCCTACTCGTCATATAAATATTTATTCAAATAAAATTCTCATTATTTGAATGTTTTCGAACAAATAAAGCCATATTTCCATTTTATTTTATTTTAAAAAAATCATATTTCCATTTTATTTTATTTTTTTTAAAAAAGTCATATTTCCAATTGTTAATCCCACGGGACAAATTCTATTCACCAAACAGAAGTAAATCCTAATTTTTTTTGTATTTAAAAAAAAAAAAACAAGAGGAAGCGAATTCAACATTGAATCAGATTATATGGGAACTGTTCTAAATTATGAGTAAATCTTTGCATTAATCTCTCTACCGTCTTGCTGGTCTTGCCACTGACAGTTAATCAATCCTATTCAATTCCGAAACCACCTTTTTTTTCTCGATCTTGAACAATTCTTCACGAACTTAACCCTCTTCCCGATATAAATAACCCCAAACCCTCCACCATTTTCACTTATTGTATCGCCCATTTCCAATTTTCTGCTCTCAAGCCACGAAAGATTCAAGAAACCCTCGTAAGTAATGGCAGGAACTGTTAGCCCACCTCTGAAAACCCACAAATTCTTCTTTTTGACGCAGATTTCCCTCAGAATTCTGGCTTTTGCAGCGTCCTTGGCCGCTGCATGGATGATGCTCACAAACAAGCAAAATGCTCTGGTTTACGGCATCTGGGTTACTGCCAGTTACAGCTACTCTTCCGCTTTCAAGTGAGATCTTGTTTAAGGGATTTTTTATTTACAGAGTTTCGGTTGATTAACTTCTGTACTTTTATGGGCAATTTGATTTGATTACGTACACCACTGTTTTGTTTTCAGGTTCTTTGCGTACGCGAATCTCATAGCTTGCGCATTCTCCGTCGTGTCTCTCTTTCTCGCTTCCATCTTTCGCTACACAGCGATAAATCCGACGAGTTACTTCGCCATGTTCATTCACGATCTGGTGAATATATAATCAACTATTAACCATTTTGTGAGCACTAATGATAACCCAACATTAAATTTGGTGGAACTTTTTTACAGATTATCACTGTTTTATTGATGGCCGGCTGCGCGGCGGCCACGGCGATCGGTTTCGTGGGGAAATACGGAGTCAGCCAGGCGGGTTGGTTGCCATTGTGTGATCATTTCCCTCCGTTCTGCAACAGAGGCTCGGCCGCAACCATGCTTTCTTATGCTAGCGTCTTTTTATACATGGTTCTTACCATAATTTCTGCGAACAAATCGCGTCAGATACAAGTTTGATCGCAGAGGAAGACGAAGAAGATGATGAAAAAACAGAACGTGGGAATATTTTTTTCCTTTTATTTTTTATGTTGTGATGTGGAACTTGAACTTCTTGTGGTGTGTCTGGTTGTGTTCGTTGTGCACACGAGGTCGTATAATAGAGTTGATGGTTTTATGATACTGTGTGAAAAAGACGACAATACATATGGATGGGCGCCTATATGTTTATGTTGTTATAAGGTACTTAAAAAAATTATGCATATTTTAAATATATTGATACGGCTGGTGTAAATTAAGTGAGCTCGGTGTACAATCTACCGAGCAGAGAAGTGTATTTTCTTTGTAAAGATTTTTAATTTGATGGGTGAGTCTGGCCTGGCCTGATGGTATGAGCGCGGGTGATCTGGTCTGGCATGGTGGGATGGGCTTGACCTGATGCGATGAGCTAGGGTAAGACGATTTGCACACACTCAACAAGAAAATGTCAATGGGGCGCCGGAAGAGTTTCCGACGTGACAACTTCGATGCTCAAGTCAGTACATGGTTCACTAAGTAGAGAGATAATTTATTGAATGCAATATCACATGTCTCAAATGAATGTGAAAACAGACTACGCCAAAAACGCTATACGACAACGGATAAAAATCCGTTGTCGTATGTGTTTTAAAACTGTTGAAACTGAGGGTGTTGTTGAAAGTGCGTTCAATGACAACAGATAAAATTCGTTGTGGTAGCTACTATTTGCGATGATTTACCAAAAACCGTCACTAATTAGCGACGGATTTTACCGTCTCAAACCGTCGCTAAAATTAGCGACGGACATGATAAAAAACTGTTGCTAATTAGCGATGGTAAATTAGCGACGGTTTTTCATGATGTACGTCGCTATGTTTTTCAGTAAAATAAAAAATTACTTTTAATAATGTAATAAATCTAAAAAAAACCTTATAATCAGACTATGCTAACAATATTTATGATCTTAACTAATACTTAAAATTTTTTCAAAAATTGAAACGAAAAAATTTACCCTAAATCGAAACTAAAATAGTTTAAGAGAGAAAAATTTTAAGTGTTGTGAAGTGATGTGGAGGAAAGTAGACTGAAAATGCGGATATTTATAGACAATTTGTGACAGTTTTTGCTGAAATACGGTAATTTGATAAACAGTCGCTATTAGAGACGTTTTATGGAGACACCGTCGCAATTAGTGACAGTTAAGCAAAAACTGTCGCTACTTATTAAAATGTCGCTAATTTAAAAATTGCGATGGTTTTCCAAAACCGTAGCTAATTTAAAAATTTAGCGACGGTTTTGAAATTGTCGCTATTGTAAAAAAACTGTTGTTGTTTGTCCAAAAAACACGCTAATCAATGACGGTTAGCGAAAAACTGTTGTCGTAGGTTTCACTAAAAATTGTTGTTAAAAAGAATACGACAACGGTTTTAGCGAAAAAGCGTTGTCGTAGGTGCGTTGTTGATTGTGTTTTTTTCTTGTAGTGACATGTGTATTTATTGGGGGAGAAGATCGCCTCAATTATGGTGTCTGGAAATTGTTCCTGCTTAGACATCTGCACATGCCATGTTCTCTGACGGCTGCTTATGCCCTTTCCTCTGACAACTGCACATGCCCTGTCTTTTGTAAGTAAGCATGGCAACCCATACTGTTATGATCATGTCATTGGCACCGATTGTCAAAATAATGATTTCGAGGCATGTTGACCCATACTGACGGGCTCGTCGCCTTGCGATATGCCCAAGTAGGATGGAGCCAAATAGGAAAGAACTCGATCTGGAAAGATCTTTGCTGGTGATTGAGTGAGATGAACCCTGGTTGGGTAACCTGAACCTTGGTCGCGTGAGATGACCTTGGTCGGGCGAGATGAACAATAGTCGAGAGAGATGAACTCTGGTCGGGTGACCAGGGTTGGGCGAGATGAACTCTGGTCGGTTGACGTGAACCTGGTTAAGGAAGATGAACCCTGTCCAGGTGAGATAAACTCGGCCGAGCGAGATACCGTGGTCGGGTGACCTGAACCATGGATAACTTCTACATGGGTTGTACTCAGTTTATCGAGAGCAACCTAGAATCTGGTCATGCTCTGGTCTTCCTTTCTTGCCTGAATCCAAGGATGACCGGGGCTTTTCCAAGGCATCACCATATATGCATGAAGCTCTGAAAAGTAATGAATTTGATTTTTCAATGTGAAATCAACTTAAAAGATGTAAGTTTTAAAAGGAAATTTTCTAAAAATCAAAATTTATCAGCATATTCATAGTGTATATCGAGAAAAAACTCAATTTGATCTCTATTGTTCAACAAAATCACAATTCAATTCATTTTCTTTCAACTATTCCAAATTAGTTTCTTATCTTTCAAAAAATTTGTCCAAAATGGTCCTCAAGCATAAACATTTTCAAAATATACCCAAATTATCCTTGATTATATTTTATTAAGAAATTATTTTGTTGGGCCAAAAAATAGTATCAGATCCTAGATAAAAATTATTCTAAACAAACAAAATTATTATTACTGTGTAGTTAAATGTTTGGAGAGGAGATTTTCTCAAAAATGAGTAGGTCTTTTGTGAGACGGTCTCACGAATCTTTATCTGTGAGACATGTCAACCATACCGATATTCACAATAAAAAATAATATTTTTTCATGGATAACCCAAATAAGAGATCTGTCTCACTAAATACGACCTGTGAGACCATCTCACACAAGTTTTTGCCCTAAAAAGTTATAGATATAAGCCTAGGTTCCAGATTAAATATTCACAAGACTTATTCCAATACTTTAGAAGTCTTTTTCCAATATTTTAGAGAGATCCAAAAGACAGTTCAAAACTATATCAATTAGCTATACTATGTACCAAGTAAAATTGAATAAATCTTTGAAAAACAAGAAAAAATTATTGAAACACTAAAGAATATTCAAATAAGAATCCAAAATTTAGAATAACAACTCAGTTTTAGTAAAAAGATATCGGAAGGAAGGTTACCACCATCTTTTGGTATTGAACCTTTATTACATCAAAGAGAGAATGCCAAAGTGATACAAAAACCTTTAACTGACGACGAGAAAATGACCAATCTCATCAAACCTCATAAAAGACAATAATTTGATGACAATTATAGAGTGGACTGGTCTGGATGATCTACAAGACCTGGCAAATTATTTTGCAAATCTTAAGCTTGTAGATCCGAAAATGAACAAAATTGGAGTAGTGAGCAACCTTTAGTTAGTAGAATACAAGAACCACCTAGAGAAAGTGTGAGATCCTATAAAACAAACATGAGAAGACCCTGAAATGATTTCCAAGTTGGTGGAGAAGCATACATAGCGGGAATCAGGTCAAGGACAAGTCAAATTCTCTTGTACCAAACACTATATGAGAAATCAGTTTTGGAATCAACACATCCTTATGGGGTTATTCTTAACCTTGATGTATCGAATTTAAAAAACAGAGAAGATCTCGAAGATGATTGGACATCGGTTATGAGAATCACAGAAGGAACACTTGATCTCAACAGAGAATGATTCATTAAAATTTTAGAAATGAGTCTTATGTGATCAGTTAAAATTGGTCAGGACATGACTTCAGTATAAACCAAAGAGTTAGTCCTAGCCGGAGAATCTCTTGGTGAGATAGCAGAAAGAATGACTATCTTATTTAAAGCACAATTTATAGGGGTAGATTGTTTCAACAATCAAGATACATAGAATAAAAAAAATATTCAAGTTTTGTATAGTCTTGACATACATGATATATGTTTATTGGATGAACACATTATGTTATTCACTAAATATAGATAAAATTCAGATGTTGTAAAAACATAGCAATTCAATTTTTCTTCTTTAAAATGTCAAGTCCCTGCCGAGAAATATTAATAATGGAATACATCTCTGACAATCCAGATACTCAGGTTAGTTTAGCCTTTTTTCTTAAAAGAAAATTGGCAGAATGATATCATATAATAGCATTACAAAAGAATTACAAAAGATCAAAAGGTATTAATAAACGTGTTTCTTTATGTTGTAAAGAAAATTATCTTCCAATGATTATTGGAAGTATGTCCCAAAGGCAAAAAAAGAAGAACTTTAGATATCATCCTTATGTCATAAGTGAAAGAAGTAGATGTGGTTCTTGGAAACCAAGGACATTATGGTATAAAAAAGCCAGATCTTATAAATATGGGAAAAAAAGTATACCATCAAAAATTAGGATGTCATCTCAAGCATCGAACTCATCTTGAAGCATGAGACATACACCAGGGAGAATCTGATGGAACATAACCAAAATCTGACTGAAGATGAAGTGTTTCGACGCGAAACATATGAAGATTTACCTGGTTTCTTTACCAGACAATTATGTCTCATAAAATGGTCCAAAAGATCATGAGAAAAAATCATAGTCTTCAAAGATATCAAAGATTCTCTATAGGATAGGTAGAAAATTAAAGTTCTAATGAAATCTTGACCTAAAAACAGAAAGCTCATCTAATATATAAGTTCAGAAGGTAAATGACAATCTAATGGAACTTACGAAAAATCAAATGGAGATGCAATTTGTAGGGACCCGGACGCTAATCATATTCTTAATCATAATTGGGACTAATTAATCAATTATAAAACATGGTCTAATTTTTTTTAAAAATGCGGAACGTAGTGAAATAAAACATATATACATCTCAGTATAAAATTACAAGTCATGTACTACATACATTTACTCAACTAAGGTTTAACAGCTATTATCAAATGTCCAACCCTATCTCTAATCTAAGTCCGGAGCCTCCACTCAATCACGATCTCTCTTCATCTTCTCAACCCTGAACCTGTCCCACCTGTTGTCATGCACACATACAAAACAAGACAACAGCCGGATAACTCCGATGAGAATAAATCCCAGTATAAACAATGTAAACATGCAATCATATAAAAACATATACAAAAGCATATAACAAATATCATTCACATGCAGCCAATCAACAAACATGTATAATATCAAAACTGTAAATCAACTAGTCATCACAGACTCAACTCAAACAACGCGTCGTCCCAGACTCGACTCAACTCTAACCTAGGGATCCCAATGTCTGGATATTGATAATTATATCGAATCTCAGTCGATAGGAATGAATCAACTCTAAACGGCATCGATATAATTCATATATCCAGTGTTTGAGCGAAACAACCGCAGAATTGACGAATCAGTCAAGAATTAAGCGAATCAGCCAATAATTAGACGAATCAGTCAGTAATTAAGCGAATCAGCCAAAGTTTAGACGAATCAGTCGATAACTAGACGAATCAGCCAATAACCAGACGAATCAGCCGATGACTAGGCGAATCAGCCAATGACTAAACGAATCAGTAGTCAATACATGCAGTGGCTATAAATCAATAGACTACAAACATCAATCTCATCAATTACAAATATCAATGCAATAAACTAAGTATGTGATTTAGGGAGACTCGAGTCAAACCTCACTCGAGTTGTGCAATCCCAACTCAACATTAATTTATACCTTTGTTTCTGATATTCTGACTCTGTCGAAGTCTCGAACTCAAAGCCTGTCAATATCAATCTGGCAATGACAATATCAAGGATTATACTATCAATACCCGTTCAAATCAATACTGGATACAATCAGAATCCAAATCAAATTCCGCTCCAACGGCATAATGGCATAATCTCAATATACCCAGCCATATCATATTTATCAGATATCAATTCTAACATATCATAATCAATAACGACTCAATTCTGATATCCAATCAACTCCGAAATTCATAACAATTCCATATGATATTTGTTTTTCAGTCCGGTTTCGATTATACGATGTCTAACATGACAAGAACATCATATATGAATCATATCAGATTCTGACAATACCATAATTTCAAATCATATCAAAACGTAACAAAACTTACGTCCAATTGTAGCCTGCGTCGGTAGGAACATAATACCGAAGTCGGATTCAAAATCTAACGGACGGATTGAAATATAAAGGCGTAAGGATTTTCACCTTTTCTCTGAAGCCTTCTCCTTTTCTAATGAATTCTGAACGAATTCATGATATATAGATATATATATATATATATCTCGTACATGCAAGAGGGCAAGTGGCTCATCTCTCATACTGCACGTCTCGCGCATATGCGCGACTAATATCGGCGCATATGCGCGAGACCTACTGGTCTCGTGAATAAGCTTCTCGGCAGCTCGCGCATATGCGCGAGGTCCTCTGCCCATGTCGCGCATATGCGCGCCTCGGTGCCGCGCATATGCGCGAGGGCTGATGTTCCCCGCACATTTCCATGCATTATCTCGTCTTTTCCGGTCCGATCCGATCCTTTCCGTCTATAATCATATCAATTATCCCCAAATCATTTTCGATTAATAGGATAAAATTCTCGGGCCTTACACAATTAATTCTTTCTAAATAAACAAATTAGGAATTATAAAAAATCAAAATAGAAGTAGCACAAACTATGTCTTGGATTTACATCGGTGCAATTCAAATTATAATAAGAGCTACTTTTAAATAAGAGATAGATTCACCTATCGACATTTCTATATGCGATAAATAATGTGTAATCTTCAAGAATCAATGTCGGGAACTATCTCATGAAATCTATGTGAAGGAAAAACTGTAGGAGTGATTTATCCAAGAATTTCCTACAATCCGACAAATTGAGATTTTAGCTGAGCTTTGACGTTGCATTAAAACTTAAAAAAAAAAGGCTAATGAAAGAAGAGAATAGAGCATATTTTATTACCTATCAATTTTATATGCTCTGTCTAGCAACATTCAGAATTATTTATTAGAAATGAGTTTATTGAAATAATATAAATATTTGGAAAAGTTGCTCAGACAATTTATCCAGAGAGAATTGAGTTCACTTTAATGCATGAAATAAATATCCATATCCGAGACAAACCAATTCCGACGAGAAATCAAAGTCTTAGACTAGAACCAAGAAGACTATCTTTTCAAGGAAATATAATCACAAGTCACGGGTGGGTAAAAACACATGTCTATGAAGCCCAACATGTATTAAAAATTCAACAATAAGAAATCTTAGATGTCTAGAGGGATGGAGAGACGTAGAAATAATATTTGATATTATCAGACAAATAAATCAATTTTTTTGTAATACTATACACTATTTGGAACAATATATGATAGAGACTTACCAAGTACTGATAAACATTGGGGAACTGGAAGTATATAACAAAAGAATTCCAGGAAATAACCAGATCAATTGGTTATTGGATTAGAGTTTTTTGAGAAATACAAATCTTGGAAACATCTAGAGAATGAAATGGATTTCATGGTAGATGATAGAATGTGAGAAATCCAATAAACACAAGCACATTCTCAATATACATCCCAGTAGTAATGTTATATGAACAATACAAGGCAAAATATTTGTTACTCACATTGATTCGAGGGCTTAAATTTTTAGAGCAAAAAGATGAATTTTTCCAAAAAAATTGGAAGAAAAATTACCTCAATTTGATGGACGAGAATTTTCCAGACTAATCTTGATCTTCTGTAAAGGGATAAAAAATAAAAATTAATCGGAGTTTCTGGACAGATACCTTGGTACAAGATGAAAACTCCATCGATTTATTTTCATGACAAGAGCTGACATTTTGTTTAGAAACAATTTATTACAAAAGTTTAAATCTTATACACTAGAAAATGAGACTAGAAGATTAGTATCACAATATAATGTGATCACATATTAATAATATAGAGACTAAGATAGAAATTTTACAGAAAATTTTTAGTCTATATTTGCTGCAAGCGTGGTGATAAATGAAAATTTCTAAATCCAAAAATGAAATAT
The DNA here is from genome assembly GCF_025594145.1 of Primulina tabacum. Lineage (NCBI taxonomy): Eukaryota > Viridiplantae > Streptophyta > Magnoliopsida > Lamiales > Gesneriaceae > Primulina > Primulina tabacum. Next base: position 17,541,091 of record NC_134552.1, read on the forward strand.
TCTAAACGGTTTGGGAAAACAATCCACCAATTAAGAGCATATCAAAACCTCCAACAAGAAGATAACTTTATACCAGAAGAATGTAGAGTTTGAATCAAAATTATCATTTAAAGATGTCAAGAAAATTATAAAAAAAAAAACTACAATGAAGATCCCTTGGCATGGTAGAACAGAAATAAAATCCAAGTCAGCCTTAAAATAAAAGAAGACAATGAATATAAGTTCGTCATATGTAAACCTATCCCCATGAACATAAATGATACAATGATATGCAGATTATTATCAATGAATATTTAAATCTTGGTTTAATCAAAACAGAAATATGGCCATACAATGGTCCATGATTTCTGATAAGAAATTATGGTGAAATCAAAGGAAAAAACCATATTAATTATTAATTATCAAGAGTTGATAAAGTTCTGGAGTTTGGTGGGTATTTCATACCCTGTATAAATCATTCAATCAATTCTATAAGTAATGTAAAAATGTTATCTAAATTTGATTGTAAGTCTGTATTTTTTCAGATTCAGATGAATGAAAAAAATAAAAATCACAGCTTTATCCACATCGCAAGATCATTATATTTGATATGCACTACCTATGGGTTTGGATAATGCACCCAAGATATTTCAAAGAGAAATGAATAATCTATTAAAAGATTATTTTGATTTTATGTTTGTTTACATTGATGATATTTTAATAGCATCTAAAAATATGAAATAACATATTAAAAATTTAGATGTTTTCTCTAAAGTTTGTAAAAAAAAAAAGGACTATTCCTATCTATAAAGAAGACAGTCATTGCTACAAGAAAGATTGAATTTCTATGAGTAGAAATAGATGAGTCATAATAATTTTGCAAGAACACATAGTGGAGAAGGTGCATAATTTTTCAGATGAACTAAAAAAGAATAAACAACTTCAAAGTTTCTTATGAGTTGTTAACTTTTCTGAAATGTTCATTAAGAACCTAACAAAACACATTAAAGTTTTAGTCTATTACTTAAAAAATTCAAGATTTATATGGATAGAGAACACACCAAGGGACTTCATCAACTTAAGAAAATTTGCAAAAATCTTTCAAAACTGAATTTTACTCAAGATGAGGATGATTTCATATTATATACAGATATCGGTTATAATTGGAGGGTAGAGGTTCTTACAAAGCTTCCACTAGAAGGAGAACAATCATACATGTATTGTAGTGGACTATTCTCAGATGCAGAAGCTATACGATGACATATCAATGAAAATGAATTTTATGCAATAAAAAGAGCTTTTGAAAAATGACACTTATTTTTACTTGCAAAGAAATTTACCTTCAAAGTTGATAGTACACGTGTAAAAGTTTTCTTGAAAAATAGAATCACTTAATGAAAGTAGTATATATTTCTGTTCATTTGAAAACTTCTATAATCCCCTTCCAAACCAAATATAAATATTTCGATTCATTTGGCAAATCTAAACACGATAAGGCTAGATTAGTAAGATATCATACTTTATGTCAAAATTATATTTTTGATATTGTTATTAACTTTCATGAAAATATTCTTATAGATGTATTAACAAGATATGTACAATGCTAATGTCGATGTCATCTTGAAAATACGAAGGTATTTTAGGAACACCTTAAAATATTTAAATCGAGTTCAACAAGCTTGTCCTAAATGTATAAGTTGCAGATAGGCTACAACAAGTTGATAAGAGCACTGTCTCTGATCGAATCATATGATGTTCACATGCTTATACTCAACTATGAACTGTATTACAAAATTCGATCCTTCAGGCTAATGAGAAAGCACCGGCTTCTTAAAAGAAGAGTTTTCGAGTACAAGGCTATATAACTGGAGCATGGGATTCAAGTACTCCTAGAACAAGGGCTAAGTCGGGATCATCCTTATATGAGTCCACCCAAGCAAAAATCGAAGCTCCTGATTCTTATTTCGAGCCTTCAAGTCAACCCTTTACCTCAGAGATTGAAGATGGAGAGATCAATTTTATAGCTCAAACTCACAAGGGATAAATCTAAGATTGGTACTAACGAGCTTATAATTTCTCATTTCAGGTATATAAACAAAACTTGTAGAAATTGAAAACAATAATAGGTCTCAACCCATCCACAATTCGTGTTGATTTAGCAGGGAAAGTTTCCAAGGGTATGGATAAAACCAAATTCATATCCTAAGGAAGTCAAGGTATCGTATGAATTTGAGGCTCTAGTCTCGGTTTATAATACATTATCTAACTTCTCATAAATATCACCACTACCAAAGTGGATCCATGAAGTTGTTCATGAAACAAGGCAAACAACGATTGTTTGTACATATGAGATATTCTGGAGCTATACCTTTTCAAAACAATACCAGAACCAGCTGTGAAAGCTTTATGCGAAGTCTTTCATTTTATCAAGCTAAGGAGGCAATATATAAATATTCAAAAATTTATCAAAGACTTCCAAGCCATTCCCTTCATTCTTCCTCTACGTTGTTTAGCAGAAGAAACATCCCTTGTTGCTTTATTCCCTGAAGATAACATCTCTGCTAGAAGAGCATGTGGTCTATTGGTCTGTATTACAGAGATGGACAAAGTAAAATTTATATTTAAGTTTTGTCAAAATTCTGTAAATGGATCTTTTCTATTAATTACTATGACATGAAAAAAATACAAATTTTACGGAAGATATATTTGAGAAGAAAATAAATCTTCCATGGAACAATAAGTTGTTAAGGAACAAAGAAACTCGCCGAAATTTCTGTAACATAGCTAATGTGGATCTAACCAGAATGCCCAAACAAAAAAGAGCCAGAATTCGGTAAAGGTTTTCGACCAAAAACTTACTGAAAGTAGCTTGCAGATACATGACCAAATGGTATGGGACCACACACAAAAAATTTCCTCTGAGGGCTTCAAAAGCGAAAGACTCCCCGATAGAAATAAAGAAGGCGAACCATCACAAAAGACATATCCACTCATTAATATAACATCAGACCATTAGCTAGTGGAATAATAGACCACCCAACCACTCACTACAAGACTCTGTCCGCATTAACTTGCAAAGAATAATTCAAAAGTTATACACAAGTTTTGAAGTACGGGTTTTAGATCCAGATAGATTTCTATAAATACAATGTATAAGGAAGTTGAAGCCATCGACCATTTCTTTAATTTTTTTTCAAATAAATTTTTAATATTTTTCTTTCTAGTTTAAGTGTATGATATTTCTAGCTACGATGGGTAGCTAAAATAGTTTCTCATCATCTACAGTAGTTTACTATGTAATAATATTATATATGTTTGAACAAATGAAGCAAGGCTATGTCTCTCATGCATTATTTTCAAAATTAAACTTATTTGTTATACACTCTGAGGTAGGAAACTATACAAGATTGTATTAAGTGTTGTTGAAGGGATCTATTTAGGAACCATCAGTTGCGACTATGTGGTTATGCTGTGAGGAGCAGTCTATAAAACCCGATGGATACGACACAACGACACTCCTGTAAAAGATGTAAAATGTTTAATTTATTATACAAAAGAATGATGTGCCATAAAAGATATATGATATATAGGTTGAAAACATTGTGTAGTATTATGCTTTTGGACAGCTCGATAAGTATAACAATTTCACTTACTCAAATCTAAAAAATAGTAAATAAAAATAGATAACAAATGTAAAAGGGAATAAAGACTGAACATTAAAACATTTCTAAACAAGAGAGATTGAATAAAGACATAGAAAAAATGACTAAATTGAGAGTTGCTTAAACAATACTAACCAAATCCGGAATTACATGTGTATGCCTATACTACTCTTTTATATATGATATTTGGATTCAAATATTTTAATAGTCCTTACCATGTTTCCCATTTAATTAATAATAAAATAAAATGAATTTATATCAGCTTTTAACAGCACTGATTCTCTAACGTCTCGAAAATTTAAAGGTCCACGCGAACCACATGCACGCAAGTTATTAAATTCCTGTGCATTTTAATTAATTATTTTATTTGCATAAATTAAATATGTTGTGCATGTTGACATGTTTAAAATATACTTTTCTGCATGGTTGCATTAAAATGTATTTTAAAGGTATCCGAGTTGCGATCGAGGAACGGAGACCGAGGGCTGAAAAATAGAAAATGATTTTATTAAATAATTGTTTTTAATTATTTAAAATATGGTTGATACTTTTTCTTATTTTTGAAAATAAGGAGTTTTGAATTGATTTTATATGCCGAGACATAATTTTTATCGGTGTTGAGTTTTTAACAAAAATGCGAACCTATTGGCAACCCCGGTAATAAATTCACAAACTTTATTAAACACAATATTTTGGTTAAGCACTAATGGGTTTAATGAGCCTAATTAACTTGTTAATGGGCCAAGGCTTTTGTTAGTCTGTTAATTAATATTTAAAGTGCAAAATACACCACAATTCACAACACAAACTCACGCCTCCCTCCCCCAATAATTAACAAAACTTTTCCTTTCTCCAAATACACGACACAAACAAAAGGATTTAAATGAAGAAAGTTTCGAAAATTGCTAGGATAGTCAAGCCAAGGTTGTTCGTCATCGTTCTTCGATTAGTCAACGTAAAATCGTGCGTTAAAAACACAAAGGCACGCCATATTCGTTCTTTCAATAATCTATCACACCATATTATTTATTTAATTGTGTTTTGCATGAAAATCAAGTGGCATCATGACATATTTTCGTATATGCTTCATAACTGATTTTTAAGGCTTGAGTTTTCATCCAAAAACAAGTTTTATATGTAACTAAAGGGGCTGCCATGAATTAGGATGATATAAGACATGTTTTACACGAGTTTAAGGGCCTAGACACGCACAAACAAGCTGCACATGCACATGAACAAAGCTGGAACCAAATTGATCACTATTGTAGATTATGGGATCGGTTGTAGGGAAATTGATACATGGGGGCAGGTGGCTCGATCAGGCTTGGTGGTTGGGTCGTAGGGGTCATGTTTAGGTCCTAGGAAGGGTCTTAGGAGGGCTAGGGCTGGAGCCTTGGGCTGGGGAAGAGTCCACGTGAAGTGGGACTCTACCCCAAAGCTTGAGCAAGAACTGTTCGGGAAAGAAGGGCTTGGGGCTGGCCTGCGCACGAGCCAGGTTGGTCCATCAGGGCCGAGGGAGGTTGGCCAAGGGTTGGGTCATGGGTTGGTGCAGGGTGGCTTGACGTGACTCGAGCCAAACACAGGAGAACATGGGAGCGGGAGAGGCACAAGCACGCGGCTGCTGTCATGAAGTTCAGTGGTTCGCAACTTGGGTTTTAGTGGCTGAGCTTTTCTGGGCTGAGTTTGGACGTGTTCCAGGGATGGTTAGGGTCATGGGTGGTCAAGTGGTTAACAGCTGGTAGTGTCCTAGGTTGGCTAGGAGTCCGAGATATGCTAGGAGACTCACACACTCACATACATGCAATCGTGTTCAGGGACATCAGGCTTTTTGAGGGTTTAAGGGGCTGGTCAGGGGCTTGGGCCTGGTCAGTAGGGTGCCTAGATGGATTGGCTCAGGTTTGGCTCAAGGTGGCCCGGGTGTGGCTCGAGAATTTTGGGAGGTGGGGTGTGTTCCTCGAAGGGTCAAAAACGAGATTATAATAACAAAAATTGAATCCATGGGTCCACGGGTGTGGCTCATGATTTGGAAGGGTATAATAAATAATAAAAATGTTATGTTTAAAATTTGGAAAGAAAATAACGAGTTTTGGATTTATCTGGGATTTAATCGACTCACGAAACTGTAATTAAAGAATTAATTGAAACGCCTAGATTTAAGCTTAATTAAATTATGGAAAATTATATTTAATGTCAAATAATTATTAAAAGTCTAAGTTTGTAATTTGGAAATTTTATATTAAGATTTGGTTTAATTCGAGATTAAAATGCATTAATACGCCACATTTAAAGATTAATTTAAAAGTCATCGATTTAATCTAAATAAAAATACAAAAAAATTTATGTAAGCTTAAATAATTATTGGAACATGTTAGAGTCGACGGAATTAGGAAAATGTCAAAACCGTGGAATTTTACGTCTAGGGGTAAAACGATAATTTTACACTCGAAAATAGTAAACGTCATGGGAGTGCTCTGATTGCTGTTTTATATGTTAATATGATTATTTTAAATGTTCATGAATATTTAATTTATATGTTAAAATGTTATTTTTAAAATGTTTATGGATTTCAAGAGTTAACGTGGACATTTAAAAGACATGTTGCATGCTTGGTTTAAAAGGAAAACGTTATATGCATGTGTAAATTTTATGAAGTGATGAGAATATGAAGCGTTGAAGGAAGTGAAGTAATTGTGACTAATACAATGATATGTTGGAAATATCATGAGGGTTATGGTCCCACTGGGAGCCCGACGATCGTGTTTCTGTGGATACGAATATGTATACGATGATATGTTAATACGTAAGGCTAGGGCTCAGTTGACCGGTGAGAGTGTTGCTGATGTCCCTGCCACCCAGTACTGTGGTTACATGTAGATGGATCCATCGCCCAACACGTAGACGTAGATGAATACGAAAGTCACAATTAACGATCTGAATTCAACGAAAATGAAAAGAAATACGTATATGTTGATGATAATATTTATATGAATATGTTGAGGATGATATGAAAATGTTTATGAAAATTTTCATGTTTTGAAGTTTATGCATGTCATGAAAATGTTATTTTTACGTAAAAGTATTTTCATTGTTGCTTGTGGATTTATACGTATTATTTGGTATCAAGAATATGATGTGTTGAGTCTTTAGACTCACTAGGTGTGATTGACGCAGGTGAATATGATAATAATGTTGAGGGAGGCTTTGATGTCTGATTTGACTGGACTGGAGGTGCACATGACCCGAGGACCAGCATTTCTATTTTTTCGCACTTATGATTTTATGTTTATGATTTACGTTAAAGATTTTTAAGAATATTTATTTATGTTCTTTGAGAGATTTTTGAGAGGTTTAGTATGAGCTATACTTTTCAAATTATTGCCTTTTAGGTTTGGTAAGACGTTTAACGATTTCATGTTTTGACGATTTTCTTTGAATTTTCAAATACTAGTTTGGTGTTTTATTTTAAAATATTGTCAAGGTATTTTAAAGTTTGTATATATATATTTTGAATTATGGAGATTCAGGAGGAAAAAAAATTTCTAGTACTTATTAAGTAAAACGAACAGCAGACGTTTCAGATTCTATAAGATTTCTTACTATTTGATATATGATAGTGGTGGGTCTCAGACGTAAAGTCGATTGAGTATATGATCACAATAAAAAAATTGCACAGTTGATTTTTATATGAACAAGGTCGATTTAAAGATCTGTTTGATCATAAAATTGATTTTTGATATCATCTCATAAATAATTTTTGTGATAACGACAATATAAAATTCATAATTTAAATATAAAATATTTTATATTTTCGTTTTTAAATATGTAGATAGTTGATTTAACATCTTTATGTGAAGAGATTCTATCATCCACTGGATGTATCACACGGGGTGGATTTGCAGAATTCATCTGGTGTGGGTTCACCTGATTATATAATCGGTGTGCTATAAAATCTACCTTATAGAATGCTTGAATAATTTTATGTTAGTCTGTGAATTGATTCATCTTATTTGAAAGAAGATATTTGATTAGGAGTAGGTTTCTTGTGAGACGGTCTCACGAATTTTATCTATGAGATGGTCAACCCCACCGATATTCACAATAAAAAGTAATACGCTTAGCATAAAAAGTAATACTTTTTCACAGATGATCCAAATAAGAGATCTGTATCATAAAATACGACCTGTGAGATCGTCTCACATAATTTTTTGTCTTTGATTAGTTTAATATTTGATTAATGAATTTCTAATGATATTTATTTTTATGTATTTGAAATATACAATAATTATTTTGAAATTTTTTAACTATGGATTTGAAAATTCAATTGAATTTTGGGATGACAATTTGTCCCGATCCGATGGAGAATCCGATATCAAACCCGAATGAAGAAGAAGATGGATAATAATATGATAAATTGTTTCCAATATTTTGTTATTTTGTATATAATGTTTAGTTTGCTAATTTTTATATTTTTTTTTATTATTCTCACCAATATAGTAAATATTCATAGCTTACTCAAAATAATTCAAAGTTGAGAAAATGCAATTATACGTGATAATATGATATTTGGGTAGGATATTAATATCCAATTCTCGGACGGACATGATCACGATGATGAAATTGAATTCTCGATGAGGAAAATGACGCATATAAATATAATAAATAAGGATTGAGACGAATGATATGAAATGCTACTCAAACCTAACCTATTGACGTCCTATTGATACGTGGAAAGTAATTATTGATTAAAAATAATCAAGATGATATTATGTAAATCAAATTATTTTTGGGTATTGATTATCGTATTTTTATCTTCTCTAAATCTTTTTTTATTATTTCAAACACTTAAATTAAAAAATAAAATAAGAATCTTTTAATTATGATATACAAAAAGATGAATTTAATTATATTATAACAAAATATTTTTTTTATATGATGCATTCGAATAAGTAGTAATAAATGATATTATTATTGTGGGGGTGTTGGTTCGACAATTTCGTCTGTAGTAAGCTGAATGGAGTTGGCAGTTAAAAGGAATAATAGTTGTTTACGCCACCATTTTTGTTATTTTCTACGAGAAAAACTTCGATGGATGCTTTTTTATACAAACTAATAAAAAAATTCTCCAAGGCATTAGTTTTATGGGCCAAGGATGATGTTTTATAGCAGTGACAAATGCATAAGATGTTGGTCTCACGTGCGAAATTTGAGATAATAAAACTCGAAAATAAAGAATAAACTGGACACTGAGATTTACGTGGAAAACTTCTAAAAATTATTAGGGTAAAAAAACCACGGGCAAGATGAAAATATTTCCACTATAATTTTTGTGGTGTACAACTCACTCACTGTGTTACCAAAGAGAACACACACTCTCTTAATACAAGACAACAAAACACCTCACAAATATTATAGAACTAAGTACTCAAATGCTTATAAGATGAGAGAAAACTCGAAGAAGGGATGATTTCAGAATGAAGAGGGGAGCTCTATTTATAGAGCTTCTTGACCGTGTGAATACGCGTTAAAAACGCGTATTCAAACGTTCCACGAAATTGCCATGAAATTGCATAGCCAACCACGCATCATACTTTTCCTCCCACGTTTTTATTTTCCTTTCTTTTATTGGTCCCCCCTACTTTGCCGACATTTCTCCCACTTGGAGATTTGATTGAGAATCAAACACATCTCCACACATCCTTTCAATCTTGCCATTCCCTGCTGCTTACGTTTCCGCTAGGCCACTTAAAGATCTACACCACTCAAACTTATCAGTGTTCACTGGCTTGGTCAGAAAATCAGATATGTTATCTTTGGTATGAATCTTCTGCATATCCACGCTTCCTTCTTCTACTATTTCCCGCACAAAGTGAAATTGGACTCCAATGTGTTTCGTCCTGGAAAGAAAGGCTGGATTCCTTGCGATGTGCAAGACACTCTGATTATCACAAAACAAAGGAACATTCTCTTGTTTGTGCCCGATTTCCTCCAATAACCTTTTAATCCATATTGCCTCCTTGCAAGCTTGAGTAGCTGTCATGTATTCTGCCTCTGTTGTAGATAACGCCACAATTGTCTGTAGTTTTAAAAGTCAGCTTACTGCTCCTCCTGTAAGTGTAAACACATAACCAGTAGTAGATTTCCTCTTATCAGGATCACCTGCATAATCTGAATCGACATAGCCCCTGAGTGTAAAATCTGATCCTCCATAACATAATGCAGCATTCGAGGTACCCTTAATGTATCTAAGGATCCTCTTAACAGTGCTCCAATGTTCTCGTCCAGGATTCGCCATATACCGACTAACTGCTCCCACTGCTTGAGCAATGTCCGGACTTGTACAGATCATGGCGAACATCAAACTTCCCACTGCTGATGCATATGGTACTCGAGACATCTCCATCCTCTCTGCTTCACTGCTAGGACACATCTCAGAGGATAACTTGAAGTTAACAGGAAGAGGGGTCGATATTGACTTGCTATCTTGCATGTTGAAGTGTTGCAAGACTTTCTTCAAATAATTTTTCTGAGAAAGCCAAATCTTTTTGTTACTTCTGTCTCGATGAACTTGCATCCCTAGAATCTTGTTTGCTGATCCCAAGTCCTTCATATCAAATTCCCTAGCCAACTGTGCCTTCAATCCTTGGACCTGATCTTTGTTGGGGTCTGCTACCAACATGTCGTCCACATACAACAGTAAAATGATATAATCATCACCAGTCCTCTTGAAATACGTACAAGGGTCTGCACTCAATCTGTTGTATCCAAAGATCATGATATAGGAATCAAATCTCTTGTACCAACACCTCGGTGCCTGTTTGAGACCGTACAGAGATTTGTTCAACCTGCAAACCAAGTTCTCTTTGCATTTTTCCGTAAAACCTTCTGCCTGGAGCATATAGATTTCTTCTTCAAGATCTCCATGAAGAATCGTCGTTTTCATATTTAGCTGTTCTAGATGTAGGTCAAACACCGCACACAATGCCAACACTACTCTGACTGTTGTCAGTCGAACCAAAGGAGAAAATATCTCATTGAAGTCAATGCCTTCTTTCTGAGTATACCCTTTTACCACCAATCTAGCACGATACTGCTCCACTTGGTTATTTCCATCACGCTTGATCTTATAGACCCATCTGTTTCCAATGGCTTTCCTCCCTCGTGGTAGTGTAACAAGATCCCAAGTTTTATTACTGTTTAATGCCTCCAGCTCTTCTTGCAGTGCTATCATCCACAAGGATACATCCGAGCTTTGAGTAGCCTCGTGGAAACTCGATGGCTCACCATCCTCTGATAATAGACAATATGCAATATTGCTTTCAGTGACATAATATGAAAGACAACCTGACGGTCTTCTGTCTCGAGTTGACTGCCTCACATTAGAAACCTCAGACTCAACATGTTTTTGTTCTTCGTGCTCTAGTACTGCTTCACAAGAAACTTGACCTTCGTCCGTCTTATTTTCTACCTGAAAAATAGTAGTTTCTGATTTCGGTGTGCCTTTGTCTCCCTTTACTTTATCTTCCTCGAAGATAACATCCCTGCTGATGACAAGCTTGTGAACAGTAGGATCCCACAAGCGAAACCCCTTTACTCCATCAGTATATCCCAAGAAGATACATTTTCTGGATTTCGAATCCAACTTCGATCTTTCTTGCTCATTGTACAGAACGTACACTTGACTTCCAAATGTATGCAAATGAGAATAATTCGTCGGCTTCCCAGTCCACATCTCCATCGGAGTCTTCAGATCAATCGCCACTGAAGGAGAACGATTGATAATATAACAAGCAATTTTGACTGCTTTTGCCCAAAATGACTTTTCTAGACCTGCAGTTCTCAACATAGCTCTTGTTCTTTTCAACAAGGTTCTGTTCATCCGCTCCGCCACTCCATTCTGTTGAGGTGTGTAAGCTGTCGTAAACTGTCTTTTGATGCCCTCATGTTGACAATATGCATCAAATTCGTCACCGGTATATTCTCCTCCATTGTCAGTCCTCAGACACTTGATTTTCTTTTCTGAATCAAGTTCAACCCGCGCTTTGAAATCTTTGAAAATCTGGAAAACATCTGATTTCTTCTTGATTGGATACACCCAACATCTCCTAGAGAAATCATCAATGAACGAGACAAAGTATCTCGCTCCTCCTAGGGATACAACCGGTGCTTGCCAAACTTCCGAATGAGTCAGCTCCAATATGCTTTTGCTCCTGGCAGTAGAAGTGCCAAACTTTAATCTGTGTTGTTTACTGATAACACAGTGCTCACAAAAGGGTAATGACACTTTTGTAAGTCCTGGCAGCAGCTTCCGTTCTGAGAGAATTTTCAACCCCCGTTCTGACATATGCCCGAGCTTTCTATGCCATAACACCGTTAATTCTTCTCCTGAACCAATTGATGCAACAACTAGTTCTGTCTCTTTGTGTGTTTCTCCCAAAAGTACATACAGATTTGCAGCAACTTTTTCCGCCTTCATTACCACAAGCGCGCCCTTCACAATTTTCATGATCTCGTTCTCGATACGAGTTTTGCACCTGATGTCTTCCAATTGCCCCAAGGACAAAATATTTTTCGTCAGTCCTTTCACATGTCGTACCTCCTGTATGGTGCGAATAGTGCCATCAAACATTTTAATTTTGACAGTACCGACCCCAGCGATTTTCAAGGCATGATCATTTCTCATGAATACAGATCCTCCTGAGACTGGTTCATAATAATCAAATCATTCTCTCTGAGACGTCATGTGCCACGTCGCTTCTGAATCCATAATCCATATGTCACAAAATTTGTGCATGCCTTCTGCAAAAGTTGCTGCTTCGCTGAATAATATTTCACCACTGCCTGAAGTACTGGCCACATTTCCTTGAAAACTCTTCTCGATACTCGTACACTCTTTCTTGAAGTGCCCTTTACCGCCACATTAAAGCAATAAATATTTTTCTTCTTACTTCTTGACTTTGATCTACCTCGTCTTTGACTCCCACTGGAGTTACGGTCCATAAATCTTCTTCTTATCATTGGTAAGGCCTCTGCCTGCTTCGAAGTTACCAACCTATCTTCCTTATTCTTGCGCCGACTTTCTTCTCCGAGAACCGCAGTTAAGAAATCGTCGAATCTTAGAAAGCCCATAAGAATATTGTTGGTAATGTTGATGATAAATTGATCATATGAATCTGGCAGACTTTGAAGTAGAAGCTCCGCACGTTCATTTTCCCCTATTTTATGCCCCATGGAAGTGAGTTGGGCAAATAGAGTATTTAGTGTGTTGATATGGTCGGTCATCGATGAAGATTCCGCCATCCTAAGAGTATAAAGCATTCTCTTTAGGAAAATCATGTTGTAAAGCGACTTGACCTCGTACATCTTTGTCAGAGTATCCCAGATAACTTTTGCTATTTTTATCTCAGAGATACTTGACAATACTTCGTCTGCTATAGCCAAGTGTAAATTGGCAACAACATTGTCATTCATCTCATTCCACTTTCCATCATCCGTAATTTCCACCGGTCTATCTCCAATAGCCGCCAAGCAATTTTCCTTTCTTAAAACTGCTTGTATCTTTATTTTCCACAGCATAAAATTGCTTCCGTTGAACTTTGCTATCTCGTAACTTCTCGCCATTATGTCTACAACAATTTTAGTAGACCGGACAAAATAATCCCGCCTTAAATAAAAAATCTCAAAAAATCTTTTCTGATGTGGAAGATCAGTCTAGGCTGCAACCACAGAGCATACTCAGAATTTTAAGAAATTTTAAACCAAGGCTCTGATACCACTTGTTGGTCCCACGTACGCAATTTGAGATAATAAAACTCGAAAATAAAGAATAAACTGGACACCGATATTTACGTGGAAAACTCCTAAAAATTATTAGGGTAAAAAACCACGGGCAAGATGAAAAAATTTCCACTATAATATTTTGTGGTGTACAACTCACTCACTGTATTTCCAGAGAGAACACACACTCTCTTAATACAAGAGAACAAAACACCTCACAAATATTATAGAACTAAGTACTCAAATGCTTATAAGATGAGAGAAAACTCGAAGAAGGGATGATTTCAGAATGAAGAGGGGAGCTCTATTTATAGAGCCTCTTGACCGTGTGAATACGCGTTAAAAACGCGTATTCAAACTTTCCACGAAATTGCCATGAAATTGCATAGCCAACCACGCATCATACTTTTCCTCCCACGTTTTTATTTTCCTTTATTTTATTGGTCCCCCTACTTTGCCGACATAAGATCCCCCATTTATAGTAAAAAAATTGCATTTTCTTTGCTATTTATCTTTGCCATTTACGTTTTTTCTAATTATACTCTTTGAAATTGCATATGTTAAATCATATAAACCTTATGAAGCCGTCTCACAGAACAATTTAGAGTGAGGTTGTCTCACAGAACAATTTGTCATACGGATATCTGACTCGACCTTATCTGACTCATGAAAAAGGTTATTATTGTTTATATAGAGAATAGATATTCACGGTTCGTTAACCGTCCTAACTGAAAATTCAGTCTGAAACGAAAACTGAACTATTAATCTGGTTTGTTTTGTGGTTTTTATTTTTCTGATTTTCGGTGCGGTTTGATTTTTTTTATCTCAGTTAACCGAACCAAACCGAACCGAAAATCAATTTTTTTATTTTATAAATTGTTTTTAGTTTTAAAATCATATTTTATTTGTGGTTATCAATAAATAAATAAAAACTTTTAAAAAACAGAAATTCATTTAAAACAAAAATTGAAAAACTTTCAGTTTTTAACCGAATCAAACCACGAAATTCATTTTGGATTTTTGGTGAAATTCGGTTTGGTTTGGTTTGGTTTTGTTTTGTTCGGATGAACACTTATGTAAAAAACATTATTTTTTTACTGTAGGTATGGACCGGGTCGTCTCATCCACATATATATTTATATATATGTGTGTGACCGTCTTACAATATATCTATTCATGTTAAATTACTAGTAAAACATTTAATTAGTTTTCATATGATTATTTGGGATTTTTTAGGTTATGGAAACGCTAGCAATCTTGACTATAACGATAACAAAAATTGTTCTTGTGTTTCTAACATATTTACTCAAGTATAAAGTTGCTACCTACAGGTGGAAGTTGAAACTCGAATTTAGGAAGTAACTAGACTTTTGCGAGCTGAAGTATTTCAATGGTATATCATAGTTCAATGATCGAATTGAACAATGGGCAAAATGGATGGGCATAAAACTCAATTTGATACAAGTCATATTTCAGGCCGTTCAAGCTAGTTCGGATGTTATTTAAGCGAAATAATGGTTGCAATATGAAGCTGAAAATCATGGATTAGCAAATTACTAGACTTGAGCGGTGATGTTATTTTGGTCATATCTCTTAGTCATATTATTGTAATTAAATGAGTCAACATGAGTTAGAAAGCTAATACAATTATCTACAAATCATCTATCAATGTCAAAGTCTGAATCAGAGCTTAAGAAGATGATAAATCGCGAGAAATTTGCTAGTTCTGCAACATGGATACCGCTGCCAGATAGACATGAGCAGTGCCAGTATTTCGAGCATATCGCTTTCATATGACCTTGAAATTTAGTGATTTTTGATTCTATGGAAATATAAGAGAAATAATTTCAACTTTCATGTTTACCACTTTGCCAAAAGTTCAACGAATTAAGATCTATAATCATCAGAAAGACATCACAACTTCGTGCTTGATAGCGAGATGTTTTTCGAGCAGTTCTTGTATTTCCATCATATCTCTATCATACAAACTCAAAGTTGAGAGACTCTTGATTATATTAAAAACTAAGAGAATGACTACAACTTTTATGTTTATCACTTTCCCAAAAATCGATGAATCAAAAGTTATTATCAAGAGAAAGTGGTGGCTAGAATTTGTCGATGGACTTTTTCTTGTTACACATGGAATGGCTTGATGAACAGTAACGACGAATCGATGAACAGTAAAAAATGGCTTGATTTCAAAAAGTGTCCCAAATGTAAAAAAAAGATCATTTCAATGTCAAAAATCGTACAAAATTTTTTCAAACAGTCATATTCTTGTTTCAAACGTAAAACGTTCATATCATTCTTGGAGCCTAGAAACAACATCTTGAAGATCAAATACAAGTTTTTGATGGAGTTTCAAAGTGTGGTCAACCTATATAAAGAAAAAATAGCTGAAATTAGAGCAAGCCCAAGAAGGAGATTCTAAATAGATATATTTACTTGGCGAGAGCTTTTCACCTTGTGTGAGAGGATGAATTTGATATTATATACAATGTAATGGATCACTTTTCTCTCACACACAATCACTCACATAAACAAAGAGAGATGCGTTTCAAAAGTTAGTTGAATGATAGTCTTTGCACAAAGATGTTAAAGATTATGTTTGTATTCTTAATATAAGAGACGTTGAACATTAAGCGAATTGTGAGATTGATGTCAACAATCGAGAGTGTGCTAGGAGTTTTAATTATGAAAGAAATAAGTTCTAAGTCGAAATGATTTGTACAAGATGTTGTATAAATCAAATTCTTCTAATGATACATTCCAAAGAGAATAAGATCGGGAAGACCTAGACAAAAAATTATTAATAATTTTGAAGTCTTCTAGTGATACATTTCAAATGAAAATAAAAACCTAGACACAAAATTAGATCGGGAGGAAATCACTCCAACATAGTTGATAGGTTATTATGTATCTTAATTACCTGGAGTTGGGTTTACAATTAAAACTTCATCAAGGCCAAAACGGCCCCCACAAATTTCAAGCCCACAAAGAAGTCTATAAGACATTCTCATTTCAAGGCTAAGTTCTCGTTTCACATTTAAAAGCTCTTTTTTTTTTTTTACATGCAACCTGAATAATCTCTCGATTTAACTCAATAACATACAAATCACGTTAGTAAATAAATTATATTTGACAAGTCTTGTAGAAAAGACTAACTCGAAAAGATGTTGATATTAGAAATCGAATTCCTGATAATTGATTAAATATTCACCTAATTCATCGATCAGAACACTTTCTTTGTTGTCCAATCAAATCTTCTCAAATTGGGTGATTTTATATATATTGTCAAAATTACATTTTCACGTGCGAAGATCGTCGGGGCAATTAAAAAAATAGGATTAATACAAGAAGAATTTAAAAAACAAGGAGTCTGACTTTTTTTTTAAAAAAAGAAGGAGTTGACTCTTGATTAGTACATTTAACCTTACTTAACATTATAACTTTTGTTATCTTCTCTTTCTTCTCGTTTCACGCACATTTTCCCCACATTTTCCCCCATTATCGGCTTCCCAAATTTAAATAACTCATCTACCGCATCTGCTGCTTCCGCGTTACATTAAATCGAAATTGACCACATTTCCCTGTTGTTGTGCTCAGGTGGTGTTGTGCTCATTCCTCAGATCCAGATCTTGCCTCATTCTTCTGTATTTGAATTTCATTCCTCAGATCCAGATCTTGCCTCATTCTTCTGTATTTGAAGACCAATTTGTCTGTAGTCTGTATTTGAAGACAAATCACAGTAAGTTTTCTCCATTTTCTTTGAATCCATCGACCAAAATTAAGATCAATAATACTTGTCGTTTATTGTTTTCTTCATCGACCAAATAAAAATCAAGAATTTTGTTCTACCAAAATTAAGATGGTCGATCAAGAAGAATTTTTCGTGGTCGACCAAAATCTTATTGGTCGACCATGTTTAGTGAATTTCTTGGTCGACCACACTCTTATTAAGTCGGTCGACCGTGATGTATTCATCTTGGTCGACCGACATAATAGCGGTCGACCAAGAAATTTTCTTGGTCGACCATAAAATTGTTGGTCGACCATGTGCTGCCTTTTTTTTGTTATTAAAAAAATTTGCCCACTTTAATTATCATATTTGTTGGTGCATTTTGTAGATATGCCAACAGTTATTGTTGTTCATTTCGACGGGAAATGGGAAGTGACGGAGGGGCTAGTATATAAATGGAATCCAGGGCCCAATGCGAAGTTTGTCGCTATTCCAGTGGATGATGATATTTGTTATTTTGAAAATTTAAAAAGTGAACTATATAAAGCTGGGAAAGTAGAAGACACTGTCAACTTGAGGTTGAGTTATCTTCTAGATTTGCCGTGCAACATTCAACCAATTTATATAGAGAATGACCATGATTTGAAAGCATATTTGTATCTTGGTTGTCCGAGAAGTAGGCCAGTGCTTCAAGTTGAAATTGAACGTGTTGCTTCTTTTGATTCTTTTGATAATGTGCACGGATATGGTATTGATGAAAACAATTGCAATATTAACGAACAGAGGCATTTTGATGAATATTTTAACTTGAATATTGTTTTTGTGGATCGTAATAGTAGCAGTGACTTTTTTGACGAAGCACATAATGTGGATGTCATGCATGTGGATCGTAGTAACACAGTCGAGTTATGTGATGAAGCACGTAGTGATGCAAATGAGGTCGAGGCAAATGTGGTTGCAATTAATGACGCAAATTTGGTTGCGGATGTGGATATTGATAATGACACATTTTCATTCACGGATGGTTCACACTTGTTTGTTGGTCAAGAGTTTCCAAACCGAGAAGCGGTGAAAAAAGAGCTAGTTAGAATAAGTTTGGAAGCTTGCTTTGAATTTGAGACGGTTAAAAGTAGCCAAAAAGTGTACACCGTAAAATGTGTAGTGTCTGATTGTAAGTGGAGAATCTGGACCTCAAAGATTAAAAATGATTCACATGCATTCTCTGTCCGGACATATTGCAACACACACACATGTGGTTTGACAGGGAGACGAAAGAGAATCCGTGGAGCGAGTTCTGCTGTTATTCGTGATATGTTGGTGGATAATTTCCAAGGTCATCCAGTGCCAATTGTACCGAAAGCAGTGATGTCGATGATGCGCAATAGTATGAATGCTGATATATCATACTACAATGCTTGGAAAGGGAAAGAACTAGCAGACAATATGTTGAAAGGTAATCCTACGTAGAGTTTTACTAAATTGACTTGTCATTTGCACATGGTTGAGCAGATGAATCGAGGAAGCATAACAGACATATTTGTCAATGAGAAAAATCGATTCAAGTATATGTTTCTTGCTTTTGGTGCATGCGTTAGAGGATATCGAAGTATGCGAAAAGTTGTATCAATTGATGGTACATGGTTGAAGGGCAAATATAATGGTTTTTACTTGTGGCATCGGCACAAGATGGAAATTATCACCAATATCCTTTGGCGTGGGGAATCGTAGATGTCGATTGTGCTTCTTCGTGGAGTTGGTTTTTAACGAAGTTGTTAGAAGTAGTACCAGACAAGGATGAATTGGTGATAATTTCAGACAGGCATCAAGGAATCATTAATGCGGTTTCTACTGTATATAGGAATGCGCATCATGGTCATTGTACGTGGCATTTATCTCAAAACATGAAAACTAGATGCAAAAAAAAGGGTGCAACCGAAATGTTTTTGCGCATTGCAAAAATTTATAAGGGTATCGAGTTTGATATTGCATACAATGAATTTAGGAATAGATATCCTGAGGCAGCGCAATATTTGGACGAGAGAGACTCACTTGATAGATGGACTCGAGCATATTGTCCAAAGACCCGTTACAATATCATGACGACAAACGGGGTTGAGTCGATCAATGCTAGACTACTTGAAGAAAGGAAGCTGCCAATCATTGCACTCTTAGATTCTTTGCAGAAACTGACCTCATCATGGTTTGCCCGATATCGCCACGCATCAATTGCAAGTAACAGTAATATGACCCCTACGATCGAGGGAATTCTTCGTAGCAGGTTCACAGATGCCCAGGGAATGCAAGTTTTTGAATTAGGACGTTTAGAGTTTGATGTTAGGAGTCGTGGACATTCGGCCATAGTGGACCTGGAATCAAAAAGATGCACATGTCGAGTTTTTGATATTGATAGAATCCCATGTGCTCATGCCATCGCAGCCAGTTGGTTAGCCAAGATTGATTTATATGATACGTGTTCAAAGTACTATTCTACAATGTCATGGTGCATGGCTTACTCAGAGACCGTGTATCCCATTCCGGAAGAAAATGAATGGCCACGCAACATTAATTTTCCTTTCGTGTTGCCTCCTTTGTTCGAGAAGAGAGTTGGCAGAAGAAAACAAAATAAAATTCCTTCAATCGGTGAATTCAGCAAGAGATAGCCTGATGGTGGACCAAAATTGTCCTAATGGTCGACCAAAAAAAACTAATGGTCGACCATTAGCTTGATGGTCGACCGTCAGCTTGGTGGTCGACCAAAAGGCTAATGATGGTCGACCATCAAGCTAATAGTCGACCATTAGTTTTTTTGGTCGACCACGAAGCTAGAGTGGTCGACCAAAAAAAACTAATGGTCAACCATGAGCTTGATGGTCGACCATTACTTTTTTTTGTATATATATTAATAGTTTTCGAAATTAAGAAATCTGTAAGATTATGATTCCGTGATTTATATGTAATTACGATTCATATTCATATTTTTGTTGTTATTTTGTTATTAACATGTAATTTAAAACATATATTATAATCCTGAAATTACGGTTCATTTGGTTTTTTAAATGTAACATGTTTGTGAGATCGTGACACATTTCAATTATTACATATAACGTGAAATTGCGATTCATATTTTTAAAAATATAACAAAATAGTTCGATTGTGATTCCACGGTTCATATAACATAATCATATTTAACAAAATACTGAGATTGTGATTCTGTGATTCATATGTAATTTAAAACATATAACATAATCCTGAAATTACAGTTCATTTGGTTTTTTAAATGTAACATGTTTGTGAGATCGTGACACATTTCAATTATTACATATAATGTGAAATTGCAATTCATATTTTTAAAAATATAACAAAATAGTTCGATTGTGATTCCACGGTTCATATAACATAATCATATTTAACAAAATACTTAGATTGTGATTCTGTTATTCATATGTAATTTAAAACATATAACATAATCCTGAAATTACGATTCATTTGGTTTTTTAAATTAAATGTAACATGTTTGTGAGATCGTGACAAATTTCAATTATTACATATAACATAATCGTGAAATTACGATTCATATTTTTTAAATTATAACAAAATAGTTCGATTGTGATTACACTGTTCATATAACATAATTATATTTTTTAAAACGTAAAAAAATACTGAGATTGTAATTTAAAACACATAATTTAAATCGTGAATTAACAGCTCTAAACCCTAAACCGTAAATCCCAAACCATAAACCCTTAAAACCCTAAACCCTAAAACCTAAAACACATTGGTCGACCAAAAGGACAGTGGTGGTCGACCAAAAAACCTAATGGTCGACCAAAAAGCTAGAGTGGTCGACCAAAAAACTAGTGGTCGACCAAAATGCTAAGAGTGGTCGACCAAAAAGTTATTGGTCGACCAAAAAATGAGAATGATCGACCACAAAGGAGAGTGGTCAACCAAAAAACTATCAGATTGTGATTCCACGATTCAACGATTCACATTTAACTTAAAACATATAACATAATCGTGTATTTTATAATGTAACAAAATACTGAGATTGTGATTAAGTGATTCAAATAATGACATAAAATTGTCCGATACATCACAATAATCACCAATCATTAAGGAACATATTACAAGCTAAAAAATATCTAAACTTAGATACTAATCTATCATCTAAAGTTAGTACTACTTGCGCACTCTTCCTAGACAAAGAGTATCCAACAACAGCTAACACAAATGCTCCCGAATCTTCACTGTGAAAAAGAAAAAAATGAGAAGTTAATATTTATTGTAACATTAAAAATAATAATAATGAAGTTATTATATTTTAAATAGAAAGTTGACAACGTACTGTATGATCTTGGCACGGAATTCATCATGTAGTTTTATATTCCATGGTCTCTCGGGGTGTGGGTTGTTCCCAACAATGGATAACAGACGAGCAGCGTTTATAAATATAGGCTCTATTTCTCCATTCAGATCTTTGAATTTGGGATCGTGCCTTCGCAGCAAGTCATATATAATGCACTTATTCACCCCTGTCACGAGTTTTAGCAAAAACCAGCGCCGATCTGTGTAGACAGGGATGAGAATTCTTCGTGCCTTTTTCCACGAGAGACACGGCCATTCTGGATCACTACCTTTGACTTTGCTCACAATCCGTGCCAGATTTATTTTGAAATCGATATCTTTATCTTCGGCCAAAACTGAGATCGCACCATAGAAATGTCCGTCCATCAACGAATCATCTGTCGACATCACTTCAGGATGTCGGATCTGCATCTCAAGCAATCCACGGAGAGCTTCGCCGAAGTGCTGAATTCAACATAACAAAAGGTTTTCAATGTTTTAAAAGAAATTCTCTACAAATTTAAACTTTATAAAAGATTTATTTAAAAGCTTACAGAGGCAGTGACACGCGAGTTTGCGATCGCCATGGGTCCGTAGAAAGACTTCTCATATTCGGCGTAAAAACATCGAATCCTACTAGGCGAACGGTCGAGCATCGATTCCCTAACTCGCGCAAGCGAGTTGTTTACCTTCAGTGTCACGGTCTCCGCAAGTGGCCTCACACCGTCATCTATAAAATGATCAATTGTAACAACTTTAATGCAAATATGAACAATAAATAAGGTATAATTTAATAACCTCCCGACGTGGTCGCCTCGCCTCCTGACATACGCGCATCTGGAGTCACTTGAATATCTAAAAACATAAAGTATATTGTTTAATATACTATACATAAATATAAGTATAAAAAATGTGCAATACCTCACCTCCTGCGGACTCCTCTGGAATGCCTTGAAGGTTAGGCTCATATATCTGTTGGGTTTGTCTACTACTGCCAATTTCCATACCTATATTATCAGCCACACCTAACAGCGTACATTCAACAAATTAAAATAATAAGAACTTTAATACAAATATGAATAGACAAGGTTTAGTGTAATAACCTCTCGACGTGGTCGCCTCGCAACCTGACTTACGCGAATCCGGAGTCACTTGAATATCTAAAAATAAAAAAATTATTGTTTAATATACTATACATAAATATCAAATCAAAAAAATGCATTAACTCACCTTCTGAGGACTCCTCTATAATGACCAGAAGATTATGCTCAAATATATGTAGTGTTTGGCTAGTACTGCCAATTTCCCTGGCCATATTATCATCCAACCCTAAAACAAATTAAAATAATTATGAGAATTGTACTAAATCATTATATTACATAAACATAATTAATAAAATTAACTCACCAAAATCTGCCTTGGATGCTTTCCTGTTCCGCCCTCTGGTATAGGCTATGCTATAATCTCTGTCTGCTGCACTGGCATGTTAGACCTCATCTCAGCAAAACCAGCTCTAATCTGTTCAGTCAAACTCAATCTCAACTCATCGATACCAAGATTGAAACTCGATTTCAAGTCAACTAGAGCTTGATTTATACTCCCGATAAACGCTCTGATCTCAAGAAATTCTGCTGACATCTTAACATGCATGGACGTAACAGAATCCTCCAACGCAGTCAATCGCCGCTCAAAACGATGCTCCAAGGGTGATGGGCGGCGGGAAGGATTGAGTCCAAAGTGGACTCTAGGACCCGTACGCATAGAAGAACTGGTGCTAGAGCTGGATCTATTGAGATCACCAAGACGGTTGCCGAAAACGTCAGGAGATGCATGTGCAGGAGGCGTGTGCTGGACAGAGGGAGTTGAATGTGCGAATGCATGTGCTGGACTGAGGGAGACTCCAGAGGGTGCTCGCTACATATGATTGTCTGACCCTGCCTCCAGAGCTCGAGTACCCGAGTGATCACCGCATCAGGCACAGAATCAACAAAAAGTCCGGTCGTATAATACAGCGCAACTAGCTCCTCAGGAGTAGGAGTCAAAAATCCAAGACAATCCTGCATATAATTAATAAAAGATCAAATTAATTAAAATTAATATCCACAGTTATTTTATCAAATCAATTCATATTACTTACATCTATAGCACAATCACCAAAGGCTGCAGCGACTGCAGCACCAGTTGGGACACGGTTTGACGGCCATGTGTTAGTCACCCACTGAAACATCCTGGGCAACATCGAACCGTTCACATCTCTTCTCCTTGCAATCTTCTGTGCCACGCTCGGATAACATTCATAAGCGAGGATCTGTAACATAAATTTCAAACAGTGTTACTGGTACAAATAAAGATAACAAATCCACTTTAACATTCAAAAAATAATATACCTGCAGAGGGAGAACAAAACCACCGACAAGGAAACTGCCCTCAACTTCTTTCCGGCCCTGTGCCTCGGTGAGGTTATTATATCGTCCTGAAAGGTCCTTCTTCAAACATCGGACCGCATCCCGATAGGCTACTCTACCCCAGGGATAATGGTTGAACCTATCCAAATCATCGACAAGACTCAAGTATTTAGGGTCGATCTTTGTCGTCTTTTTCCTAGTTGCCTCACCGAATACGGCACAACAAAAGTATAGACTAGCCATCTTTATCTTCTCCACGTCTATACCCGTCTCATTCTGCTCTTGGACAATAATCTTTCCCTCCAAATCACTCAAAACAATATCAGACTTACCGGGAAAATGTGTAGTGCCAAATACACCTCTATCTGGTAAATCTTCGGGCTCTAGAGCGCAATCCAGACCAGTTATTAAACAATACTCTAACAAAGAAAATCTAGCTGGCCTTTTGCGCACCACCATCTACAAATCATCACTACTACTATCATCTGTCTGATTACTCATTAAATACCATATAATTTGACTGGAAATGTTAAAATCTCTATAATACCTAACCAAATTACCAAACGGTGACTGCTCGAAAAAATGGGTTCTCTCTTCGTTGTTCAAATAGCGATGAATCTTCTCAGCAATCTCTTTGTATCTCGATTGAATTGTCAATTTGCATCGAAAAATTGCATCTCTACCTAGTTTCCTCGGCAAATAGACATGTGACAAAAAATAAATACGTTATTAAAGTTACGGAAAAAAAAACCTTACTATAAATATTGTGGTCGACCAATGTTTATGGTCGACCACATGACATTGGTCGACCACATGTGGTCGACCAATCATTTTGGTCGACCAAAATGATTGGTCGACCACAAAACCATAAACAAATTTGGTCAACCATAAAAAAAACAAATTTGGTCGACCAACTTTATGGTCGACCACCTTCGCACAAAATCAGTACGCACACACAGCAACAAAAAAACACAAAAATTCGACATAAACACTGAAGAAACAAATCGAAATAAACGCTAACATTACCATATTTTCGTTTGTCATTTAATCGAATGAGTTTGAGTGTCGCCTTTGAGAGAAATATTTTTCTTCTGGAACGGAGGGTTTACGGTGAGGGAGAGGGAAATTTTAACGCAACGGACTGTTTAATCGATTGTTTAAAGAATTTAAACTTAAAACCTAGGGACAGAAATGTAAATATACCTATGGATCCTTTTTTAGAAAAAAATAAAGTTAGAGACCCTTTTCCCTGATTTTCCCAAGATCGTCCGAGCTCATATAAAAATCTAAGCTTGATCTTAGCATGAGCCAGCGGCTGTAGGATGGCGGACCCGGCTGCATCATCCTTCGAACGGGGACAATAGATCCAAGGATCATAATCCACCGCGTATGGAATTTTCATTATCCTACAGTCCATCGCAGATTATTCCATCCTGGTGAGTGCCCAAGTGGAACATTGAGGTGATTGGTCAATCTGAGACCCATTCCCCTTCTCGGACCACTCTCCATACTCTTCTCTCTCCCCGCGGATCTCAGGCTCCGATACTTTGCTCTTCCGATCGCCGCCATCGATTCGAAGATGATCACCATCCCCTACGTCACCGCTTTGACCACCTATTTCAGCTACGGCCTCCTTTTCGCTTTCGGCCAGTTGCGCGATTTTTTCCGGAAGATTGTCGATCGGTTGTCTCAAAGCAGCCTTCAGGTGACCTTTTCTTATATAAGCGTCGTATCCACATTCTTACGAATGGTGTATGTGTGTGGTTGAGTTGTGTTGTGAGATCATTTGTTTCATTGTCGTGGAAGGGTTATGCGCCAATCTGTTTGGGGCTTGAGGATTTCTACATTCGGCGGCTGTATTTACGGATTCAGGTTTTTTTTTTTTTAATTTCAGCTTCATTATCTGAAGTTGCTTTTCTTTTTAGTTGGAATGTTTCGATTAGTTTTGGCCTGATCTGTGTTTGGGGTTCCTGAATTGTCAGTTATACTTTCTTAAATATGACTAAACACCAAAAGTAATCAAGAAAATAGTTTCTTGTATCTTAAATATGACTAAACACCAAGATTAATCATTTTGGGAGTTGGTGAAATTCCTCGTCCTTTTCTTTTTCAATAAAGAAACATGTGGTTCACATGATAATTGATGCAGGATTGCTTTAACAGACCAATATCAAGCCCTCCTGATGCTTGGTTTGATGTGGTGGAGCGTGTCTCCAAGGACAATAATAAAACTCTGCAGTAAGTGTCCGCTACATATTTTGTGAATTTGCATCTTCCTGATATTTTGACATGATTAGCGGGTGTTAATTGTGGGGAAACATAATATTAATTCCTTTGAATCCCAGAACTTAAGCTTCTGGTTTTGAATGACCATGCATGCTGTTTGCATCATTCTAAAGCATATGCAATTTTTTTTTCAGAAACAAGGTTTCTCATCTTTAGAGCCTCTGTAATTGGAAATAAAATCCTCACTTAATGGCATTTAATGTAGGCGAACTACAAGATCTACTAGGTGCCTAAACCTGGGGTCATATAACTATCTGGGATTTGCTGCAGCAGATGAATACTGCACACCTCGGGTAATCGAGTCCTTGAAATATTTTTTCCCGAGCACCTGTAGTACCCGGGCTGATGGAGGTAAATGTGTTTGTTTGTCTTATCTATACCCTATTCTCGGACATGTCCTGCAAATTTTGACTATAGATTTGAGAAACTTTGTAACCAGGTACAACCAGATTGCATACTGAATTGGAGGACTGTGTAGCAAATTTCATAGGAAAGCCAGCTGCCATAGTTTTTGGCATGGGTTATGTGACTAATTCTGCCATTCTTCCTGTACTAATTGGGAAGGTATCAGCAGTTAACAGGACTGATATTGACTTTGATCCTTTTCAGTTGTGCATTGTTCTAACTTTCAGTTGTGCATTGTTCTAACTTTCAGTTGTTTGCAGGGAGGTTTGATTATCAGCGATTCATTGAACCATAACTCTATAGTTAATGGCGCACGGGGATCTGGGGCAACTGTTCGAGTCTTTCAGCATAACAGTTAGTTAAATTTTTCTTCTTTTGTATAGCTAAATATCATGATAAATGATGAAACAGTTAATCTTAAGCAGTTAAATGTTACTTTTCTGTAGCTCCATCTCATCTGGAGAAGGTTTTGAGGGAACAAATTGCAGATGGACAGCCCAGAACACACAGACCTTGGAAGAAGATAATTGTTGTGGTGGAGGGAATCTACAGCATGGAAGGGGAACTGTGCAAGCTCCCCGAAATTGTCTCCATATGTAAGAAGTACAAGGTAGATTTCACGCTATATATCATCTCTCGTATTCTTTCTTATCTTATTCTTCTGGTATATTTTGTAACTTGCATAGAAGTGATTAATACATTTTGCTTATATTAGTCTTGATGGTTGATAGTTGTTTGGCATGTTGTTTTGAACTAGCCTATTTATGAAAATTCTGACCTTGTATAACTCGTCAGGTGTTCCTATTTTATTTCCCAAAAAAAAAAGCGGAACGGAAAGAAAGAAATATGAGTTATGATGCAGAGTGCCAATTTATGCAATTTAATTTTATGGTTTTCAGTATTTCCTCTATTGTGCCATCTAATTTCCCTTTCACGACAGGCATATGTTTATCTGGATGAGGCTCACAGCATTGGTGCTGTTGGGAAAACCGGGAGGGGTGTCTGTGAACTATTGGGAGTTGACACGGCAGACGTGGACATTATGATGGGAACTTTCACAAAATCATTTGGGTCATGTGGTGGTTATATAGCGGGATCTAAGGTTTGTTTCATGAGTACTGTTTTTGTATGTGGTTATAAATACGTCTTTATCTACAAGCAAAAAGAATATTACACCGTGATAAATTGCAGAGTGAATTAGTATTGGGAAACAACTTTTATTTTATTTTGAGTTTCTATTATTATGCATGATTTATATTGAATTTGCTGAAATGACATTTTTTACTTACGTGATTACCTTGTGTGTATGGAAGAAAAAAATTGGTTTATGACTCTAATAAGGCAACATGGAATGTGGCTCAGAATTTAGTCGGACTGTATTCTTCAAATAGGGTTATTTTTAAGACAAACAACTTTCACCTAAATTATGTGGGAACACTTTGCTCATATTGATCCATCGTTGCTAGCAATTACTCAATAGTTTCTATTTTTTTTTTAAATCACTATGCTTGCTAGCGAAAAGTCAAACGGTAGATCTCATATCCAATTGATCTATTAATTGCCTTGTAGGGTTCACCCTAGAGAAAGAAATTCATGTATTGCTATAATGTGCATGCGAATTTATAAATATTTTAGTAGCTTGATAAGATTTTGTCGGAGTAAAAACCAATCCTTTCTCACATGTTTGGATTAATATCATAGAGAACTATGATTTTGCTTCACCTTTTCTCTATGGTTCACTATAACATATGATAACACTTTCTTCAGGAACTTATTGATTACTTGAAATACACATGCCCTGCTCATCTTTATGCAACATCAATATCACCACCAGCTGCACAGCAAATTATTTCTTCCATTAAAGTTATTCTTGGAGAAGATGGTTCAAGCAGAGGTGAAATTTTGTTTACTGCTAAGTTACTTGTAAAACCATGCTGTGTCATTGGCATCTAGCATGCTCTTTCAAGTGTTTTTTTCTTACAGCTGGTGCATTTTCTTCTTGCAGGGGCTCAGAAACTGGCAAAAATACGTGAGAACAGCAACTTTTTCAGGTCTGAGTTGCAGAAAATGGGTTTTGAAGTTCTTGGAGATAATGATTCCCCCGTAATGCCCATAATGCTCTATAACCCAGCAAAAATTCCTGCTTTTTCACGAGAGTGCCTCAAACGGAATGTAAGCATTTCTAACCCCCTCCCCTCCTCTCCCACAGTGTTGTTTATTTTCAGTCGACTAACAGTCCATCACCGAGCTTAATTTTGTTTTGTTTTGTTTGGTCGTTTCACTCTATTTCACTCTTAAGATTGCTTGAACGTGTTATTATGCTATGCAGGTGGCTGTGGTCACGGTTGCTTTTCCTGCTACTCCTTTATTGTTGGCCCGTGCACGCATTTGCATTTCTGCTGCTCATTCAAAGGAAGACCTTGTTAAAGCTTTAGAGGTCAGGGTCTTAATAAATTATCGTCAACATGCAACACACCAGATTGTTGGCCTGCCCGACTCTGCAGAGGACTAAAAACGAGAATAGCATTGACGAAAGACTAATATATAAATAATTCTTTTTTCCCCATGAAGCACCGTTAAAACTCACTTTTCTTTTTGAATTCGTATCAGGTTATCAGCAGCGTAGGTGACCTTGTTGGCATAAAATACTTTCCTACCGAGCCTACGAAACAGCCATTGGAAGGTGGAAGGATTAAGCTGGAGTGAAATTTATGACTTCTTGGAGATCGTTGACTTCGTCTCCATAAGGAGATTCAGCACTGTCTTCTGAAATTTTGTTTGTTTTCTGTACAGGGAGTAAGTAGCATGCTGCATTTCTTGTGTAACTGCAACACATTATTTATATCTGAATCCATAAATATGTGTTTTTGTTTTTAAAATCTAATATCACCCTGCATTTCCACAAGTAACTTTTTGTTTCACAACACAGAGGTAGCATGCCTGGAATATGATCCTAACACTCATAACTATTGACTCTGTTAAATTTTTCTTAAAAAGATAATCAAATAGTAGTTCTAAAATATATTTTGGAATTTCTCACTTTTGCAACCCAAGCGTTTGTTTCCTGATGATGTAGTTCATGAGATCCGTATGGTTCACAAGACTTGGTTTCTTCAGGTGATGTTAATTTTTAAATACATTTTAGGTGACTTATGTCCTAATTCTTCAAGTGGATGAGAGATCAAATTACTGGTTTTTAGTTGTTTTGAAACCAATGATCGTCATTTGATTGACAAGAAATTAGGATGCTTGTGTAAACAAGTAATGTTTGTGTGTGTAAGCCAGTCCACGCATAAACTATTGCTAAACTTGACCATGTATCTATCAGATCACAATAATTTTAATTTGGGTATTCAAGTCTTTTTAAAACTTCAAAGCATTATTTTAAATGGCCAATAAGAATAATTAGACTTATATCTTCATCTTTAGCAACGGTCTCTAACCCAAACTCAAAGAATCCAAGCAAAATTTAAATCAAAGGAATATTCCAAGTCCAAGGATTATTTTGTATTTCACGCTAAATTCATTAATTTTTTATTGTTATTATTATTGTTGTTGTTATATATAATATATTATAAACCCATTGAATATTTAGTTCTCAAATTTAAGTAAACGCATTTTGAATATGCGAATATTGTACATAAACCCAGAGGATTTTAGAGTCGCATTTATCTTTACTTGAGAGAACCTAAATAATTTTATGAAATCATAAACCCCAAATTGGGATGCCACTTTAATGGCCATTTCAGCTGGCTTAGTATTTTATCGTCTCCCTATTATCCTCTCCGCCAATGTTTTCTCCAGGTATGCTCATCTAACCAAAATGTACGTTGCCCCAATTTTCAAAGTGTTCTTTTTTTTTTTTTGTTTTTGAAAAAATTCAGTTTGAAGTTGTTGTAAATTAATTTCTACGCTTAATTTTACTTTCTTTAAGCTAGGCAAGGCTTGGATATGCGGCGATAATTGAAGCATTCGATGATATAGAGAGTGAAAAAGGTGGTGATAAATTGACCTTAATTGTTCCTAATATCATTCTATTCATAGTTGTTTATTGAGTTTGGTATTCGATTTATGATTATATCATATGATTCAGTATGGCCATTGTTGCTCTTCTTAATGATTAATTATATGATTCAGTATGGCCATTGTTGCTGTTCTTAATAGTGATATTAACTTTCATGAATTACTGGAACCTTCGGATGAACTACTAGATGACGTTATGAGCTTGGGGGTTTCTGTTAGACTGATGAGTATTTTGTCTCCCAGGCTATGGCTAAATATCCCAAAGCTCCATTCTCGGATCTTGTAATGATTTTATGCCTTTGGCCCCTCATAAGCTCAGCGCATTTTTGTTTGTTTGTTTGTTTATTTGTTTGAACACATGCGGGAGTCTCTAATTCTTCTTTTCACAACTTTTTTATGGGTTCATGCTATTCAGTTCAAATTTAATTGTGGAAATGATGTGTTGCATATGGAAAAGACTAATTCTGATTTTAGATATCAAGATAAATATATCAAAATACTAAGTCATGGCATGTTTCCAACTTCTCATTCACATATGATTGAAAAGCTATGCCCTGGAAAACCAAACGCATGATGCTGAACTATTTAGTTGGTCACGTAGGTCTGTGCACCTTTCATTTGTTCAACTCGATGAAATTCCTCATTACCATTTTCTTTTATCTGTGCAGGTGTTCTTTTCTCTGGCATTGTATCCAAGGGTTTGCAAGATTTTTGAATGCGTCAAAAATCTTGGTAGTAAGTAAGATCGATTATGAGGAACTAGCATTGGGAAGTTTGAAAGAAGTACGACATGTGTTTGCTAGAGTGATCTTTGATACTATTGAGTCAAAATTGATTGGTTAAAACATGAAAAAAGTAATTTGAGCTTGAAAGGACCTCACATGGTCGTTCGTCCATGAATGGACCTGCAAAGCCTTTCTCAAACCATCTAGAGAACACCACTAAGCCAAAATTTGGGCCACCCGCTCAAAGTCGGATTATCAGCAGCCGCGGATAAGCCTGGAGAGGAAGCAGTTTGGGGTACTACACAGCTGAACACAAGTAGCCAATCAGTTTTGGTATCGGTTCCAGCAGGTCTGATTGCTTAGTTTTTGTGGTGAATTTTTTTTTCCCCCCAACTAGGCAATGCTTATACAGCTGCATAATGCAAGACAGCCCTTTTTTTTTCCTAACGCAAATGCAAATTTTATTCCAGGAGGTATAATACGTTACATATGTCTGTACTTGTCTTAAAACCTATCCTGCAAGCACACAAAGATTTCTCCGATGAGGTAGGTTTTTATTAACCACCATCAACACTTTCATAATCTCCACGATCTCAAAATGGTGAAGTTCGAGTCGAGCTAGCTTGTTACAATTATTGTAATAATCAAAATGAATCAACAATGCCTGCAAAATTTCCTAGAAGATTCGAACATATACGACTTCGTAAAAATAGTACATAATCAAACCCCATCTGTAGCTCTACAGTTGAGAAAACATTTTGTTGCTTTCATCTCACTTGTGTGCAGGAGCCGGACTTCCACCACCAGTAGTAGGCCTGCAAGAAGAACAGATTCCACGGTGAAAACTTTGGCCAAGATATATATCTGAGATAATCTTCTCTTACACCAGGGGTAACTCCGCCTTTCGAAATGATGTCAATCACCAATTAGTGCAACAAAAGATGTAACATCAACGGTAGCATAAACTTACAGCCCAACAAAAACTTTGAATGCATCGTAAATGACCCACTGCGCTCCCGTGAGAGTGCCGATCATGACAATACGTAGAGGCAGACCACGAGTGCATAGACCCCATAAACCGAGCTTATTCACGGCCTGTGGAGATAGAGAAAAACACTGATGACGAAATTTAGCTGTCAATAACACACAATTTTTAAGTTGTCATCGATACTTACATCGCCCACTGTTGCTCCTTTGGCATTGTTGAGGAAAGAGACGAGATTATCAGCAGGGTGTGAAACAACAGCACAGAGTACTCCGGCCAGGTACCCACCAGCGAAACTAATACCTAGTTGCAGGCTTTTGCTGCACTGATCCTTAGAAGTCGGAATGGAATATTTGTAAATAGCTTCCACAATATTCTCAAATGTCGAAAATTTCATCATTGTATCTACAATATTGATCCCAGTATGATCATTATTTCAATCAAATCACTCAGCCTAAGAAGTGTTTGTTTTTAAAAAAAACTCTAAAATGGTGGAGATCATTGAACTTACATGGAATCTGTCGTCCCCAGAGTGGAACAATCCCTTTGTAGAGCCTGCAGAAAAGAGAACCATTCATCATAATTGACTCATAATATCAGCGAGTAGAGTATCTTTGGATGGAGAAACTGTATTAAAAAAATGTTTTTCTTTAAAAACTTATGTTTGGTTGCGATTAAACATTTAAAATCAGGAAGCTTTTAAATGTAGTTTTTATGGCTACTTTTCCCTGTATTCAAACACAAAGCTGCTTCTGCTTTTTACTAAAATAATAGTTGAAAATCCCCCGTTTAATAGAACACTTTCTAGCCAAGTGTTTATGCATTCAAAATCGTCTAACAATGATAGAGGAAAAATAGTATGAAAAAAGATTGAGTTTCATCCATACCCTAAAGCTCCTTCAGCTTTGATAAATTTTGGGAATCCATCAGATAAACCTCTAGCGAATCCGGGTTGAGTTTGAACTCTAACTTTTACCGCCTCGAAAGGACAGAGAGCAACACCAGCAATTACTTCAGCAGATGCGGATCCTGCAAGGTAGATCAAGGTCTTGTACTTGGCAGCATATTCAGGACCAGCGATATCTGAGTAATACTTCTTGAAATATTCATAGAAACCGAACTTGCATGCTCCCTGAACGCTGTATCCGAGCAGGGTTGGTGCCCAACCCTTGAAAATACCTCTGATTCCTTGCTCCTTCAGTAGAATTCCAAAACCGGAGGAAATGCTTTTGTACTTGACCGGATCAATCTAAGGAGCAAAAGAAGACATTTGAACATATAAGAAAGAATCATCTTTCGAATCACAAACTAGAAATCTATGTATGAAAGTAGGCTCCCAAAAAAAAATAGTAGTAGCTTATAAGTTCCCATACCAAAGAAAACTATGCACGTCCCACTATATTATATCACAATATTATCTTTTGAATTCTGAATCAGAACACTGTCATTTAGATCATTGTGCTGTCCAAATTTAACAATATTGGATTATATTTGAACATAGCAAAAAGATATAATCTTCAAATTGAAATGGATCATCTTATTTTAAACCCGAAAAACCAGAACCTTAAATTGTACAACCCAAATATCACATTTTGAATTAAAATGTATCACAGGCAGTCATAGGATATAGAAAAATCTCAGATGCTGCATTAAATATCTAAAGAAGTTTTTAAACAAACACCCTCTTAATCTATTTGATGATGATAATGATTCCTAAATAACATGTAAAATTCCAGCAAATGAATAGAAGGAAAAAAAGAATTAATTCCATCCTGCTCAGATTGCATTTAAACATGAAAAAATCTCTAACTCGAGCCACAATCATATCAAATGATTACTACATTGTAGTATCGATAAAAGTAAAAAAAAAAAAATAACAACTCATTTTCTGAACTAAAACATGAAAGAATTGCCGAGGAGCCAGGAATTCCATTTAGTGGTGAAACTGAAGCTCGAATATATTTAATACAAAAGAACATTTAAATTTTGTAGAAAAATTATAATAATGCGAGGACGCCTGAATCATATACATACACATATCTATATTATCTATATGTGTGTGTCAGTGTGTCAGTGTGTGTATATATAACCTGCATATTGCACTTGACAAGATCAAGAGGGGTGACAGCCGTGTGAGTAAGGCCACAGCTCAAGATTCCTCCGGCTGTGCAAGCTGCGTAAAAAGCCGGCGAGAACATCTCTATCCTGCTCTCCTTCGGCGCCGGGATCAAAAAGTTCTGCTTGATCCCAGCCATTGATGGCGGCGCTGCCGCCGAATCAGACGGCCCAGATGTATAACTGACACCGGCCGGCACCAGGCTCTGCTCCAAATTCACATATCTCTTCGATGTAATCGAAGAAGAGTAAAGGAAACCTGGGATCAAAGACTGCGTTGGTGATTTTTCAGAGAAGCCCATTTTTCGAAACTTTTCTTGAAACAATTTGCTTTAGTTGGAAGAAGGAAAGAATGGATTTTTAGTGTGATGAAAATGAATTTGGCAAGAATTGATGAGAGGACATTTAAAGGTCCGAGGAAATTGGAATTGGTCGGAAATGGCAGCGTTTCAAACAAAATTGTTGGTTGGTCCTTCCCTCGCTTACGCTTGTTCTATTAATAGAAACTAATTTATTTGGACTTTTCACGGAAAATATATTCGATTTCACGTATTTATATTCATGAGAAAAAAACTTATATATAATTATCTTACATATCAATTTTATAAAACAAATATGTACTCACTTCTTGTGCCAAAAATATTACATTTCGCTCTAAGTATAGAACGGGTCGACCGTCTCACGAATATAGATCTTTCAAATCATCTCGCATGAGACTTACTCATCCGTGATATGAATATAAGATACTTAAGCCCGAGCTCAGCTCGAAAAAAAATTGAAATACTCGAATTCAAGCTCGACTCGGTTTGAGTATTAATTTTTGAGCTCAACATCGACTCGATATTCGTATCCAAGAGGATTTTATAAAATCTAGAAGATTGCTTTCAGATTAATTGAATATTGGTTTTGCTGAATTGTATGGTCGACAAAGCCATTTTGTTAATCTCTTATTTAATTTCATATGATTTCTTTTTCGACACGGGTTTGAATTGAATAATTCTACAAATTTCATATTTATTCGAGTTAACTTTAATTAAATTATTATTATTATTATTATTAATGATTTTTTTTTCCCGTAGACAAACTCGATAGTTGGTAGAAAATTAATAGTATTTGTGACTTCTAATTCCTTAAATTAATGTATATAATATGTTTATTTTTCTATTAGGTAATTGAAAACTTATTTGCTTAAATTTTCAAGAGTTGTCAAGCAATAGATGTTCTGTAAAATAAAAAAATTGTTGCTTTGACCTGGAAAGCATGAGAATATTCCTCTGCTGGTCGATCGATATTCATGCAATTTTCTTCCAATTCGCAGGCTTCCCATTGATTTTTCAACATGTTTCTCGAGTGTGGTTTGGTTTCTTGCACACATCACATCATGTTGGTCTTTGATTGCTTCCTCTTCGGTCTCTTTGCTGTCCATTCCCAAGAGTTACAACGGCTGGAACCCTCAAAATCAATTTTTTGATCTGTTGTTTCCTTGAGCATCACCGATCGGCGTGCCTCTTCTCTCCTAACTTCAGAAAAAAGCTTCACCCCAAAATCCGGCCTCTAACCTCATCCTGCAGTTCTTTATTTAGGCCTGCCAAAAAGACAAAAACTCTACTTATTTCAACCTTCTTCTAGTATCGGATGCTGGCATTCCATGTTTTGTATTTCTAGACTAATTTGACTTGAGCTGATAATGAGATTTAGTACATAATAATTTATTCTTTGTATTTATCCTACACGATTTGTTTTTGGTATTTATCCCTAAGATATAATATCTTAGATTTGAATAGAGTCTTATTTCTAATAAACTATTGTTTCCATGTGATAATGAGGTCAATATATGGATATCTATATATATAAAATATTGGGAGAAGAACGACGATCACTTTTGCAACCACGAGAGCTGCTGGAGTTTTTCTCTGAACCTACACAAAGTTCAGAGTTAAAGATTTTTATGTTGAAGAATTTGTGTGATTGATTCACATATACCGTGTTGCTGATTAATGTTGACGACGCTCAAGAACAACACTGCGTGAAGTGTTGCGTGAAAAGTGGCTTCGTCTGATTTAAGCAATACGATTCTTTTTGTTTAATGCATCTAGTATTTACATTGAGTTTTTGATACATTTTAATTCCTTGGAGTGTCAAGAAATTTGGTTTTGTTATTCTCACTAGTATTATTTTTATGTAAACGATTTACATATTTTTCTAGTAATTTTTCTGATTTTAGTTGCGGTTTGATTTTCTTTATCTCAGTTAACCGAACCAATCCGAACTGAAAATCGATTTTTTAATTTTATAATTTTTTTAGTTTTAAAATCA
Organism: Primulina tabacum; assembly: GCF_025594145.1. Classification (NCBI taxonomy): domain Eukaryota; kingdom Viridiplantae; phylum Streptophyta; class Magnoliopsida; order Lamiales; family Gesneriaceae; genus Primulina; species Primulina tabacum. The sequence goes on from NC_134552.1 coordinate 17,577,849, forward strand.
TATTTTATTTGTGGTTATCAATAAATAAATAAAAACTTTTAAAAAATAAAAATTCAGTTAAAACAAAAAATTGAAAATATTTCAGTTTTTAACCGAATCAAACCACGAAATTCATTTTGGATTTTGGTGAAATTCGGTTTGGTTTAGTTTGGCTCGGTTCGAATGAACACTTCCGTCAAAAACAATTTTTTTTTTACTATAGGTATGGACCGGATCGTCTCGTCCACATATATATTTATATATGTGTGTGTGAACATCTTACAATATACCTACTCATGTTAAATTACTTTGTAAAACTTTTAATTAGTTTTCATATGATTATTTGGGATTTTTTAGGTTGTGGAAACACTAACAATCTTGACTATAATGATAACAAAAATTGTTATCGTGTTTCTAACATATTTATTCAAAATATAAAGTTGCTACCTACATGTGGAAGTTGAAACTCGAATTTAAGAAATAACTAGGCTTTTGTGAGCTGAAGTATTTCAATGGTATATCATAATTCAATGATCGAAATGAACAATGGGCAAAACGGATGGACATAAAACTCGATTTGATACAAGTCATATTTCAGGCCGTTCAAGCTAGTTCGGATGTTATTTAAGCGAAATAATGGTTGCAATATCACCTGGAAATCACGGATTAACAAATTACTAGACTTGAGCAGTGATGTTATTTTGGTCATATCTATTAGTCACATTATTGTAATTAAATGAGTCAACATGAGTTAGAAAGCTAATAAAATTATCTACAAATCATCTATCAATGTCAAAGTTTGAATCAGAGCTTAAGAAGATAATAAATCGCGAGAAATTTGCTAGCTCTGCAACATGGATACCGCTGCCAGATAGACATGAGCAGTACCAGTATTTCGAGCATATTGCTTTCATGTTTACCACTTTGCCAAAAATTCAACGAATCAAGATCTATAATCACCAGAAAGACATCACAACTTCGTGCTTGATAGCGAGATGTTTTTCGAGCAGTTCTTGTATTTCTAGCATATCTCTATCATACAAACTCAATGTTGAGTGACTCTTGATTATATTGAAAACTAAGAGATTGATTACAACTTTTATGTTCATCACTTTCCCAAAAATCGATTAATCAAAAGTTATTATCAAGAGAAAGCGGTGGCTAGACTTTGTCGCTGGACTTTTTCTTGCTACACATGGAACGGCTTGATGAACAGTAAAATGGCTTGATGAACAGTAAAAAATGGCTTGATATCAAAAAGTGTCCCGAATGTAAAAAAAAAGAATATCATTTCAATGTCAAAAAACGTACAATTTTTTTTCAAACAGTTATATTCTTGTTTCAAACGTTCATATCATTCTTGGAGCCTAGAAATACAACATTTTGAAGATCAAATACAAGTTTTTGATGGAGTTTCAAAGTGTGGGCAACCTATATAAATAAAAAATTTCTGAAATTAGAGCAAGCCCAAAAAGGGGATTCTAAATAGATATAATAAATTGGCGAGAGATTTTCTCCTTGTGTGAGAGGATGAATTTGATATTATATACGATGCAATGGATCACTTTTCTCACACACACAATCACTAACATAAACAAAGAGAGATGAGTTTCAAAAGTTAGTTGAGTGATAGTTTTCGCACAAAGACGTTAAAGATTATGTTTGTAGTCTTAACATAAGAGACGTTAAATATTAAGCGGATTGTGAGATTGATGTCAACAATCGAGAGTATGCTAGGAGTTTTAATTATGAAAGAAATAAGTTCTAAGTCGAAATGATTTGTACAAGATGTTGTCTAAATCAAATTCTTCTAATGATACATTCCAAAGAGAATAAGATCGGGAAGACCTAGACAAAAAATTATTGATACTATCGAAGTCTTCTAGTGATACATTCCAAATGAAAATAAAAACCTAGACACAAAATTAGATCGGGAAGAAATTACTCCAACATAGTTGATAGGTTATTATGTATCTTAATTATCTGGAGTTGGGTTTACAATTATACCTTCATCAAGGCCAAAACGCTCCCCACAAATCTCAAACCCACAGAGAAGTCTATAAGACATTCTCATTCAAGGGTAAGTTCTCGTTTCACATTTAAAAGCTCTTTTTTTTACATGGTACTTGAATAAACTCTCGATTTAACACAATAACATACAAAGCACGTTCGTAAGGTAAATTTGCTGGTAACTGATTAAAAATTCACCTAATTCATCAATCCGAACACTTTTTCGAAGACAATAACTTCAAATGATCGCTAATCAGCGGAGAGTTTTTGTAATGCCCGGATACTCGTACAAATGATAATAATGCGTTTATATCATTTAATATGTAGTTATTTAGCTCATTAGTTTTCACGTGATGATTGAAGTATCAATATTGAGATTGAACATGACTTTTAGATTGTCCATGGTGTATTGAGAATGAATATGTGTTTAAATAGTGATAGTAAGATGTGTAGGTAGAAGTAGTGTAATGAAGTTGGTTGGAAATGAGATGAAAATATGGCAGTTTTTAAGGGCTTTAGCATAATGATTAGAATATGCATCCAAATTATGTGAGGCCATAATCATTAGAAAGCTAAGATGTAATTCTACAACTTTCATGTTTTGGGTTTTGTCCAAATCATTGTGGAAGACAAGCCAAAAGTGCCCCGAAGTGTGTCGTGTGTATCGTCATTCCTTCACTGACACATGTTGGGAGAATAAGCATAACTTTTTCCTCAGACCTCCAAATGACATGAAACCAGTTGGAGATTCAAGCCAAGACATAGGGCTACAACTTTCATGTTTACCACTTTTTCAGATTATGAAAGGAAGAAACGTTTTTGGAGCGATTTTTGATGAAATAGTGTGCAGAGCCGAAACTTACGCGCCCGGGCCGATGTAAATGTCCGCCCGGGCGGACCTGCACAAAAAATAAACATGTTAGGGCCGAGAGTTACCCACCCGGGCGGTAAAAGACGTCCGCCCGGGCGCTGCCTGATGTATAAAAAGATAAGGATCGACTTTTCTAAGCACTTTCCACCATTCTCACCTTCTCCAACAGCATAAACTCGAAAGAAAACCTAGAAAACATCCTCCAAATGCTTTCTTCTTCATTTTTTTCATCATTTTGAAGTTAGAATTAAGTTCTCCATCACAAGAACTTCCTAAGGGTGTAAGTTTTCTTCTCCTTTAGTTGTTCTACATGTATAAGGGTAACTTTCACCTTGTATAGAAATAGTAATTGAACTATTGGTTTATTGATAGCATAGGACTGATAAACATCGTCTCAAACAAGTATTCGTACACTTGGACTGTAAGTTGACATGTTCTTGAAGTAATACATGAGTAATATTATGATTTCAAATACTTCCCATTGATTATTGCTATATGTACATTGTTAGTATCTTATTGATGAAAACATAGCACCATATTCCATTGTTATGTATTAAATATGAAAGAAACTCATGAATATTGAAAATGGGCGCTATGTTAAGAACATGAACATGAACATGAAAGGAAAAGGATGGATTTTTACATGATATAGAGCTTGTTGACATCATGGGTGGTTTTAAGTCCACCAAAGCTATTGGCCAATATATGTTCATGGAGCGTGGGGTTGCCAAAGGTTGCTCCCTGACGTCCAACACAGTAGTAGCTATATAATAAAGCAAGCACGGTAGTACAGTTTAACTAATGAGGCTCAAGTACAAAAATGAACATGAATATATGTTATGATATGACATAGTTTAAAGATTCATTGTTGTTCACGACTTGATATGTATGTTCCTTCTACGCATATTGATACGTATAAGTGCCAACTTATTGAGTTTTATAAACTCACGTAGCTCATGTATTACAGGATCAGGTAATTAAGATACATAGGATGCCGGTTCGCCAATGGATGCTTGTGACCGCGTGCCTCACCTCGACAAGAACCGGGACTTCTTATTGTATAGCTTCCGCATATGTATTATAATGAATTTGATGTCAGGGTTTGAAACAAGTTTTACGATGTTTATGTCTATGTATATAATGATACAGAATCTATTTTGTATGTCAAAATACGATTATATGTACGTGTTATTGTTGTTGATTGAGTTGTTGGTATAGACAAAATATAGGGACATCATGCCAAAATTTTTATAAACCGTCAAATTGATGCCCCTTATTTGAATTGCTTCATTAATAAAGGTATATTATACAAACCCTATTTTGATTAGGATAATTATGTTAAGTATAGAATAAGGGTGTGACAGTTTTTGTGCAATAACTCTCGACTTTTCATACATCTTATAACCACCCACAAAAATCACTATAACATATGATAACACTTTCTTCAGGAACTTATTGATTACTTGAAATACACATGCCCTGCTCATCTTTATTTAACATCAATATCACCACCAGCTGCACGGAAAATTATTTCTTCCATTAAAGTTATTCTTGGAGAAGATGGTTCAAGAAGAGGTGAAATTTTGTTTACTGCTAAGTTACTTGTAAAACCATGCTGTGTCATTGGCATCTAGCATGCTCTTTCAAGTGTGTTTTTCTTACACCCGGTGCATTTTCTTCTTGCAGGGGCCCAAAAACTGGCAAAAATACGTGAGAACAGCAACTTTTTCAGGTCAGAGTTGCAGAAAATGGGTTTTGAAGTTCTTGGAGATAATGATTCCCCCGTAATGCCCATAATGCTCTATAACCCAGCAAAAATTCCTGCTTTTTCACGAGAGTGCCTCAAACGGAATGTAAGCATTTCTAACCCCCTCCCCTCCTCTCCCACAGTGTTGTTTATTTTCAGTCGACTAACAGTCCATCACCGAGCTTAATTTTGTTTTGTTTTGTTTGGTCGTTTCACTCTATTTCACTCTTAAGATTGCTTGAACGTGTTATTATGCTATGCAGGTGGCTGTGGTCACGGTTGCTTTTCCTGCTACTCCTTTATTGTTGGCCCGTGCACGCATTTGCATTTCTGCTGCTCATTCAAAGGAAGACCTTGTTAAAGCTTTAGAGGTCAGGGTCTTAATAAATTATCGTCAACATGCAACACACCAGATTGTTGGCCTGCCCGACTCTGCAGAGGACTAAAAACGAGAATAGCATTGACGAAAGACTAATATATAAATAATTCTTTTTTCCCCATGAAGCACCGTTAAAACTCACTTTTCTTTTTGAATTCGTATCAGGTTATCAGCAGCGTAGGTGACCTTGTTGGCATAAAATACTTTCCTACCGAGCCTACGAAACAGCCATTGGAAGGTGGAAGGATTAAGCTGGAGTGAAATTTATGACTTCTTGGAGATCGTTGACTCGTCTCCATAAGGAGATTCAGCACTGTCTTCTGAAATTTTGTTTGTTTTCTGTACAGGGAGTAAGTAGCATGCTGCATTTCTTGTGTAACTGCAACACATTATTTATATCTGAATCCATAAATATGTGTTTTTGTTTTTAAAATCTAATATCACCCTGCATTTCCACAAGTAACTTTTTGTTTCACAACACAGAGGTAGCATGCCTGGAATATGATCCTAACACTCATAACTATTGACTCTGTTAAATTTTTCTTAAAAAGATAATCAAATAGTAGTTCTAAAATATATTTTGGAATTTCTCACTTTTGCAACCCAAGCGTTTGTTTCCTGATGATGTAGTTCATGAGATCCGTATGGTTCACAAGACTTGGTTTCTTCAGGTGATGTTAATTTTTAAATACATTTTAGGTGACTTATGTCCTAATTCTTCAAGTGGATGAGAGATCAAATTACTGGTTTTTAGTTGTTTTGAAACCAATGATCGTCATTTGATTGACAAGAAATTAGGATGCTTGTGTAAACAAGTAATGTTTGTGTGTGTAAGCCAGTCCACGCATAAACTATTGCTAAACTTGACCATGTATCTATCAGATCACAATGATTTTGGGAATTCAAGTCTAATGACACAAATATCACTTTACCGAGATCATAATTTGCCAAAAATGCCTATATTTTAAGGGATGTAGCAACTGGACTTTTGAAAAATTCATAATATATATCGAATTTAAGTTTCGTACTTTTCAAAGCAAATAATAATATTTGTTCTTATGGAAAATAAATTTAAATTTAATTTTTAACTTCGAATAATACGGGAATTATAGAAAATTTTTGTTTTAAACTTCAAAGAATTATTTTAAATGCCCAATAAGAATAATTATGTATTAAACTTATACCTTCATTTACCCAAAGAATCCAAGCAAAAGTTGTCGGCAATTGGTGCATTAATTGAAGCAGACAACTTTGACTAAAGAAAAATGGTTGGCAAAAACGTTTATAAAACGTGGGATGCAAAGTTTCGTGGAAAAACGCGTCTTCACACTGACAGAGACTCTATAAATAGAGCTCCCCCTTCATTTTGATATCATCCATTCTTCGAGTTTTCTCTCATCTTATAAGCATTTGAGTGCTTAGTTCTATAATATTTGTGAGGTGTTTTGTTCTCCTGTATTAAGAGAGTGTGTGTTCTCTTTGGAAACACAGTGAGTGAGTTGTACACCACAAAATATTATAGTGGAATTTTTTTCATCTTGCCCGTGGTTTTTACCCTAATAATTTTTAGGGGTTTTTCACGTAAATCTAGGTGTCCAATTTATTTTTTATTTTCGGGTTTTATTATCTCAAATTCCGCACGTGGGACCAACAAGTGGTATCAGAGCCTTGGTTTAAAATTTCTTAAAATTTTGAGTATGCTCTGTGGTTGCAGCCTAGACTGATCTTCCACATCAGAAAAGATTTTTTTTGAGATTTTTTATTTAAGGTGGGATTATTTTGTCCAGTCTACTAAAATTGTTGTAGACATAATGGCGGGAAGGTACGAGATAGCAAAGTTCAACGGAAGCAATTTTATGCTGTGGAAAATAAAGATACAAGCAGTTTTAAGAAAAGAAAATTGTTCGGCGGCTATTGGAGATAGACCGGTGGAGATTACAGATGATGAAAAGTGGAACGAGATGAATGATAATGTTGTTGTCAATTTACACTTGGCTATAGCTGACGAAGTTTTGTCAAGTATCTCTGAGATAAAAACAGCCAAAGTTATCTGAGATACTCTGACAAAGATGTACGAAGTCAAGTCGCTACACAACATGATTTTTCTAAAAAGAAGGCTTTATACTCTTCGGATGGCGGAATCTTCATCGATGACCGACCACATCAACACACTAAATACTCTATTTGCCCAACTAACTTCCATGGGGCATAAAATAGGGGAAAATGAACGGGCGGAGCTTCTACTTCAAAGTCTACCAGACTCATATGATCAACTTATCATCAACATTACCAACAATATTCTTATGGGCTTTCTAAGATTCGACGATATCTTAACTGCGGTTCTCGGAGAAGAAAGCCGGCGCAAGAATAAGGAAGATAGGTTCGTAACATCGAAGCAGGCAGAGGCTTTACCGATGATAAGAGGAAGATTTATGGACCGTGACTCCAGTGAGAGTCAAAGACGAGGTAGATCAAAGTCAAGAAGTAAGAAGAAAAATATTTACTGCTTTAAATGTGGCGGTAAAGGACACTTCAAGAAAGAGTGTATGAGTATCGATAAAAGTTCTCAAGGAAATGTGGCCAGTACTTCAGGCAGTGGTGAAATATTATTCAGCGAAGCAGCAACTGTTGCAGAAGGCAGGCACAAATTTTGTGACACATGGATTATGGATTCAGGAGCGACGTGACATATGACGTCTCGAAGAAAATGGTTTGATCATTATGAACCAGTCTCAGGAGGATCTGTATTCATGGAAAATGATCATGCCTTGGAAATCGCTGGGTTCGGTACTGTCAAAATTAAAATGTTTGATGACACCATTCGCACCATACAGGAGGTACGACATGTGAAAGTACTGACGAAAAATCTTTTGTCCTTGGGGCAATTGGATGACATCGGGTGCAAAACTCGTATCGAGAACGGGATCATGAAAATTGTGAAAGGCGCGCTTGTGGTTATGAAGGCGGAAAATGTTGCTGCAAATCTGTATGTACTTTTGGGAGAAACACAAAAAGAGGCAGAAATAGCTGTTGCATCAATTGGTTCAGGAGAAGAATTAACAGTGTTATGGCATAGAAAGCTCGGGCATATGTCAGAACGAGGGTTGAAAATTCTCTCAGAACGGAAGCTGCTGCCGGGACTTACAAAAGTGTCACTACCATTTTGTGAGCACTGTGTTACCAGTAAACAACACAGATTAAAGTTTGGCACTTCTACTGCCAGGAGTAAAAGCATATTGGAGCTGATTCATTCGGATGTTTGGCAAGCACCGGTTGTATCCCTAGGAGGAGCGAGATACTTTGTCTCGTTCATTGATGATTTCTCTAGGAGATGTTGGGTGTATCCAATCAAGAAGAAATCAGATGTTTTTCAAGTCTTCAAAGATTTCAAAGCGCGGGTTGAACTTTATTATGAAAAGAAAATCAAGTGTCTGAGGACTGACAATGGAGGAGAATATACAAGTGACAAATTTGATGCATATTGTCAACATGAGGGCATCAAAAGACGGTTTACGACGGCTTACACACCTCAACAGAATGGAGTTGCGGAGCGGATGAACAGGACCTTGTTGGACAGAACAAGAGCTATGTTGAGGACTGTGGGTCTAGAAAAGTCATTTTGGGCTGAAGCAGTCAAAACCGCTTGTTATATTATCAATCGTTCTCCTTCAGTGGCGATTGATCTGAATACTCCGATGGAGATGTGGACTAAGAAGCCGACAGATTATTCTCATTTGCATACATTTGGAAGTCCGGTGTACGTTCTGTACAATGAGCAAGAAAGATCGAAGTTGGATTCGAAATCCAGAAAATGTATCTTCTTGGGTTATGCTGATGGAGTAAAGGGGTTTCGCTTGTGGGATCCTACTGTTCACAAGCTTGTCATCAGCAGGGATGTTATCTTCGAGGAAGATAAAGTAAAGGGAAACAAAGGCACACTGAATTCAGAAACTACTATTTTTCAGGTGGAAAATAAGACGGACGAAGGTCAAGTTTCTTGTGAAGCAGTACCAGAGCACGAAGAACAAGAATATGTTGAGTCTGAGGTTTCCAATGTGAGGCAGTTAACTCGAGACAGAAGACCACCAGTTTGGCTTTCAGATTATGTCACTGAAAGCAATATTGCATATTGTCTATTATCAGAGGATGGTGAGCCATCGAGTTTCCACGAGGCTACTCAAAGCTCGGATGTATCCTTGTGGATGATAGCAATGCAAGAAGAGTTGGAGGCATTAGACATGAATAAAACTTGAGATCTTGTTACACTACCACGAGGGAGGAAAGCCATCGGTAACAGATGGGTCTATAAGATCAAGCGAGATGGCAATAACCAAGTGGAGCGGTATTGTGCTAGATTGGTGGTAAAAAGGTATGCTTAGAAAGAAGGCATTGACTTCAATGAGATATTTTTCCCTGTGGTTCGGCTTACAACAGTCAGAGTGGTGTTGGCATTGTGTGCGGTGTTTGACCTACATTTAGAACAGCTAGATGTGAAAACGGCGTTTCTTCATGGAGATCTTGAAGAAGAAATCTATATGCTCCAGCCAGAAGGTTTTGCGGAAATAGGCAAAGAGAACTTGGTTTGCAGGTTGAAGAAATCTCTGTACGGTCTCAAACAGGCGCCGAGGTGTTGGTACAAGAGATTTGATTCCTATATCATGAGCCTTGAATACAACAGACTGAGTGCAGACCCTTGTACGTATTTCAAGAGGTCTGGTGATGATTATATTATTTTGCTGTTGTATGTGGACGACATGTTGGTAGCAGGCCCCAACAAACATCAGGTCCAAAGATTGAAGGCACAGTTGGCTAGGGAGTTTGATATGAAGGACTTGGGACCAGCAAACAAGATTCTAGGGATGCAAGTTCATCGAGAGAGAAGTAACAGAAAGATTTGGCTTTCATAGAGAAATTATTTGAAGAAAGTCTTGCAACGCTTCAACATGCAAGATAGTAAGCCAATCTCGACCCATCTTCCTGTTAACTTCAAGTTATCCTCCGAGATGTGTCCTAGCAGTGAAGCAGAGAGGATGGAGATGTCTCGAGTACCATATACATCAGCAGTGGGAAGTTTGATGTTCGCCATGATATGTACAAGACCGGACATTGCTCAAGCAGTGGGAGCAGTTAGTCGGTATATGGCGAATCCTGGACGAGAGCATTGGAGCACTGTTAAGAGGATCCTTCGATACATTAAGGGTACCTCGAATGCTGCATTATGTTATGGAGGATCGGATTTTACACTCAGGGGATATGTCGATTCAGATTATGCAGGTGATCCTGATAAGAGGAAATCTACTACTGGTTATGTGTTTACACTTGCAGGGGGAGCAGTAAGCTGGGTTTCAAAACTACAAACAGTTGTGACGTTATCTACAACGGAGGCAGAATATATGGCAGCCACTCAAGCTTGCAAGGAGGCAATATGGATTAAAAGGTTATTGGAGGAGATCGGGCACAAACAAGAGAAAGTATATTTGTTTTGTGACAGTCAGAGTGCCTTGCATATCGCAAGGAATCCAGCTTTTCATTCCAGGACGAAACACATTGGAGTCCAATTTCACTTTGTACGAGAAGTAGTAGAAGAAGGAAGCGTGGATATGCAGAAGATCCATACGAAGGACAACATGGCTGATTTTCTGACCAAGCCAGTGAACACTGATAAGTTTGAGTGGTGTAGATCCTCAAGTGGCCTAGCGGAAACGTAAGCAGCAAGAATGGCAAGATTGAAAGGATGTGTGGAGATGTGTTTGATTCTCAATCAAATCTCCAAGTGGGAGAAATGTCGGCAATTGGTGCATTAATTGCAGCAGACAACTTTGACTAAAGAAAAATGGTTGGCAAAATCGTTTATAAAACGTGGGATGCAAGGTTTCGTGGAAAGATGGAAGACGCGTTTTATACGCGTCTTCACACTGACAGAGGCTCTATAAATAGAGCTCCCCCCTTCATTCTGATATCATTCCTTCTTCGAGTTTTCTCTCATCTTATAAGCATTTGAGTGCTTAGTTCTATAATATTTGTGAGGTGTTTTGTTCTCCTGTATTAAGAAAGTGTGTGTTCTTTTTGGAAACACAGTGAGTGAGTTGTACACCACAAAATATTATAGTGGAATTTTTTTCATCTTGCCCGTGGTTTTTACCCTAATAATTTTTAGGGGTTTTTCACGTAAATCTCGGTGTCCAATTTATTCTTTATTTTCAGATTTTATTATCTCAAATTTCGCACGTGGGACCAACAAAAGTTACATCAAAGGAGTATTCCAAGTTCAAGGATTATTTTGTACTTAACGCTAAATTCATTAAATTTATTGTTATTATTTTATAATTATAAACCCATTGAATATTTAGTTCTCAAATCGGATAAATCAATTGAAGAAAACTCATTTTGAATATGCGCGTATTGTCCATCAACCCAGAGGATTTTAGGGTTGCATAAACTTTAAATAATTTTAATTTCAAATTTTATAAAATCATAAACGCCAAATTGGGATCGGAATGCCACTTTAATGGCCATTTCAGCTAGCTTAGGATTTTCTCGTCTCCCTCTTATCCTCTCCGCTCGCCTCTCCGCCAATGTTTTCTCCGTGTATGCTCATCTAACCAAAATGTTGCCCCAATTTTCGAAGTGTTCATTTTTTTTAAAAAAAAATTCAGTTTTAAGTTGTTGTAAATTAATTTCTACGCTTAATTTTACTTTCTTTAAGCTAGGTAAGGCTTGGATATGCGGCGATAATTGAAGCATTCGATGATATAGAGAGTGAAAAAGGTGGTGATAAATTGACCTTAATTGTTCCTAATATCATTCTATTCATAGTTGTTTATTGAGTTTGGTATTCGATTTATGATTAACTATATGATTCAGTATGGCCATTGTTACTCTTCTTAATAGTGATATTAACAGTGTGTTTGGCAACCAGGATTTGAGAGGATTACGTGAGATTTGGAATTGGATTTGGAAATTCACATATTTGAAATTCTATTTGGTGTTTGGTTTAAAATTTAAAAATGATATTTACAAATTCATTTCTTGTTTGGAGAGAAAAAGATTCGAATTTGGAATTTTAAAATTTTACTAAGCTACCATTAGAAATCATATAAACATAAATAACCCGAAAAAGTTTAGAAATTAATAATTCTTCTCTAGTATTTGTATTTGTAAATTCAAAAATTAATTATTATTTATTAATCATAGTGCACATAAAATAATAATTAAAAAATCATCAAACAACTTCAAACTTTAACATGCAATTAATTATTAAACGTAAAAAGAGGCTTTGGTAATTACTATAATTTTTATTATATTAATCAGTAAATAACACAAGAAACTTATAAAACTTAAACGAAATTTTTCAACTTCTAAAAAAAGTTAAAAGGAAAAAAAAGTCTAACCATGTAGAAACTTTTGGTGGAGAATGATGTGTTGATGAGAATGATGTGTAATATGTTGGATAAAAAATTAATTGTATGTTTTTAAAATCCAAATCCCATCAAATCTTATCAAATTTGATGGGATTTGGATATACTTATTGAAATCCCATGAAATCCCATAAAATTCTAAACAAATCCGAATCTTTTTTTTGAATCATATTGTCAAACAGTAAAAATAGGATTTTAAAATCCAAATACCATGAAATCTTACCAAATCCTGGTTGACAAACACACTGTAACTTTCATGAACTACTAGAACCTTCGGAGGAACTACTAGATGACGTTAACAAACTGATGAGTATTTTGTCTCGCAGGCGCAAAAACTTGTGTTAGACGATTTCACGAGTCGTATTTTGTGAGACAGATATCTTATTTCGGTCATCCATAAAAAAATATTAATTTTTATGCTGAGAGTATTACTTTTTGTTTTGAATATTGGTAGGGTTCATCCGTCTCACAGATAAAGATTCGTGAGACCATCTCATAAAAGACCTACTCATGGCTAAATATCCCAAAGCTCCATTCTCGGATCTCGGAAGGATTTTATGTCTTTGGTGCCTCATAAGCTCAGCTCATTTTTGTTTGTTTGAACACATGCGAGAGTCTCTAATTCTTCTTTTCACAACTTTTTCATGGGTTCATGCTATTCAGTTCAAATTGAATTGTGGAAGTTTTTACGATGTTAATGGTTGATGTATGATTTTTCTTAATTAACGAGTTAGAGATTTTATGTATTTTAAATTTTTAGATGTTTGAATGTTAAGTTATTTTAAATATAAATTTCGAATTTTATGTTCAAAAAAAAAATAGTAGGATTTTAAGATTTAAAAAGTAGCTGACGTTTCACACATGTCCAGATTTGACAAAAAAAAATGTTTTGGTTCTATAGAAAGCGGAACTGGAAATCAACGTTTATCGAATTCTTGTCTGGTTTGTGTCTATATATATGTGTATCTATTGAATGGAATTGTTAAGTTTTAATTTGAATGTATTTTAAATGAAATTGATTTCTATCCATAGAACAAAATATATATGATTTTATCTAACCATCAAGTCATATACAAATATTTGGTCTTGTTCCAAATAGAAACTTCATAAAAAAATCGTGAGGTTCATGTCATATATACATTATATAATACTTACACTCTCGTATATGCATTTTAACGTTATCACTTGTTATTTGTATGGTTCATTGTCTGATCATTCTTAAATTGTGTAAATAAAATTGTCTGATCATTCTTCTTTATTCTTATTTTACGTTAATCAAATACATTTTCAATTTTATTTACACAATTTAAATTATTATTACTTAAATAAAATAATAATAATAATTATACTTTTAAATATATTTATTATTTACTTAGCCTTTTAACTTATTTACAAAAAAAAAAATTTAAACCGTTCATATTATTTTAAATAAAAAGGTTATTTTTATATATAAATTTCAAACATTGGAAATTTCATTTTTTAAAAAATAAAAAGGAAAAAGATGGCATGTGGGGTGCTACCTGTCGGCCAACCCCACTCCCCGGTATCTATAGTGTCCAACATGAAACTTATTATAAAACATTAAATTGTTCGTTGAGACCTAATTCCATCTTCATAGATTTTTCGAAACAAACGAAAAAAAACCATGTGGTCTGACCCATGCTTGCACGTGCCTAATTGAGTTTTTTTTTTTTAAAAAATCCTTGAGGTTTGAATGTGGCACATTGATTCGAGAGCATGTCTTTTGTTGGACGGTCTCACGAATTTTTATCTATGAGACAAGTCAAAACTATTGATATTCACAATAAAAAATAATACTCTTAGCATAAAAAATAATATTTTTTCATGGATGAGCCAAATAAGATATCTGTCTCACAAAATACGACATATTAGACCGTCTCACACAAATTTTTGCCATGATTTGAAAATCAATGTGGATGTCGTTATAGAAAGAAACAAAGATTTAATGCAAAATATCGGTCGGACATCATAGCATCAATGCTTGAAATCAAAGCTAATTCAAACTCTACTACCATCTTATTAGAGATCCACTCAGAAAACATGAAAATTCGGGATGGAGCACTGAAGAGATTAATCAAATGTTTTATTAATGATTCAATTGTATTTTGTTCATCTATTATATTTAATATGTTTAATTTTTAATAATTTGTGCAAACAAAACTTCTTTGAGCAAAATGTAATACGATATAAAACACTAAATGTAGCAAAAAAATTGGCCTCATGAAACACTTGAAATTGTAAGACAATAACTCGAGCCCATCTCCAAATGATTTTCATGCTGCTCAAGCTCGACGGGAACTTGGTCAAAATTGTTGGGAAATTATACCGAAGCGATGCCGACCACGATGATATTATAGTACCCAAAAATGCAGAATAAAATAACCAACAAGAACACAAAGATTTACGTGGTTCACCTAATATAGGCTACATCCACGGAGCAATGCAACTTTTATAACTGGAAGAAATATTACAACAAGTGTATACACCAATACACTCAATATTTTCTCACTCCCAAACCCGAGTATACCGAGAAAATAATTTCTCTAACTCACACAAGAAAATTCCCACACTCAAAAAAATACACTATATTTTTCTATGCACGCTCTTTTTATCAAAGCTGAAAAGCTTTTGATTTTGGAATGCAATAACTGAAGGAATTGAGCTCTATTTATAACTAATTCCCTACTGCAATTTTTGTAAACATTCGATGTGGGATATGTGATTTAATATTATTTTATTTAATGTGGGCTCCACCCCATTAATAAATCTCCCCTAACAATTCTCCCACTTGAAGACTTGATTTCAATCATGTCTTCACACAATCAGTGCAGCAGTTCATACCTCCTTTGTTAGTCCAGGAGACCAACTGAAGTCAAACACAACTTCAGTTTTCAATGATAACAGCCTTCATGAGCATATCAGCTGAATTCTTGCTTCCAGGAATATTCTCAAGCTTCAAGACTCCATTCACCCGATCTCTAAGGATTTCCATTCCAAGGATTTGTTTTGTAGCACCCAAATCCGTCAAAGCAAATTCCTTTGATAACTCTTTCTCGAGTTTATCAATCTCCTCCAAACAAGCTCATGCTATCAACATATTATCTACATATATCAGTAGTATGATATAATAACCATCAAGCTTCACATAACAACAGTGATCAGCCTGATACCTCAGAAAACCATTATTATTCATTACACCATCAAACTTCTTGTACCACTGTCTTGGAGCTTGTTTGAGACCATACAAGCTCTTCTGAAGTTTCCACACCATTTTTTTCTTTCCCTCGTACTTCAAATCCCTGTGATTGATTCATTTCTTCATCTAGCTTACCATGAAGAAACGTCGTCTTTACATCTAACTGTTCCAGATGTAAATCTTCTTTTACCACCAATTCAAGTACAGTCCTGATAGTAGTTAACTTTACCACCAGAGAGAAAATATCAGTGTAACCAATGACTTCCTTTTCACCTTTTACAACAAGTACTTCTTTGTACCGCTTGCTACCGTCATGTTCTAACCGGTACTCCCACTTGCTATGTAAAACATTTTTACCTGCAGGAAGTTCTGACAACTCCCACATGTGATTGGAAGACAATGAATCTATCACATCTTCCATTGCTAACTCTCACTGTTTAAAGGTCTCATAAACATCAGATTTATTTTTCACAAAATAAACCCAAAATTTCCTGCTCGAATTGTCAACTATAGTGCCATAATATCTTGAGTGATCTCCAAGGGATGTCACAGGAGATGGTTCACATACATCAGTATGTACCAGCTCCAAATCCGTCGATTTCGGTTCTCTAACCTTTTTTGAAAAGCTCACCTTTTTCTGCTTTCCAAAAAATACAGCTTCACACAGCTTGTGTTCAACGATCTTTAATTCCGGTAGCTTTCCGTTTGAAACAAGCATTTTCATTCCATTCTCACTTGTATCCCCAAGCCTACTATGCCATAGACTTGAATTAGCTCCAGCATCCACATCCGCTAATTTATTTCTCAAACTGGAAGTCACATAAAGTGTTCCAGTTTTCTTTCCTCGAGCAACAATCATGGCTCCCTTTTTCACTTTCTAAGAACCATTACCAAATGTCACCTTATGATCTTCGTCGTCAAGCTGTCCCGCTGAAATTAGATCGTGTGTCAATTTTGGTACATGCCTTACTTTGTTGATTTTTCAGACAGATCCATTTGTCATCTTCATCAGGATATCACCCATACCAATTATTTCCAAAGGTTTTCCATCAGCCATGAAAACTTTTCTGTAATTTCCCACTATGTAATTATCGAATACATCACGATTACCAGTGGTATGAAACGAAGCTCCCGAGTCCATAACCCAAGAATCAACCGGGCTTTCCATGGATAGTAATAGAGCATCATGTACCTCCTCAGTAACAACATTAGTGTCGTTCTTTGTTGATTTGCAATTCTTTTTCAAGTGACCAGTCTCACCACAGCTCCAACACTTCACATTCTTTTCAAATGTGTTATTGTCTTTTCCATTTCTTGATTTGGATCTATCATGCCATTGGTTAAAACTCTTTTCGCCACTCCTGCCCCTTCCTCTATTCTCGAGATTTAGAGCAGAACTTGATGATGTTCCTTCACCAGAATCCATCTTGTGAACTTCTTCGGCAAGAATTTGATCTCTGAAATCATTGAATTTTAGTTTTTCTTTTCCAACAGAGTTGCTAATCGCTGCCCGCATCGGTTCCCAATTGTTTGGTAAAGACGCCAAAAGAATAAGTGCCCGAATCTCATTATCAAATTTAATTTCAATCGATGTTAGCTGTGAAACAATCGTGTTGAATTCATTGATGTCTTTAGCCACAGATGCATCTTCTCTCATCTTCAAGTTAATTAACTTTTTCATGAGATGTACTTTATTATTTGCCGATGGCTTTTCGTACATGTCCGACAAAATGGACATCATCTCCTCCGTTGTTTTTGCCTCCGCCACGTTATGTGCCACGTTCTTCGTTAGGGTCAATCGTATTACACCTAACAATTGTCGCTCAAAAAGCTTCCAGTCATCATCCTCCATCTTTTCCTGCTTCTTTCCAGATAGAGGTTGATGCAACTTCTTGCTATACAAATAATCAATAATCTGTAGTCGCCAGAACGTAAAATCTGTACCGTTAAACTTGTTGATACCAGGTCCCAATCCATCATCTCCAGCCATCGCTATTTTGATATAAATTTGATACAATTTAAATATATTTAAATTTTATAAAAATACAAAAAGTTTCAAATATTTTAACGTACTGACTTATTTATTGTCTTTTATAAATAAAAGTATAATTATAAAATATTTATATTAATGATAAAAATATTGTCACCTATTTTCTGCTATTTTGATATAATTAATTATGTCACATCTGATAAGTCAGCAATTTTTTATGCCATATCAGTATTTTTTTATGACATATCAATATTTTTAGGTGTCATTGAATCAAAATAATTGAAATTTAAAAACAACTGCACTAAAACCAAAATTTAAAATTGATGTGGGTCGAAACTCAAAATTAAAGAAGTTAATGGAAAAAAAAAAAACATTTTTCCAATCCTAAATAAAAAAGAGAGAACATGAAAAGTTGGAACGTATATAATAGAACACTTGCTGAAAAATGAACAAACATTTATATGGATGAACGAAACGGTTCTTTTTTTTTTCTATGATCAAAACCATAGTTTTTACTGAAAATTTAAAAAAATAAAAATCATTATTTTGCGTCGAAAATCCTTAAAACATATGTTTCAAAAAACATACATAAAAAATAACGAAAACAGTACCATCCAAATTAATATGAAGATACATCACCGGACAAGGCTCCGGCATCGCCGCCTCCAACATCACCCGCACCGATGACTTCTTGAACGGCAGTCGCCGCCACCTGCTGCATCACTCCTTCCACCACTCGACCCATCGCATCCATCAACAAATTGCTTCCAAAACCACCTCCAATCGGCTGCTGATTGTTCTGCATCAAGTGTTGATTTGCCGGAACAGGTCCATTGAATCCACCCGGATTTACTGGGCCCTGGAACTGGTTAAACCCATGGTGACTGGGGATCCCAGCGGTACTTGCGCTGTGCATCAGTTGACTATGATAATGAGAAGTATTTGAACTTGGTAGCGCCTGGTGGTGATGCAGAATCTGCAGCTGAGATGCCGTACAGTCCATATGAACATCAAACTGGCATGAATCACATCGGTATAGCCACTGCTTTTCTCCGATCATGCGACAAATATCGCACGAGAATCCCTTGGAATTAGCGTAAGGAGTTTGAAACGTGAGATTGAGATCGCAGGGATGGGCTCGGTGTCTGATCTTGAGTGGCTTGATAGAACAGCGGACATGGAGATCATAACTGCAGTGGCTGCAGTGGGCGGGGTGGGTGATGAGCTTCGGGAGCTGAGCACATGATTGGTGGAGGATGAAGTTGCATGGTGGGCATGTGTACATCATCCCGCTGGATGGAAGTTTGCAGGCTGAACAAAGGCCAGCGAGATTTTGTGGGTAGTTGGATGGGAGTGGATGGAGGTCATGGGGGTGGCTGAAGTGTTTGATCGTTAAAGAAGGTAGTGGCGCCGCCGTGGTTTGGTTGGTCACTCTCCCCATTTCCAGTAAGAGGTAGAGAAAGGGTCGACTACTTGACTTTATACACGAATGTGCAGCTCGCAAGCAATTATGTTTCTAAATAACATCCAACTATACCACTTTGTATTTTTTAAATTTTATTTAAAAATATTTTTATAAGTCAGCCGTATATATATATTGTAGGCAAAGAAACGTGTTTTCCATTAAATGCATCAAATGTGTGTGCTGTCAAATTCGAAAGTTGGTAGCAGATGATTGGTTGCGGAAATTTCGTACGTAATTCAATTAATGCATGTGGTCAAAATTTGATTATACAAGAGACATAATTCGATTATTTTATTGCCTCTTCTTCAAGTTTTTTCTCATCTTATAGCATTTGAATGTTTGATTTTATAATATTTGTGAGGTGTTTGTTCTCCTGTATTAAGAGAGTGTGTGTTCGTTTTGGAAAAACGGTGAATGAGTTGTACACTATAAAATATTATAGTGAAATTTTTTTCATCTTTCTCATGATTTTTACCCTAATAATTTTTAGGAGTTTTCCACATAAATTTGGTGTCCAATTTATTCTTTATTTTTATATTTATTATCTCAAATTTTGCACAAATGAAGCAAGCAAACATGGGCCGGTTTCTTATCCAATAACAAACCCTTTTGACATAATCTTAGTAATGTGTTTTTATTTCTGGGTTTTATTTATGGGATTTTCAGTAATTTTTTGTCGGGATATTAATATTTTATTACACATATCAATGTCATGTCGGAACTGGTAGGATTTATATATGTGCTACATCAGTTACACCTCAGAAAAATGATCATGATGGTAAAAAAAAAACCCAAGATAAAATCTAAAAAAAGAAACATATATATGAGACTAATGTTGCAGTGTTTCCTCAATCATTTACCATTGTGAAATTTCACAAAGCTGAGAAATAATAAGTGGATCTACACAACGTTTGACCTTAGTAAATTAAGAAATTTCACAATATTTAGAAATTATCAATGAAATATTTATTCAAATACACATATTATTCTATTAAAATTACTTATAGGTCCAACTTGTAATAATTCAACTATTAAAATACACACACACACATATATATATAAATATATATTGACACTTCGATATTAAATATCATATCGAATTTGTGAGAACCTGAAATTCCAGCAGTAGCAGCAGCTAGCAAATTTCAGCAGAAGCTAACAATTCCAGCAGCAGAAGAGTTCAGTAGCGATATTCAAGCAGATAGCTACTGGTTCTGCTCAGGACTTGTAACTGAAGCATTTAACATGAAATAAAGGCTGTTAATGGCATATTATGGTCATTAATTGGAAGACTAACAGTCAGATTTTGGCCTATAAATAGCACCCTCAATCTCTGAATTGATGTTACCAAAATCTTGAGTTATCACTTGAAATTAGAGCTAAGAGAATGCATTTTTCGAAGCTGTAAAATCCAGTAGCGAGGCAAGCAGATTTCCAGACTTCAGCCGAAAAACTCTAGCAAATTACGGTAAATGAGCTTATATATAAATATCTTGAAATCTGTTTGATAATTCTGTTTTAAAGTTCAGTTCTGTATGTTTGATTTCTGATATATGATTTTGAAGCACTGAAACTCCCTAGTGAACTAATGGTAGGAATATATATTTTGAACACTTCTGAATTCTGATTCTGATTCTGTCCTCACCCCTTAGAGGAGAGAACATATAGGGGACTGATATCAGTTTAGCCATGAAATTCACTAACGTGCTCAGTGCTTACTAATTGTGATTTCTGTTCTGAAACCTATGATATCTGAATTCTGATTACTGTTCCGAAAATATAAGTTTCTGTATATTATTGTATTACTGTTTCTGTTGAAAACGATTTCGAAAACTGGGAGTTATTCCCGCCCCTGCTTTACTGAGTGACAACCATATCACTCACCCACCAAACACATATCAGATAAGAACGATGAAGAAAAGTTAGAAGAAGAAGAGCATATTCAATTTTGGGGCTGGTGATGAAGATCGTTGTTTTCAGTTCTGATTTATAATTTATATCCGCTGCATCTGTTCAGACATTGTATTTCTGGTTTTACCTTTCCGCTGTAAAACATTATTAATTGAGTTGCATCAGACATTGAATATTAAGTATTATGAATAAAAGACTGGTTTCTGAATTCTGTACTTTTGAGGCTTGTTGTTTTCGAATGTGAATTTGAGAGCAACGCCGGTGTCAACCAACCCCCGTCCTGGGGCGTGACATTGAAGTGGTATCAGAGCAAACCAGGTTTCATAATTTGGGGAGGAGGAACTAGAAATAATAAGTTCTAATAGACTTCTGAAAATAAGTTCTGAAAACTACTGTAATAGACTACTGAAAATAAAATACTGTAATAGACTACTGAAATGATAGACTGACTACGTACAATTAGAAAAATCAGTAGGGAAACAAATCAGAATACAGTAGAGCTCTGATTGTTTCAGTAGCATGTCTGAAATAAGCAGCATGTCCGAGATGAGTAGAAAAAAAAAATCAGTAGACCCAAAACCAGTAGCCCGAAACCATAACCAGTAGAGGGAAACCAGTAGATATGAATGCGGAAGACTGGGTCAGTAGACTCGGAATGCAGCAAATTGGTTCTAACAGTGCTGGAAAAGCAGCAGACTGATTGCAGAAGCATCAGAATTGCAGTAGATAGTGTATTCCAGCAGGCGCATGCAGTAGACCTTGCAAAGGGCATGGAAGTTGAGGTGTTTTTCGCGCAAACTTCAAACGGCCATAACTTTTGATCCAGGAGGAATTTTTACTATTAAAAGTAGGTGTTGAAAAGATCTCGACGAGGAAAACCTATCCTAGAACAATTTAATCATTTTAGCACCTGCCGACGAACCTCAAAATCCTTCGTTTAGATAGGGATATCATCATTTCCGTAAAATTTTCCAGATTTTTTAAACTTTGAGGAATTTTCATTTCCAAACGGCTCAATATTTTTGCACCAAATTTGGTACACTTCATGTTCTTGATGTGAAGGATTTTTAGTAAAATTTTCACGCCATTCTGAGACCGAAAATTTTTGAGCCATTTTCTTCTATTAAATGTTATAGGCATACTGATTCTGTTAATTCCAGTAATTGTCTATAGTTCGACTTGTATTCTTGATATCGTTTCTGAGCCTTCACTCTCTTGTTTTAGGATGTAGGATATGGCTGACCAGAGTAGCTACATTAAAAGCTTAGAGAGGAAGTTAGAGAAACTAAAAGAACATAACTACTGCCTAGAGCTGGACAAAGATGACTTAGAACGTCGAGCAGAACACTTCAAAATTGATGTTCAACGTTATGCTCACTATCTGCATGAAGCAGAAGAGAGAAATAGAAAGACTCAAGAAGAGTTTGAGACCTCCCAAGAGACTGTGGCAGAATTCATCGAGTTACGTGATACACTAGTTGAGAAGATCCAAATACTCAAGGATCAAAATACCAACTCGTGCACCAGCATAATCAGTATAGTGTACAGACTGATGCACAGATTCATGAGTTGCAGAGTACTGTTGAAGTTATTAGTGAACAGAATGTAGTTCTGCATGGTCATATTGAACACCTACAAGCAGTAATAGCCAACCAAGATGAACCTGAGGATGATCCCGAAGAAGATGAAGAAATCGAAGAGGATCCTATGGATTTGGGATTAGGAGAAGTGATAGATTAGAACTTCAGTAGTAGTTTTCTTTGTAATGACACTTGTTCCATTTGCATTTCTGTTCTAATTTTCGAAATTCAGTTGTAATTGCACTTTTGTAGAAATCAATAAAATTTATTCTATCCATTGGTTTCTTATTTAAATTTTGAACAATTACTCTATCATCGTGCTTCCTTTGTTTAGTCTCTATTCTGTCATCAACCTTAGAACTTTCATAATTGTAGGAAATGGACGGACGACCTGTGAGAAACAACCGCAACCCTCGTTATAACAACCGTAACAACAACCGTAATGACGAAGATGCACAGCAACTATCAGCGGTTGGCCTCAGTCAAGTAGACTTGATGGCTATAGCCACGATTGTGGCAACCACGCTACAAGGGTTGGTCAACCCTAATGCTAATCAGCCACCACCGCCACCTCCAGCTCAGAATGGGACGAAACAGCACTATGAGGCTCTCCGAAGAGCAAGAGTCCCTAACTTCGATGGAAGCTCCGATCCTGAGGTCGGACAAAATGGATGAAGGAGGTGGAGAACCATCTTCGACTACTTGAGGTTCCACAAGGGGTCAAGGTAGATGTGATTACACCTTTTCTTGTGGATAAAGCAGTCAAATGGTGGGAATGAGTCTCACCAGCTATGATAAGGGCAGGACCTATCACCTGGCAAAGGTTTCAAGAGGCATTCCCGAGGCAGTACTTCCCGACAGCAGTTCGAGTGCAGAAGCTGTCAGAATTTGAAAGCTTGGTTCAAGAACCAAACATGACAGTGGTGGAGTATTCGTCCAAGTTTCACTCATTGGGAACTTACTCCCCAACCATCATGGGAGACGAGGCCTTGAAGATTCATCGCTTCAAGAAGGGATTGAACACCCGTATTCAATCTGCTCTTGTCGTTATCGAGCCCACTAGTTTTGATGAATTGATGGGAGCCGCCATCAGAGCTGAGAATGACATTAAGAGGCGTGAAGGTGAGAACAAACTCAAACGTCCTCAGCCAATTCAGTACCAACCGGGCCAGCAATTCAAGAGGCCTAGGTTTTCAAGCAATCAATTTACCAGTGCCTCATCCAAAAGAACCACTTCTTCTCAACCAAGCAAAGAAGGAGTCAAGTGCAAAACTTGCGGATTCACACAAACCGGTGAATGTTGTAGGAATTCTGGAGCTTGTTTCCGTTGTGGAAAGATGGACCATCGCATTGCTCAATGTCCTCTTCCAGATCCAAGGAATGGACCAGCATGAGGAACAACTCCAAACAAGCATAAGGAGAACAAGCCAAATGCTCGAGTTTATGCTATCACTCAAGAAGAGGCCGACAACTCAAATGATGTTGTAGTTGGTACCATTCTAATCAATAATATACCTGCTTATGTGTTATTTGATTCTGGTGCTACGCTTTCATTCATATCTAAAAGATTTGCCAAGAAGTTAGGAGCTAAGCCTGATGACTTAGAAGAACCATATAGAGTAGCAACTCCTGCAAATCAAATTTTAGAAACTCGTACTCTATATCGGGATATTAGTGTTCTCATAGAAGATCAGAACTTCAAGGCAAACCTGATTCAACTAAACATGGTGGAATTCGATGTAATTCTTGGAATGGATTGGTTAGCCAAGAATCATGCTTTAGTAGACTGTCATAGAAAGACGGAAACCATCCAAGCTCCACACCAAGAGAAACTTTTATTTCATGGTAAGACAAAAGAACGAAAGACTCTTCTTTCTGCGTCTCAAACTTGGAATGCCATAAAAAGTGGAGAAGAAGTTTACCTAGCTATGTTAAGCGAGGTAAAGAAAGAAACCACACTTACCTTAGAAGAGATTCCGGTAGTACAAGAATTTCCGGATGTATTTCCCGAAGAACTTCCTGGCGAACTTCCCGACCGCGAGGTGGAATTCGAGATTAATTTAGTGCCCAATGCTACACCAATCTCAAAAGCACCATACCGAATGGCTCCGGCAGAGTTGAAAGAACTCAAAGAGCAACTTCAAGAATTGTTGAATAAGAAGCAAATCCGACCAAGCGCATCTCCGTGGGGAGCTCATGTCCTATTTGTAAAGAAGAAGGACGGAAGCATGAGGATGTGTATTGATTACAGAGAGCTGAATAAGATCACAATCAAAAACAAGTATCCGCTTCCAAGGATAGATGACCTGTTTGACCAACTCAAAGGAGCTTCAGTCTTTTCCAAGCTCGACTTAAGATCAAGCTACCACCAACTCAAGGTCAAGAAAGATGATATTCCGAAGACAGCATTCAGAACAAGGTATGAACACTATGAGTTCATAGTAATGTCATTTGGGTTAACAAACGCTCCGACAGTATTCATGGATCTCATGAATAGGGTGTTCAAACCATTTCTTGACAAGTTTGTTGTGGTATTCATCGACGATATCCTGGTATACTCGCCAAGTGAGGAAGACCACAAAGAACATCTTCGTCTCACCCTCCAGACGCTGAGAGAAAAAGAACTTTACGCCAAGTTTAAAAAATGTTAATTCTGGCTAGATAGCGTCGCATTCTTGGGACACATAATATCAGCAGCAGGAGTATCTGTGGACCCTAAGAAAGTAGAGGCAATCTCAGATTGGCCTAGACCAAAGAATGTGACAGAAATTCGAAGCTTCTTGGGACTAGCAAGCTATTATCGAAAATTTGTTGAAGGATTCTCTTCAATAGCAATACCCCTCACCAAACTCATACAGAAGAACTCTAAATTTCAATGGAGTGAAGATTGTGAGAAAAGCTTCGAGACTTTGAAGAGGAAACTTACCTCTACACCAGTGTTGGTATTGCCAACTGAAGGCAAAGACTTCACCATCTACAGTGATGCATCTAAAGAAGGTTTAGGATGTGTACTCATGTAAGAGGGAAGGGTGATTGCATACGCGTCAAGGCAGTTGAAGCCGTATGAACAGAATTACCCAACACACGACCTCGAACTAGCTGCAGTGGTATTCGCACTAAAAATTTGGAGACATTATCTTTATGGAGCCAAGTGCGAGATTTACACCGATCATCAAAGTCTCAAGTATTTGTTCACTCAAAAAGAACTAAATATGAGACAAAGACGGTGGATTGAACTCCTGAAGGATTATGACTTGACGATAAGCTACCATCCAGGCAAAGCCAACAAGGTAACAGATGCTTTAAGTCGAAAGAATATGAGTAAGGCAATCCTGACCTCACTTTCAGCAAAACCATGTCTTCGAGAGACAATCAAGATAAGTCATGATAGAGATTCCGCTTTGATGAAACTAAAAGAGCAAGTTAAAGAAGGGAAATCACCCGATTTCGAATCGGATAACAAAGGAATCTTGTGGATGAAAGGACAATTGTGCGTACCAAACATCGATAACCTTCGGCAAGAAATAATGTCTGAGGCACATAAGTCGAAATTTTCAGTCCATCCTGGCAGTACCAATACGTACAGAGATTTGAAGAAAAATTTTTGGTGGATTGGAATCAAGAAAGACGTGGCGATATTTGTTTCCAAGTGTTACGTATTCCAGCAAGTCAAGGCAGAGCACCAAAGACCTGGAGGATTTCTGCAACCTCTAGAAATTCCAGAATGGAAATGGGAGCATATTTCTATGGATTTCGTAGTGGGTTTACCAAAGACGAGACAAGGTCATGACGGAATATGGGTAATCGTAGATAGACTCACAAAATCTGCGCATTTCTTACATGTCCGCATGAATTATAATTTGGACAAGCTAACCACCTTGTACATGAACGAGATCGTGCGATTACATTGAGTACCAGCTAGCATACTATCAGACAGAGATCATAAATTTACATCTCGATTTTGGAAGAGCTTTCAACAAGCTATGGGGACTAAGGTTACTCTTAGTACGGCATATCACCCTCGGACCGATGGCCAAACAGAGAGGACAATTCAAACTCTAGAAGATATGCTGAGAGCATGTGCTCTAGATTTCAGTGGTAATTGGAGCGAACATCTGCCCTTAATTGAGTTCGCGTACAATAATAGTTACCACAGCAGTATTGAAATGGCATCATACGAAGCTCTGTATGGACGAAAGTGTCGATCGCTACTGTATTGGGATGAGGTAGGGGAAAAAGCCATTGTTGGACCCGAAATGATCCAAGAAACAGTGGATAAAGTCGCTTTTTTTCAAGGAGAGATTAAAAGCTGCACAAGATCGACAGAAAAGCTGGGCTGATCAGAAAAGACGACCCGTGGAATTTGAAGTTGGAGAAAAGGCATATGTGAAAGTGTCACCCATGAAGGGTGTAATCCGATTCAATAAGGCTGGGAAACTGAATCCCAGATACGTCGGACCATTTGAAATTCTTGAGAAAGTGGGAACACTTGCTTATAGATTAGCACTTCCACCCGACATGTCAAGAATTCACAATGTATTCCACGTTTCGCAGCTGAGGAGATATATTTCTGATCCTATTCATATTCTTGAAGCTGGACCACTGTTGGTTGAGGGAAATTTAAATGAAGGACTGAAATATGAAGAGATTCCAATTCGAATTGTGGATAACAAAGACCAAGTACTGAGACGACGAACTATTCCATATGTCAAAGTACAATGGTCCAACCATACCGAAAGAGAAGCTACTTGGGAGTTGGAAGAAAAGATGCAAGCACAATACCCTTATCTCTTTGAAGATCATGCATAGCCAAGTTTCGAGGACGAAACTTCTCATAAGG
This sequence comes from Primulina tabacum, assembly GCF_025594145.1. NCBI lineage: Eukaryota > Viridiplantae > Streptophyta > Magnoliopsida > Lamiales > Gesneriaceae > Primulina > Primulina tabacum. The sequence goes on from NC_134552.1 coordinate 17,605,256, forward strand.
AGGGAGGGATGTGAGAACCTGAAATTCCAGCAGTAGCAGCAGCTAGCAAATTTCAGCAGAAGCTAACAATTCCAGCAGCAGAAGAGTTCAGTAGCGAGATTCAAGCAGATAGCTACTGGTTCTGCTCAGGACTTGTAACTGAAGCATTTAACATGGAATAAAGGCTGTTAATGGCAGATTATGGTCATTAATTGGAAGGCTAACAGTCATATTTTGGCCTATAAATAGCACCCTCAATCTCTGAATTGATGTTACCAAAATCTTGAGTTATCACTTGAAATTAGAGCTAAGAGAATGCATTTTTCGAAGCTGTAAAATCCAGTAGCGAGGCAAGCAGATTTCCAGACTTCAACCGAAAAACTCTAGCAAATTACGGTAAGTGGGCTTATATATAAATATCTTGAAATCCGTTTGATAATTCTGTTTTAAAGTTCAGTTCTGTATGTTTGATTTCTGATATATGATTTTGAAGCACTTAAACTCCCTAGTGAACTAATGGTAGGAATATATATTTTGAACACTTCTGAATTCTGATTCTGATTCTGGCCTCACCCCTTAGAGGAGAGAACATATAGGGGACTTATATCAGTTTAGCCATGAAATTCACTAACGTGCTCAGTGCTTACTAATTGTGATTTCTGTTCTGAAACCTGTGATATCTGAGTTCTGATTACTGTTCTGAAAATATAAGTTTCTGTATATTATTGTATTACTGTTTCTGTTGAAAACGATTTCGAAAACTGGGAGTTATTCCCGCCCCTGCTTACTGAGTGACAACCATATCACTCACCCACCAAACACATCTCAGATAAGAACGATGAAGAAAAGTTAGAAGAAGAAGAGCAGATTCAATTTTGGGGCTGGTGATGAAGATCGTTGTTTTCAATTCTGATTTATAATTTATATCCGCTGCATCTGTTCAGACATTATATTTCTGGTTTTACCTTTCCGCTGTAAAACATTATTAATTGAGTTGTATCAGACATTGAATATAAAGTATTATGAATAAAAGACTGGTTTTTGAATTCTGTATTTTTGAGGCTTGTTGTTTTCGAATGTGAATTTGAGAGCAACGCCGGTGTCAACCAACCCCGTCCCGGGGCGTGACAGAATTTGATTGACTATAACATTATAAAATTAAATATTATTACGTTATTTTATTGTTTAAACGAATAGATACAAGTGATAAGTTACAAAGAAATAAATACAATAATGCAGTTATCAACAATTTTCCAAATAAATTTGAAAGTAGATTTCGACATACAAATTTGAACTAATTAATATAGCAAGAGCATGAGCTCCATTTTTGACAAACTTTCAAATTGCCACACTATTGGGAATCCCTTTGCCAGTGATTCCGGTTTCACTAGTAGGGTAGAGCAAAGTGTATGGCATGTTCACGGGTCCAACCCTATTCTTCCACCTCTCATCTTCATTCATTTTTATGATTTGCTTCTCTATTTGAGTTAACTTGTTGCCGAATTTCGCGAAAGCTTCGAGAGCGCGTGCATCTTCCGTCCATTCGGGGTTGTCTCTCTGTCCAAGATATATCTCATCCGAGGAATGCCTCGACAAAATTTCGATGATCGCGATACCGAGCAATGTCTCAAGCCGAGCCGTGACCGTTCTCAAGAATACCTTGTCAGGGTTGGAGCACAGCTCATCGTATTCGGGGCTTCCCGGCTCGGGCATGAAACGTCGACTTATGGTAGGCCGGTTAGGGAGGTAACCGGAATAAGGGTACTGACCGAAATTTGTGGCCGCGTGAAGGGCGGATGCCAACCATATGATGGTGGTGCAGGAGTCTATAAGCTCCTTTCGAGTCTCCATTTTAGGCCACCAGGGCTCGCTTTTCTTGTCGCCATGTCCCTTTTCCCTCACCTCCTTCCACCATGATTGTAACTCGGTGTCTTTCCGAATAGCCTCGTCTGATTCGTAGTACAAGTTGCAGTATTCCTCAACCCATGATTCTATGGCTGACCAGATTTTGAGTCCATCCACGGCATATGGATAGTCTTCGAGTAATAAACGAATGCCGAGTGGTGAATCTGTGTCTTCCACTGCCATTCCTCTGCAGTAAATGCAAGTGCTCATGTCATGTAAAGAATCGAAAACCTGTCTTGAAGCTCGAAATGAAACGATTTTAAGCGTAAATTTTGTCAAGCTTAGAGATTTATTTTGAGCTCGAATTTAATTCTCAAACGGCTCAAAAATGTATTAAAACTATGTTCACGCTCGATTAGAGTAGTATAATAAAATAATATTTGACTCTGCGTGTTCTGTCTTAAAAAGCTGTCGATTACTTTACACTCACCTGTTCACTAGGTCAACTGGAAGGGCTTGATCGGGGAAAACCCAATCCTTGTAAAGCACAGAAGACATCTCCATAGCATACTTGGCTGGGAAAACAGTGGTTTCAACGATTCCACCGGCATTGATCAAGATTTGTCTCGCGAAAGCGTTGATGTTCATGGTGTCACGGAAGTGAGGATGCAGAAGCTTGTAGATGGGATGAAGCACACTTAGCTGCCTATTTGCAGCAATAACAAATGGCTCGATCACAGCATGTGTATGTAACCTGTATATAAATATATAGGAACAAATTACTTCACATCAAAAAATACTAAAAAATATATTTTTCATTTGTTAATTTTTCACCAAAGATTGTATATTACCAGTGGCTGATGAGCTCATGGACTCCGGAGTCATTAACTGTGACATAGGCTCTGGCCAATTGCCAAATAGAACTTTGGACACCATCTTTAGCTGGAGTGCATACTTTGCTAATGGCACCAAACTGGTCACCATCAGGATGTGGTAAGCTCAGCTCAATCGCTAACGGCCTCAAACGCCCGTCGCTTTGCAAGAAAAGTAGAGTTCTCGTTGCATACGTTTTCGTCGTGGTCATGTTGATCCGCCTTATATACGGCATGAGAGAGTCGTGGTGATTCAGGATGTACAATCTGTTTGCCTGGACTGCCTGTTTGTGAAATTACACAAAATTCATCGTACTTTTTTTTCCAAGAATGCAAACAGATAGATTCACAAGACTCAATTTCCATCTATTTGAATATTACCTGATCGATAGTGAGCCCATCTAATTGATCACGAATATGATCTGGTGTTATTTTACTCGTTTGATCCCCGTAGACTTTTGGGTCCAGCTTGCTTGTGGGAGGAAACTCCTGCAAACATCAAAAAGATTTCGTTGAAATATAGAGAGCAAAGATTAATTTATTTTTATCAATTTCATACGGACAAAATATAATTACACACTGATACGAAAATTTATTGAAAGGGAGTGATTTGTTTAAGGTAACAAATTACCGTGAGACGAGTGATTATGACAGGATTGACTCCTGCCAGCATTTCTCTTGCAAATTCTTCATCCGTCCTCCATGCCCATTTATCCTCTGTGACAAGTTTAGGTGACGAAAATTAAAAACATGACAACTTAATGACCAATTTTCTGAGTAAATATTTGAATACCGTACCTTTGATCACCTGCGGCATTGGAAATTTAAAGAGTCCCTCGCCGTCGGTGGGCAGAAACTCCTTGAGAAACTCCAAGGGGTTGTTAGTATCATTTAGCAGATGGTCATTTGGCAGCTTGATTCCACCTTCGTACAGGTCAAGAACATCCTCGAAGCTATCGAACTCGTTATGCACGCTGTCGGGTATATTTGTCAACTCGGGTAGAAGCACCTGTGAAATGGATTTCAGCCCATGAGCAAGAAAATCAGACATCTTCAAGTGACCGAACCGCTCGTCCCTCGGAACGTATATGCTCAAGCTAGCAAGCAGTGGGATCCTGCTCTCGGAACTAGGATCTGCCATCAAGAAAAGATCTTAAATTAATGCCAACTTTCAAGAAATATTGTGTCTGTCGCTATATCAGAAACTATGTCACAGGTAAAGTAAATTTTTTATAATATCAATTAAATGATGGGTAACCTGTGTTTGCAGGAGGCCTGCCTGTTCTTCCCCTCCGAGGGTACGGATATTCGGAGGATCCCCCGAGAACCGGTCGAGCGTAATCTTGACCCCTGTCTGCATCACCCAAGTCATTGTAGTAGGCATAATCATATACCCTGTCCCATTCCTGGAGTTCACCACTTCCATCTCCCCTCAAGGTCAATAGCTCTTGTTTCCTGTAATGTTCTAGTGATGCTGGTGTTTCACCAGGAAGATAGCTCTGAACAAGAATATGTAAACTAATTAATATGCATTTACCAAATACAAGCAACACACAAAAGTATGAATCCATGCAAACTATACTATTATATATTTATATATATTCGAGAAATTCGATCATACAAAAAAACTGCGATTTTCAACTAACATATGATCCAAAACTGATGCAATATTGCATGCATGTGGTCCCAAAAAAAGTAATCATGGGATATATACCTGATTGGAGAAGAAGACACGGGGTGTTTTGTATTTGTGAGCTGGGTAAACCCAAGAGTTGCAAACAAAGTGGATAGTTCCATGTCCAGGGACATGGTCTAGAGTAAGTGTCTTTAGGTAAAACTCAGTGTGATGAAAATTGTTGATGATAAATGCCCCTGGCCTGCCGAACTCTTCTTCTTCCCAGTCGAACGTGACGTCGAATGTCGAATCCTGTAGCGTCGGAGACGTGATATTCGTGATCCACTTTTCCAAGTGCGCCGCGGCACCCAACTTCCCTTTCAATTCATGATTATGATCTGCATTGCAAGTATTTTATGAAGAATAATCTTCCATGGTATTATGGAATGACCACAAAATGACCATATCACTAATAATCTAATTTTTTTATATTTATAGAAAAACCATAATCATGAAATTTACCAAAAAATCATCCTAGAAAAATTTTTATTCTAATTAATCATGAATTTTTTACCAAAAAAAAATCATCTCAAAAGTTCTGAATTTAATATACTCTCTAAATTTTAGTTTCACATAAAAAATACTAAAAAATTGGCTTTTATTGAATACTCAGGTGGATTTTTGGAGCAAGTGTTTTATTTCTTAAAAAAATTCTCTGACTTTGGTCGGGACCTATCTGAAATGGTCAAGGATAAAAATTATATAATAGACAGAAAAAAAACAATTAGTTTTATAAAAAGTAGTAAAAAATATTGCAGAGTACGTACTTGAATTAATAATATTACAGGAAATGCCAGTTTTTTCCATTTCACCAACGTCGTTGATAGTGAAAGCCCCGAAACTTTCTCAATATTTTTAATTTTTTCTATGTATTATAATTTCCGACGTATTATATACCGCGTACATATACGATATGCGCTAAATCATAAAATAGTTTTTATCACAGTAAAATTTCAACTATAATATTATCATCGATTTCATAATATAAATTAAATTAAGTATAAAATTTTGAATAAATAATAAATAATTTTAAAAAAATTATACAAGCACGCCAAATTTGGACGAGACAATAATATATAAAATGGTTAATGGGTAGAGTTGTTATAACTTTGTACGTCAATCTCGTTATGAAACAATAGATATTTCATTCTTCGTTTTAGTACGAGACTCGAAGTTATTTTACTATGACAAAAATTTGTGTGAGACGCTCTCACGGATCGTATTTTGTGAAACAGATCTCTTATTTGGGTCATCCATGAAAAAATATTACTTTTTATTGTGAATATCGGTAGGGGTGATCCGTTTCACATATAAAGATTCGTGAGACCGTTTCACATGCAAGAGACTACTCTTTTACTATTTACTTGTTATAATCGGCCAATGAGCATTTAAGTCAATTATTATGGGTTTGGTAGGAAATTAAAAAGACTCCAAAGGAAGATGGTAATATATAATTACTGTCAACAAAAATAAAAATAAAAAAATAAATTATAGAGATTAGTATAATATGTGTGCAAGGAAGGAAGGTAAAATTCAGTCGCGTTTAGATGGAAAAATTTGATTTGAAACGAATGAATTTGATTCGGAAAAGGATTTGAATGATATATTGAAGTAATATCATCTCATATGTATCTCGAATCTATTATAAATTTTGAAATGAATTTAGAATAATAAATTTAAAATCAATTATCTCAAATATCTAACATAACATTATATTTTTACTCCTTATGCTTCGAAATCAAGCTTACTGGCACAAAAATCAAATTTAGTTTTAACATACATATTCAAAGTAATATATTATCAAAAACCAAGAAGATGAAGTTTGAAACGAAATCTCGAGTTCAAGATCGAGTGTAATTAACAAACCCTTCCCGACCAAAAAATGGAAGAAGAACCAAAAGTATTATTAGTTAAAAGACAATAAAACAGCGAATGATTGAATGAATAAATATACCCAAGTGAGTAGAACTAATGAGCTGCAGAGATACTTTTTTCCCAAGTAATTCATCAACTCTATCAACAATCGAACCACTGAAATCTACGAAATCCAACACATTCTTTTTCATCAACACTACTTTCCCTTGTATCTTCTTCTTCTGCTTCTCGACTTCATTTTCCACGATCAACAAATTTAGAATACCCATTTTTTATATATCAGTCAAGAAATTTTTAAGAAAAAATATTCAAAACCTAATAATTTGAGAATATTATCGATAAACTTTAGAGATATATGATTCAAGAATTTGCAAAAGAATGTGGTATTGGAGCAGCTCGGGGTGCTTATATTTATATGCATAAATCCACTCGCCAAAAAAACGTAGGCAGCTTGGAAGGTGTCAGCATTTTACTCGGTCTTGTTCAAATTTGGCGTACCAGATTTTCACTGTTATATTTGTTTTGTCAATTCTTTTCGCCTTGGGGGAGGAGACCGGGTTTGTTACTGTTCGGTTTCAAGATTAGGGTTCCAATCTTTCCTTCTCTTTTGTACTTAAAAAAGAATATCACTTGGCGGACCGATTGCTTATTCGTTAACGTGGGACGACTTCTCGGGTTTCGATCAATATCGAGTTCAAGATCTAATTGTAACAAGGAGTAGGTCTCTTGTGAGACGGTATCACGAATATTTATATGTGAGACGGATCAACCCTACCGATATTCACAATAAAAAGTAATACTCTTAGCATAAAAAGTAATACTTTTCATGGATAACCCAAATAAGAGACACAAAATACGACCCGTGAGACCGTCTCACACAAATTTTTGCCTCGTAAACAAGATATTCCTTCAATTATATATATTAGCTCATGTGTATACACGTTGTTTGCATGTCCAGTATATTTCTTTTATACATAGCTACTCTTGTTAAAAATATTTTGATGTTAAAAAATTAAAATAGAATTTATTTTTTATTTTTTGTTTTTAATATTCGTTTTGAATTTTTCATTGGGAAAAACAGAAATAAGGAGAGTAAAATATTATGTCTCTATTATAGCTCAAATATTATATATAGTATAGTTATAACTTCATGGGAAAAATGAATTGTTTTATTTTATTTTATTTGGAATCCATTTCATGTATGAATATGAATTAGTTAATTAATTATTTCCCCGAAAATTACTGTTATAAAAACTTGATCAAAATAATTTAAATAAAAAAATCATAAATTAAATTTTTTTTATCACGATTTAAAAAAAAAAAACTGCAATACTTGTTTCTGCGACAAAACTTTCATGTCAAAAGTTTAATAACTTTTTCTTAAGTGCCCTTCAATAATATTATTTTTTTTAATCAAAACATTTACAATGTTCGTATTTATTTATGATTTAAAAAAATTGAATTACAGAATTATCATCAATCATAATTTTTTTTATGTAAAATATAATGACCGGCGCGCTCCTAATTTCTAACGCGTGAAGTTAGTGAGATTAGATTATTGAATAAAATTAGATTTTTACAATTACCAACAGACGTATTACGTATATCATATTTAATGTATTAATAATTATGTACGAAAGATAATAAATCATAAAATTTTATGAAAATGTTTGATTTTCGCGAAATTATGTCGACAGGACGAATAAATCATCTTATAAAATTATTTAGTCATTAAATATTCAATATTAAAGCTAAGCGTGTTAATTTTTTTTTAATATTTTTTTGGTAAAACATGGTCTAATTGAAAAGTACGCAGTTTGATTATGATTGGGATTAATTGACTTAAACCTGCGTAAAATATACGTGGACAAAGCTAATCCGGGAATAATTTCGTAAAAATAATTATTTCAAAAAATAAAGTTGTGAATAATACTTTAACCAAATATCGTTCACTAGTCTAATAGTTACGGTTTGATCACTCTGTCGACAAGAAAAAATATTGTTCCTCGACAATCATCTTCACAGAATTGTACTAACTTGCAACTTGTGGCAATCGAAAGTATGACTTTAATCGATTTGTTGTTTTCGAAAGGAGACGATCGATGAAAAAATAATATATGGGAAAATAAGAATGATTAAATTTGAGAAAAAAGATTAACAACAAAAGACCAAGAGGTAAAAAGATTCCTTGTTTGTGCAAGAAATTTTGTCATATAAATTCTTATGAGTTTGTTTCACGGTAAATTTTGTGATACGAATTTTCGATTCAACTCGACATATGAAAAAATATTATATTTTATCCAAAATATTGATTTTTTTACTATAGATATAAGCTAGATCGACATGTCTCATTTATATAAATATATACACAAAAACTTTTCTGAGACGGTCTTACGAATCAATTTTGTAAAACGGATCTCCTATTTGGATCACTCATGAAAAAATATTATTTTTTATTTCAGAAATTTATATATATATATATATATATATATATATATAATATAATAGAGACTATATCATAAAAGACCTAATCATGTAATATTTAATTATTAAAGTGAAATAATAATCTTTTTTTCCTTTTCATCGATACGTTTTTTGCAACATTACTGGTTTTATGATTAATGATTATAATATCTTATATTTAGAATTAGTAGATATTCATTAAAGGAATAAAATGTGCAAATGAAATGCTTCCATATTATTTTCTGAATTTCATATTTTTTTAATATATTTACTTAATCCAAGAGAAATAAAATTCTAATAAATATTATATTAGATCAGAGAGCCTTTTTATTTGTTTATTCTAATATTATATTATATTTTATTTTGAAAAACCTTCTTATTTATGATATATTTGGAAAATTATTAAATTTAGGGTAAATTGCACATAACTCTCCAAACCTAAACTCAACTTTACCCAAACTCCCTACACACCAAAACCTTTCTTTAAACTCCCTAATACCATAAAATTGACAAAATTACCCTTATTCCCTATTTGATTTTAATTGATCCCCGCGCTCCCGAAAATGGTATCAAAGCTTAAGGTTGATTTATTTCAAACACATGATTTATTATTATGAAGAAACTAAAATGTTTGAGGAGGAGAATTTTGAAAAAATTATGAATCCGAAATTATGTTCGAGAAAAATAATTTACAAGATTTATTCCAATATTTTGGAATAGACACAAGTTCATCTAACTATTGTTAGATATCAGAACCAGAAAATGAAGCATCAGCATCCTCAGGTAAATTCTCAGGTAAACTTATGATTCAAGCAAATAAGTTTCTGGAGATAGTACCAGATTCATCTAAGCTCTCTTTAGATCTTAGAAAAATCCAGAAAACTGTACAAAATTATGGCAACATGCTATATTTTGTACCCCAACGAGTTGAAAAAATCCTTAAAACACAGGAAGAAATTCTTGGAATATTAAAGGATATTCAAACAAGAATTCAGAAACTAGAACAACAACCAGGTTCTAGTAAAATAACTTCAGGAGGATGGTTACCACCATCATTTGGCACCGAACCTTTGTTACATCAACAAGGGAAGGCCGGAGTGGTGTCAAAACCATTAACTGAAGAAGAAAAGATGATCAATCTAATTAAATCTGTCTCAGAAAAGAAATTTATCTGATGATAACTTTAGATAGGATTGGTCTGGAGGATCTACAAGAGCTTGCGGAATTTATCGTAAATCTCAAAGTTGTAGATCTAAAGATGAACACGGCAGGAGGTGAAATACCTGCTATAACCTGGTCATCTACTCAGGAACCACCAAGGGAAAGTGTGAGATCTCAGAATGTTAACATGAGAGAATCTCAATCTGATTTCCATACTGGTGGAGGATCACACCCAGCGGGAACAAGGACAAGAAAAAATCAAATTCCCTTGCACCAAACACCCTATGGGAAAACTGTTTTAGATCCGATACATCCTTATGGGGTTATGCTTAACCATGATGTATTAGATTTCAAAAACAGAGAAGATCTCATAGATGATTGGACATCTGCTATGAGAATCGCAGCAGGAACACTTGATCTCAACAAAGAATGATTCATTAAACTTCTAGAAATGACTCTTATAGGATCAGTAAAGATTGCTTGGGACATGATTTCATTATAAATGAAAGAGTCAGTCCTGACCGGAGAATCTCTGAGCGAGATAGCCGGAAAAATGGCTACCCTATTTAAAGCATAATATATAGGGGTAGACTATTTTAACAGTCAAGATACAGAGAAGATGAAAAAATATACTCAAGCTCTGTATAGTCTTGAATTACATGATATATGTTTAGTGGATGAATACATCATGTTATTCACTAAATATAGATGAAATTCAGGAGTCGAAGAAGATATAGCTATGCAGCTTTTCTTCGCAAAGATGCCAAGTCCCTGGTGAGAAATGCTCATAAGGGAATATGTACCTGGAAATCCAGATACATTGGCAAGAAGAGCCTCTTCTCTTAAAAGAATATTGGCAGAATGGTGTCACATGGCAGCATTACAAAAGAATTACAAATGCTTAAGGAGTATCAATAAAAGAACTTCTTTGTGTTGTAAAGAGAATGATCTTCCAACAATTATTGGAAGTAAACCACAGAAGCATAAGACGAAAAGTTTTAGGACTTATCTTTATGCTCGAAGTGAAAGAAGTTCTTGGAAACCAAAAACTGTTTGGTCCAGACAGAAAGCCAAATCTTATAAATCTGGACAAAGAAGTGGACCATCAAGGAGTAGGATATCATCCCAGGCATCGAGTACATCTCGAAGCACAAGAAGAACACATACGAAGAAAACTTTCAGAAGAGCTCGTACTCGAGCAAATGAAAGTTTTAAGGATTGTAATTGCTGGACATGTGGAGCAAGAGGTCATATCTCGACCAACTGTCCAGAAAATGAAAAAAGAGGTATTAAACGCTTCGATTCAACCCCGGATATTGAAGAAGTAGTTTATTACCAAGATCTTATTCAGGTATACCGATTCGAGGACACTTGCCTCGGATGAAAGTATGTATGAAGAAGAAGAGGTTTTAAGTCAGGGAGAATCTGATGGAACAAAATCGGAATCTGACTGAAGACGAGGTGTTTCGACACGAAACACGTGAAGATTTGTCTGGGTTTTTCAGCCAGACAACAATATCTCATAACATGGTCCAAAGGATCATGAGAGAAAATTCCAGTCTATAGAGATATCAAGGATTCTCTGCAGGACAGGTAGAAAAGTTCTTAGGAAGTCTTGGCCTAAGAAACAGAAAGTATCATCTAATCTATAAAGTTTATAGAAGAGAAACGACAATCCCTATGGAACTTACAGACAATAGAATGGAGATGCAATTAATTCCTTCCGAAGAGATTAAGGAGGAATTACAAAAACTCAAGATAGAAGTAGCAAGGACTATGTCCTGGATTCATATTGGAGCAATCCAAATTATGATAAAGGATACATTCAAAGAAAGGATAGATTCACCTATTGATATTGCTATATGCGATAAAAGAATGGAGAATCTACAAGATTCAGTACTGGGAACTATCTCGGGAAATCTCTGTGCAGGAAAGATTGTAGGAGTAATCTATCCAAGGATAGCCTACAACTTAGCAGATCGAGATTTCAGCCGAGCCTTGACATTACATCAGAATTTCAATGAAAAGAGGCTGATGAAAGAAGGTAATAGACTATATTATATTACTTATCAGATTTCATATGCTCTATCTAATACACATCATTCCGAGTTGTTTATTAGAAACGAGTTCATTGAAATACATGAGATATTCGGGAAAGTTGCTCAGGCAATTTATCCAGAACGAGTTGAGTTTCCTTTAATACAGGAAACAGATATCCAAATACAAGACAAACCGATTCTACAAAGGAATCAAAGTCTTAAATTGGAATCAAGAAGACTATCTTTTCAGGGAGATAGAATTACGAGTTACAGGTGGGGAAAAACGCCTGTCATAGAAACCCAACAGGAGCCGAAAAGTTTTTCTACAATCGGAAAACTTAGATGCCCAGAAGGTTGGAAAGAAGTCGAAATAGTATATTACGAAGCAAAGGAATCAATTTCCTTGTAATTCAATATACTATTTGGAAAAACCGATGATAGGAACTTACCAAGGACTGATTAATATCGGAGAATTGGAAGTTCATATTCAAGGGGGAAAGAATCAGATCGACTGATTCTTGGACTAGAGTTTCTCGAGGAACACAAACCTTGTAAACGTCTAGAGTACGGAATGGAGTTTATGGCAGAGGATAAGATTTGAAAAATCCAATGACCACAAGTTCATTCTCCATATATATTCCAGTAGAAATGTTATATGAACAATATAAAGCAGAATATTTTGCTGCTCATATTGATTCAGGTGCTGGAATCTGTACAGCAAAACGAGGACTTTTTCCAAATAATTTGGAAAAAGAATTACCAAAGATTGCTGGAAGAGATTTTTCCAGAAGAATCTTAATCTTATGTAAAAGGATTAAGATGACCGAAATCATGATTGGCGGTGCTGGACAAACACCTTGGTACAAGATGAAAACATCACCAATTTATTTTCATGATACAAGAGCTGACATATTGTTAGGAAACAATTTCCTACAAATGTTCAAATCCTATACTCAGGAGAATGAGACTAGACGATTAGTGTTCACAACACCCTGTGATCACAAAATCATAGTCCAAAGACTACGAGAGGCATTTTACAGAAAATTGCCGATCCAGTTTCGCAGCAAGCATTGTGATTCAGGACAACTTCTGAACCCAAAAATGAAATATTCTAGACGGTTTGGAGAAACAATGCTCCAGTTAAGAGCAGATCAAGTACTCCAACCAGAAGATATAGAATGCCTTAAGATAACTCTACAAACGAATGAAGTAGAGTTCGAATCTAGGGTATCATTGGAAGATGTCAAGAAGAGGATCAAAGAAAATTACAATGAAGATCCCTTGGCATGGTGGGACTGGAATCAACTCAAAAATTGCCTTAAAATTAAGGAAGGTAAAGAATATGAATTTGTCCGTTGCAAGCATATCCCAATGAATATCATTGATCAAAGGGATATGCAGATTATAATCAAGGAACATTTGGACATTGGTTTAATCGAAGCAGGTATGTCACCATATAGCAGTCCAGGTTTCCTGGTAAGAAATCATGGTGAGATAAAACGAGGTAAACCCAGATTAGTTATTAATTATCAAGAAATTAATAAGATTCTGGAGTTTGATGGGTATTTTATACCTAGTAGAGAACACTTGATTAGTTGCATACGCAACGTCAAGATATTCTCTAAGTTCGACTGTAAGTCTGGATTTTATCAAATTCGGATGCAGGAAGAAAGCAAGAAATTCACAGATTTCTCCACACATCAAGGACATTATATTTGGGAAGTATTACCAATGGGATTGGCTAATTCACCTCAGATATTTCAAAGGAAAATGGATAATCTTTTAAAGATTATTTTAAATTTATGTTTGTTTATATTGACGATGTTCTAATAGCATCTAGAAATATGGATGAACATGTTAAACACTTGGATATTTTCTCTAAGGTTTGTAAAAAAGAAGGACTGATTTTATCTGAAAAGAAAGCAGTCATTGCAACAAGAAAGATTGAATTCCTCGGAATTGAAATCAATGAGTCAGGAATAATTCTGCAAGACCACATAGTCGAAAAGGTGCAGAATTTTCCAGAAAGTCTTAAAGACAAGAAACAACTTCAAAGTTTTCTGGGAGTTGTTAATTTTGCTGGGATGTTTATAAAAAATCTGGCAAAACACAGAAAAGTGTTTAGTCCATTATTGAAAAAAGATCCAAGATTTATATGGACCAAAGAACACACAGAAGGACTTGTCTATTTAAAGGAGATTTGTAAGAATCTTCCAAAAATGGCTATTCCTCAAGACGAAGATGATCTGGTATTTTATATACTGATGCCAGTGATCATTGGTGGGCAGCAGTTCTTTCTAAGCTCACATCAGATGGAGAACAATCATGCAGATATTGCAGTGGGTTATTCTCATATGCAGAAGCCATCAGATGGCATATCAACGAGAAGGAATTCTATGCAGTAAAAAGGGCTTTTGAAAAATGGCAATTACTTTTACTTGCAAAGAAATTTACTTTGAAGGTTGATAACACACGGGTAAAAGCTTTCTTAAGGAATAGAATTGAGTCTAAACCTGAGAAGGCCAGATTATTAAGATGGCAAGCACTATGTCAGAATTATATTTTTGATATTGTGATAATAAAATCTCATGAAAATATTCTTGCAGATTTTTTTAACAAAAGATGGACAGCGGTGATATCGATGTCATCATCAAGATGCAGAGGCATTTGAGGGAATACCTTGAAATGCTTCAAAACGAGTTTAACAAGCTGGTCTTGAACGCAGAAGTTGCGGGAAGATTACAACAAGCCGATAAGATAGTTGTCTCTGATCGAATTACAGGATGTTTACTTGCTTATACTCAGTTATGGTATGTAACACAAAGGCCTATCCTCCAAAGCATTGAAAAGCCATTGGTTTCCCAAATTGAGATTTTTCGAGTACAGGACTCTATACCTGGAGCAGGGGATTCAAATACCCCTAGCACAAGTGTTAAGTCGGGATCATCTCTAGATGAGTCGGCTGAAACAAAAATTAAGACTCCTGATTTTTATCTTGAGTCCTCAAGTCAACCCTCCACCTCGGGGATTGAAGAGGGAGAGATCAACCTTAGGCCTCATACTGACAAAGGCAAATCCAAGGTTGGTACTAATGAAGTTGCAATTTCTCCATTTCAAGTTTATCAACAGAACTGGGAGAAATTAAAAACAAGAGTTGGCATTAACCCCGCTACCAATATGGTTGATGTTTCAGGAAAATATCTTAGGATATGGATGAAACCTAATTCATATCCCAAGGAGGTCAAAGCATGGTACGAATTTGGGGCTCTTGCCTCAGTTTATACCACTTCACCTAGCTTTTCGGAAATTTCAGGATTACCCAAATGGATTCAGGAAGCTGTTCATGAAA
Source organism: Primulina tabacum (assembly GCF_025594145.1). Taxonomy (NCBI): domain Eukaryota; kingdom Viridiplantae; phylum Streptophyta; class Magnoliopsida; order Lamiales; family Gesneriaceae; genus Primulina; species Primulina tabacum. The sequence goes on from NC_134552.1 coordinate 17,620,514, forward strand.
CTTGGGCGAATAACGATTATTTGTCCAGAGGAGATGTTTTGGAGCTATACTTTTTCAGTGCAGCACCAGAACCAGCAGGGAAAGGTTCACACGAAGCCTTTCATTTCATCAAGTTAAGGAGGCCAGATATAAATATTCGGAAATTTATCAAGGATCCTCCGACAGAAGAAACATCCCTGGTTGCTTCAATAACTGAAGACGATATTTCAACCAGAAGAGCATGGGGTTTATGGGTCTGTCTCACTGAGATGGACAAAGTCAAGTTTCCATTCAAATTTTATCAAAATTCTTTGAATGGATCGTTCCTGTTAAATACAATGACAGGAAAAACCACAAGTTTTGCAAAAGAAATATTTGAAATGAAAAGAAATCTTCTATGAAACAGCAAGCTCCCGACAAGTAAAGAGACTCGTCGGAAATTCTGCAATATGGCACATATAGGAAGATGGTCAGAAAACATCTGCCCTGAATGCCAGAATCAGGAAGAACCGGAGTTCGGTAAAGGTTTCAAACCGAGATCTGATCGAAAATATTTTACCGAAACAAGGACAAGCAGGGAAAGACCACAATCACATTTTCCTCGAGGAAGCAAAAAGCCAAAGATTCCTCGACAAAGTTAAAAGAAACATGTGATCATCCCACCAAGAAAAGAAAGACCACCATGTGAAAAATCATGTGAGTGGAATTCAAGGACCACCAATAATCGGTGAAAAAAGAAAAAGGACCAACAATAATAGGTGGAAAATGACAAAGGACATTGGATTCTTTATCTTTAAAGATAATGGAAATATGATAAACGGACAAGAAAACTGGACCCAAAATTAATACTATAAATAAGGGTAAATAGGAATCAGTAAACCACACCAGAAAGAAATCTAAAGAAAATATATTACACATATCTGAAGGTTTTAAAAAGAAGGATCAAATACAAGAGAAAAGAGATGAAAGCTCTTAGTGAGCTAGTAAAACATTTCCATGAAGAAGGAAATGAGATTACAGCGGATCTCTTTCAGACTCATCTCTACTGGTATCACGGGGAGATGAAAGAAGATAAAAAATTGATTTCTAGATTAATAATCTAGAAGAAGACAAATCGAGAAAGATGGAGGGACCATCTCAATGGATCACTCAACCAGTAAATGGTCCATATGCAAGTTGTAAAGGCTTATCAAGATTTGGAATCCGAATTTCAAATCCGAAGAAGCCTTCTATAAATAAGGAAGGAAGGAAGAAGTGAAGATCATCGAACATTTTCCTCATTTCTTTCAACAAATTGTAATATTTATCTTTCTAGTTTATGTATTTTTCAAGTTCGGCTACTATAAGTAGCTAAACAAGTTTTCCCTCATCTACAGGAGGTTTCAATGTATTAATAAATGTTTGTTTTTGAATAAAGAGATCTTTGCTCTTAGCCCCTCTCATGTATTATTTTCAAAATTTTATCTTTTATTGTACATCATAAGGTAGGAAACGAATTAGAGTTGTGTCAAGTACTGCTGAAGGAATCTGCGTCGGTAACCATCGGTTGCGATCGCGTGGTTGGACTGTGAGGAGCAGTTCGTAAAATACGGTGGATATAACCCGGTGGTACTCCGGTCAAAGAGGTAAAAGATTTAATTTATTTTACGAAAGCATGATGGACCATAATTTATACAAGGAAAATCAATTATTTAAAAATAAAGATATAAGGATAAAATTGAAAATTTTATAGATATGGGGAGTTGAAACAAAGTTTTAGTGGGGTATAGAGTAAATAAAAGGTTGAGAATGGGAATAAGGATATTTTTGGCAAATTCCCCTTAGATTTATCCATAATAAGAAAAGAAATGGTCAAGTCGAAGTTCACCTTCATCCTTCAACGTAGATGCGTGGTTTGACGTGAAATAGGGTCAGGTCATTCGATTACGCGGCACGTCAAGTCTAATACAGTGCAAATTGAAGGGATGGACATTAAATTAAAGAAAAAAATTATATATAATTTGAGATTTAATATGTAATACCATTTCACGGATCTATATTTGTAACTAGTCTATTCTATATATACATAGAGTGAAAAAATAATAATTTTGACATAAAAAATTATATGTTTTCGTGGGTTGAGTCGGATATGAATTCCGTCCAACAAAAATGACATGTGACACGATCTCATTGTAGTTTTTGAGTTTAATTTTAGCTAAATTTGTCAATAGTCTGATGGCCCAATTTTTTAAAAAAGGATTCCAGCTTAGCTCATTAAAAAAAGATGATTTAGAAAATTCTAACTTGGGTAGAAATAAAAATATGGCTCCGTCATTGCATCAATCATCTCATGTTTGACTCAAGTTTTGCTATAATTTGAGTTTAAAAAAAAATAGGACGTCTTTTATCTTTCAATTTATATATTTCATCGACACATTCCACAAGACAAAAGGTGCCTATAGAGATAATAAATCGAAATACATAGATAATAGAATTTAATTATATATATATAATTAAACTCGGGTCAAATATCGAATAAAATAAATATATTTTCGATGATATATCTGGTACGAAACGGTGCCATTTTCAAATTGAAGCATACAATTTTTACTTTTTATATTATTTCGTGAACGAGGGTAAAGGTTCAATGCACATTCATGTAACTTCCACAGGCTCGCCTAAATCGGTTTATGATAGTCGTTAATATCAATCATGAGCAGTCATTATTTGATTAATAGACTCCTCGCCTAAATCGGTCAAACTATGAGGCTTCCATTAAATTAAAATAGTAAAATGTGTTTATCTTACATTTTCAGACGACTCTATCACACATGATTTGTTTTTTGCGGTTTATCTGCTAAACATGATTTACAAATTGTTGTGTTAGTTTTGGGATTTACCTAATTAATATACATCGAAATGCAAGGACTTCGAATTTCATCGTAATAATAATAAAAAAATCGCCATGGAGACATTGTTTCTTGCAAAGACGAGCAATAAGTGCAATAAAATTATCTTGACGTGAATTCGATCGATAATAACAAATTATTACATATTGACTTTGTGTTTTTTTTTTCTCTATTCGTAAATATCTAGTAGTCGCTTCTGGTTCATACACTACTCCTGAGATTTGTCATAATTACAACCAAAAAAAAAAATCAACTATATTTAAATATCACATATATCTCTCTTGAGGTTATTACAAAATTAAAAAAAAAAAATTGATGAATACAAGTATCCATCATGTTGTATTTATTTTATTCCAACCCCTGTAAATGTAAGATAAACACAAAACTTAAGGGTGTAAAATGTAAGATAAACATAAAGTAGTTGATGTTTTAGCCCCTTATTGCCGTAGGGAAAAATCGGACTGTTTGGGGGAGCTGGGATTGGTAAAATGGTACTCATTGTGGAATTGATTAACAATATTGTCAAAGCCCACGTGGGCGTATCCCTATTTGATGGAGTGGGTGAACTTACTCGTGAAGGAAATGATTTTTACATAGAAATGAAAGAATCTGGAGTGATTAATGAAGAAAATATTGCAGAATCAAAAGTGGCTCTAGTTTATAACCAGATAAATGAAATGTCGGGAGCTCGTATGAGAGTTGGTTTAACTGCCCTAACAATGGCGGAATATTTTCGAGTTGTTAATGAACAAAACGTATTTCTATTTATCAACAATATCTTCCGTTTCGTACAAGCAGGTTCGACTTTATTGGGTAGAATGCCTTCAGTTGTCGGTTATCAACCTACTCTAAGGTCCCGAAATGAGTTCTTTACAAGAAAGAATTGCTTCTTCGAAAGAATGTCCGTAACTTCTATTCAAAGCAGTTTATGTACTTGCAGGCGATTTGGCGGATCTTGCTCCTGCTCTTGCTACAACATTTACACATTCAGATGCTATCAACGTACTCTGTCGAAACAAAATCCGTCGCACTTTCTTGTTTCCCTGAAACACATCGAGGGCATGGTAGGAAAATGTCATATTTATCAAATCCATTGAATTTTTATTATTATTAATTATTATTGGTCTTTAGTTTCGGAGATTCGTAGATAAGACTATAAATCTATTCAAAACTGTACGAAGCCTGTAAAACTAGAATATTTGTTGATAGGAATTAACCATCTCGATTGGAAAATCATAGTCACGTACAAAATATCACGCCACAATTAAAGTTAATAGATAGGGGATAACCTTATTTTATTTTTTTATTTTATAGTAATCTAAATAAGTAAAATATTTTGTATTTTATTTTCAAATTTATATCACAATATTGCATTTTTTTCACTATATTCCAAATTCTGACACAGTAAATTAATAATAATATTCTATTCAAACAATTTTGACAAAAACTTATGTGAGACGGTCTCACGGGTCGTATTTTGTTATACATATCTCTTATTTAGGTTATCCATGAAAAAGTATTACTTTTTATGCTAAGAGTATTACTTTTTATTTTGAATATCAGTATGATTGATCTGTCTCACAGATACAGATTCGTGAGACCGTCTCACAAGAAACCTACTCAAAAAATTTTAACATGATATATATTATTTGATCCACGATATCAATATGGAAGCGATTAATATTATTTTATAAAATAAAATTATTATTATTTTAAATACATTAACGAAGGACAGGAGACTCATAAGTCTCTTCAAAGTGGCTTCAAAAATCAAAATATATATTAATGGTGAGTTCAAAAACCACCATTCATACATCATAATCATAGATGGGAAAATGGAGATTAATTATCTAGATTTGAAAAACTGATTCGGGTGGGAAATTGAGTTGTGTACCATGATATTTTGTACACATTGCGTGTCGCGGTTAATATATACGCGGAGCCTAATTATTTTATAAATGAAATTTTAGATATTTGAAATATATTTATTACTTATATCATATGGGTTATCCTTATTGAGTTATAAGATTTACATATAGGGAGGGGAAGAGAGCAAGAAAAAAGTTTAGAGATGAGAGACATCTCTTTTGTAGTTCGTGTGGGAACTTAAGCCAAGCACAATAACAGTTTGGGCAAACATGATACATGATATATGTCATGACTTGTGAGTAGATAATTGCATTATGTGTGTACCTACGTACGCATGTGCTAAAATGTAATAATTGTCTTTGGGTAGTGAGCGATCGAAACGTGACGTTTGAGTTGTTGTATGACTTAAAATATTTGAGTTGTATTGTTATCATCAACTATAGTTTTTGGTAATGCGACAATCGTTTGGTCTATAGTTGATATCGGAATCAAGATCACGGGTTCGATTCTCATTGATTGATTGCAAAGAGTACAATTGTTGAGATGAATATTATTGAATTGTAATTATTGTCTCGCTGAGTAGAACAGTCGAAACATAGAATTTAACTTGTTGTACGTTTTTTAATATTTGAATTATACTATTAAGAGAATATGTACGCCATGGCAGGCTCAGGTTGGCCGGGTTTAGGCGTGGGTTGGATGCATATCCATGTTTATCCATTTGAGTCAAATAAATGAAATATTTACATAAATCAATGGCATACAAGTGCCATGCATGTGACGAAAGTAAAAATATAACTGTTATCGTAAATAAAAATAAAGGTTAGTTCATAAATAATAAATATATTAAATAATACATATATAAAAAAGAAACAATGTATTATTCAATAACAAGTTAACAAATATTTGAGATAATTACACAAACTTTATTCGTCTAGTTTTTTAGATGAATATTTATCAAATAATATAATTCAGTTGTCGCATCATTTCTTTCTCAGTCGACAACACAATTACTTCATTAAAAATATTTGTTAATATCAACGGCTTGGCTTTGATCAGTTAGTTAATATCACTTTCCTTTGTTTCATTTTTCTTTTTTGATCTCCATATCGATATTTTCAGTTTCATTTTGTTATACTTGCAAGCTATTAAAAATGAATAATTCTCAAATTTTTCAATCAAAAACCGAAAACAAACTAAATTATGTATTAAAAATAAAACAAAATCCTAAAAAAACACCAACCATTCTCAATCAAAAAATATAAAACAATAAAATTTACCAAAAATTCATAAATTATACCGATTAAAACAATAAAAAAATAGAACTTTTTTTTAATGAGGAAGAAAAATAATGAAAATATTTATCGTAGCAGAGAAAGTGAATGGGAGAAGATAAGTCAGAGAGTTTTTTTACTTAATATTAGGATAAATTTTTAACATATACTAGTGCACCGACGCACGCGTTGTGTGTTTATACAATATTTTTTTATAATTATTTTGGTTTGTATTTAAATGAGGATCAAAATATAATAATAAGAAATAGTGAAAAACTACACTGCAATTTTGATATATGAATTAAAAAATAAATAGATAAAAGAAAAGAATAAAAAAATCTAAGTAGAAATTGAACATACAACTTGATGACTAAGAAACAAAACTCTGTCCGCTGAACTACATATGACTTGCATTTAAATTTTAACATTTTATTAATATATATAATTATGAAAACAGACAATAACACCAAAATTTAGTTATTTTAAATGTCTCAAACTTAATAATATAGTATAGATAGTATATACCATACAAAAAAATATTGGGCCCCTTCTTGGGCTGGGCCCAGAGACGATAACCTGCTTGGCCTTTCAGAAAGTTCGACCCTGACTAGGTTGGCTAACTAATATCATTTCTTCACGAGTTCGATAATTGAATCAGTTCATCACTTTGGATTTTGTATCTAAATATATCAATATGCACACACAGATTCCTTTGGACATGCAAAGAAAAAGTCTTTATGTTTTCAAAATCAGCTTAAATTGAGTTGTGGCGTTCTGTTTTTTTCTTCCACGTGTGTGTCGTTTTATGTTTAAATTTTTTTAAAAAAAATCGGTTGACCGATTTTAATTTAGTTTGTTTTTATCTACTTTTAGGGAAAAAATGGGTCAGTTAGGTTATAAAAAAAAACTTAGGTTCGGTTTGATCAGTGAACGAACCATTCGAATGCTCACCTTTGTGTGATATCATATCATGAGTTAAATTTATGAGATTGACTTGAACTATGGAAAAATATTATTTATAATACTTGAAATATTACTTTTCAATTCGTATATGAATCAGATCTACTTGTCTCGTGAATATATGATTACTCGGTCGAGTGGTATCACATGTCCCAAATTCGGGAGAGGTCCCACCTCTTTAGTAAAAAACAAAAAAAGATTTCAGATGATATTAATATTGGATGTACAATTAAAAACGCTAAACTTTGTTATAAACTGAATTTAAATTCAACTTGAATCTTATTTATCAAAACAAATCAATAAATTCAAAAAAAAAATATTTGTATGTTTAGTTCTATCAATATCCAGACTAATTGTCATATAAATCGGAAACAATTGCCCACACATGTTTTTTGTTCTTTTATTTATGCAAATAAATTAAATTTTAACCAACCAAAAACAAAGTAATAAATACACATACTGAAATTCTGAAAAACCTTTTATTTACTTGATATTAGCATTTTTTGGGTTTATTTCATCCTACCCATGTGGTCATTGACTCCATGATAAGATGAATGGTCAAGATTTACTCATATATACAGTATCCACTTTTTTCAGATTAAGATTTTCTTTGAGGCAAAGGAGGAGAAAAGGGCCACAAACAAGTGACCAACTAAAACAAGACACGCAGCCTCGTTCATTGCCATTCTCTAACTAGGAAAGGTCTAGAATCTCTCCAAAACATCAAGATCTCAAACCTTTTTAACTTAATTATATAATAATTTCTATTTTTAAGTTTTTAAAAAAAATCTATCATTTATACTTTTGAAAACTCCCCATATTTTAAACTTCATTAAGACAACATTTTTCTGTGTTTATAGATTTAGTGTAAAGTTTTAATTTTATATGTTTGATTGATCTCTTATCTTAATAAGTTTTAGATTATTTTAGAGTAGATTATAAATTTGTACAAAAATTTATATGAGACTGTCTCACAAAACAGATATATTCAATTTATTGTCAATATATCAGTGTTTCTTGTAATTTTAGCGGTTAATGTTATGTTTATTATTTTGAAGATAACGATTTAAGATAAATTCATATATGGTTTTGATATGTTGGATATTCACCGCACACACTTACTTATTTAATGTGATGAAATACATAAAAATTGCATGTGATGAAACACATAAAATTGTACACATTGATTATGCAATATATCAAAACTGATTTCTTATAATCATATATATGAGAATATAATAATAAAATAATAAGTTGGAAAACACATACCTAAATAATTTAATACGTACTCGTTTTTCTAAATATTATTATATTCTGTATTTTAAAAATATGTATATATATTACTTATTTAGATAAAATTATTATCACATGTTTTTGCTTAGCAATATTTTTTTTTAACTAAAATATAATAATAAATTTAAATAAATAATAAACCAAATGAAAACTAAATATTTAATTCACCCGAAAACTAGGTAGGTGTTGATGACTTATCTATGTTTACTATTTATTGGTTAAACTTGCTTGGTCCGATTTTATTGTATCAAACTAAATTTATATATCTAGTCCTGTTAATTGACCTAACCTAAAATCAAAATACGTAAAATAGAACTCCCAATTTTTAATTGAAATATTATTAATTTCTAATCATATATAATTAATTTTAACTTGAATGAAATTAAAAAATGTAGATATAAAATATTTTATAATTATGTTAAACATTTATAGTTTTTGTATTATTTTGTTGGTCAGTTGAAAAAGTAGAAAAAATGAGAGAAAAAATTAGGAATAATAAATATAATAAGTTTTATCAACATATTAAAATATTTAATTATATGATGTCAATATTTAAAGTGCATATTTGATTTATTTATTTTATAACACAATCATCAAAAATTAAATAATAGGTTTTTGTGAGACGATCTCATAGATCTTTATCAATAATATAATCTCACGTATTTTTGCCAAAATTAAATTGGGCATTTCGTAAATTAAGTGAAATAAAGGGCCCTTTGCTTCGGAGACTTCTACTTAATCATCAAATTTACTGTGTTTTTCTCTGCGCGAATCCAAACACGGACTACCCCGATTCGTGATTTTTTTCGGTCAGGTAAAAAACTGTGGCAGATAATAATTGATTATGTTCTTGTTTTTTTGAATTTTCGTTTATTTTCTGCGGATCTTTGTTCATCTTTTGTAGGGGTTTAATTTGTTTCTGTTTTTGCCACAGTGGAGGGAGGCGGTGTTGATTGAAGATGGAAACCGTGGCGGCTTTTCAGTCTTCTTTCGCTAATGTTTCCCATTTGCCTCCTGACTGGGTTGCTCGATCTGGGTCTACTAGCACGGGTTTTATGCGGGTTGCGTTCAGATCTCCATTTTCAAACGCTTCGATCCAGGTATTTTTTTTTTTGGCCTTGGGTTGGTTGTATCGTGTGAGTTGATAGAGTTTTGTATTCTTACTAAAAGATTGAGTCTTGGAATTACTTTGTGTTCTTAATTTGGTTTTTGGATTGTTTAGTTAGCCATAATTGATTGCTTGGATTGTTAAATACGTGTTTTTGTGAGAACTTTGCATCTTTTTATTTATTATCGAGAGCATAGATTATATCTTGAAACTGTGTTAAAAATTATCATGTTTTGTTACTTTTGGAAAACCAGTGCCAGACAATGATGTTTAGGATTCCTTGATTGCTCGTGATGGGGCATGTTTAGAATGGGTTTGGATTTTTATTTTATTTTATTGTCAACAAATCGAAGTTTGACTTTGACATGTGAGGGCATCTCTTTTTTGTGAGCCAAAAAGGCTCGGGTAACTTGGTTTGTCATTGATGATTCTAAAATCATTTGTTGGAAAGTTTATGAAGAACATGATGTATTTTTGACTTTGTTTTGTGAGGAAAGAATTTTTATGATAGATGTTATGCCGTGATATAAAAATGGTGGTTACAATTAAATTGACAATGGCAACAATGTTTTGGAGATGTAAAAGGGAACGAAAATTTGTCGTGGATGAAAGAAATGAAAATGAGTGTAATGTTTGGTTTTATTTTCATGGACGAAGAAGACATACCCTCTGGCTTTATATATATACACACACACATACAATCTGAAATATTTTCAAGCTTTAGCCACACCTCTACTGTTGGTTTTTTTTATTTATTTCCATTTATATAATTCAAATCATATTTGCTTTGTGTGTTGCAGCAAGGGCAGTCGATTTCTATTTCGAACTTTGGCATTAGAAAACTGGTTTTTAGCAGGAAGCGCAATGCAGTTAGGGCATCTATGAAATCAGATTCTGATAGCCCTGCGTCTCCTATCGCTCCACTTCAACTTGAGTCACCAATTGGTCAATTTCTGTCACAGATTTTAATAAGTCATCCGCACCTTGTCCCTGCTGCAGTCGAACAACAGCTTGAACAGCTTCAGTCTGACCGTGATGCCGAGGAAGAGAAGGAAGGGTCATCTGCATCTGGTACAGAATTAGTTTTGCACAGGTTAGTATTTGTGCTTATGCAGTAATTAAACTACTTTAACTTATAATTTTATGTCTGCTTCTATTGAAAGCTTATGATGGGTCGAAAATTTTAAATGATTCTAATTTCAGGAGAATTGCGGAGGTCAAATCCAATGAAAGGAAAAAGGCCTTGGAAGAGATATTGTATGCGTTGGTGGTACAGAAATTTATGGATGCTAATGTGCATTTGGTTCCTGCTATAGCACCATCACCACCGAACCCTTTGACCAGCCAAGAGGAGAAGGTTGAGCATCTCCACTCCCCTGAAGCATATGAGATGATTCAAAATCATCTGGCTCTGATTCTTGGGAATCAACCTGGTGATTCCAACTCAATGGCTCAAATAAGCAAACTAAGAGTTGGGCAGGTTTATGCTGCATCGATTATGTATGGATATTTTCTGAAACGAATAGACCAGAGATTTCAGCTGGAGAAAACAATTAAAATCCTACCACAGGGTATTGATGATGGAGGGACCAATATCCAACATGTCATAGATGAGGAGACGAGACCTGGTACTGAAAGCAGTGATAAGGCTTTCGGAAATGCTCAATCCCACCCGGAAGTTTCATCATGGACTGGTGGTATTGGCGCTGGAAACTTCAATGGAGCAAAGCCATCAAGATTAAGGGCTTATGTCATGTCATTTGATGGGGATACACTTCAGAGATATGCAACCATTAGATCTAAAGAAGCTATTAGCATCATAGAGAAACACACCGAAGCATTGTTTGGTAGACCTGAGATAGTTATCACTCCTGAAGGAACCATTGATTCTTCCAAGGATGAACAGATGAAGATTAGCTTTGGTGGTCTGAAAAGACTCGTTCTGGAGGCTGTGACCTTCGGTTCCTTCCTGTGGGACGTCGAGAGCTACATCGATATGAGGTACCATTTTGTTGCAAACTAGGCCTTGTGTTCTCTTTGCCTGGGAATATGAGCATTCCAACAGAAACGTCATTGACGAATAAAATCCGTGATGGGGTGCTCTTTCTCCAAGTGATCTGTATATAGTGACACGGGTGTTTTGAATTCTATATAACGTTAGTGTTGATGTCATGTTAGACTCACTTGAACTATCTATATAACTGAATGGCAATTAATGTATCACGTTTCCTCTCTATAATTTACGCCACGCCGCGCGGCCATCTCGCTTGGAGGAAAACTAGCAGTTCCTGCTCATCTTGTGTAATCTAGCTTGCTCAAGCTTAAGTACAGTTAAAACTCAATGATCGAAATAATGTTAATTATATTTTTGATCAAATTGTGGTCAATAAGATGTTATTCTTAGGACATTGTTCCTACAGTTATCAATATATACGAGGTTCTTATTTTTTCAGTGGACGTAAAAATTGATCTCATATGTAAAGAAAAATGTTCGCTTTTATATACACCTTTAAATAGTGTCCTACCTTGTATAACATAAGTATGACGAATATGTATGTCTTCGTGTCTTATAATTAATTAGAGTATGTCTTTTGTGAGACGGTCTTACAAATATTTATCTACGAGTCAACTCTATCGATATTCACAATAAAAAGTAATATTTTGAATCTTTATCTACGAGTAAATCCTACCGATATTCACAATAAAAAGTAATACTCTTAACATAAAAAATAATATTTTTTTTATGAATGACTCAAATAAGATATATGTCTCACAAAATAAAACCCGTGAGACTGTCTCACACAAGTTTTTGTCAATTAATAAAAATTAATAGATCGAAAATTTTAATTTAATAAATTAAGGGACATAATTTAATTTAAAGGTAGCCGATATTTGTTTGTTGTGCTGAAAGAATGGGAGACATATGATGGAAGCTGGATTCTGATCACGCACGTGATGCAGAAGATGAGAATGAATGTCTTGCTGGATTTGATCGATTATATTTGAGATAAAATGATAAATTATTATTTTAATTTTTTACTAATTAAAAAAATATTAATAATAAATAATATTGTAATTTGAATTCAATAATTTGATTAATGTAAGATAAATATTTAGTAGGTCAATAAATAATATAATAAAATAAACACAAAATACGATAGATAAATTAATATATCACTTGAAATTATGCTTTTATCTATGAGTAAAAATTTGACAAGGGATTTGAAATAATGCATTGATGTCTGTATTAGATCTCTGGTTCTCGAGGAAATGAGATGACAATCAACGATGCATTAAAATATTGAAAACATAGGAATAAAGTATTTTAGTGGTTTTAGTGGTTTATGTTCACTACAACAAAAATGACTTTTCACAGCACGCAAATTCTCTTTCCGCGGCGCACATTGCACGCTGCAAAGTTGCAAACTGTTGAAAGTTCAAGATTATCCATGGCGTACATGTGCACGCTGTTAATACTATTATCCACAACGTGCATATGTACGCCGTTAATACAACTATCCGCAGCGTGCAATGTACGCCGTTAATATTCATAGAACATCTAAAATTCGCGAGGTCTTTAAATTTAGCGACGGTTACAAAAATGTCGCTACATTTCGTGACAGTTCAAAATCGTCGCTAAATTTTCGTAAAAATAAAAAAAATTTATTTTTATAATTTAATAAATTTTAAAAAAAACTACAATACAACTATGATAACAATACTCATAATCTTAACTAATACTTAAAAAATTAACCAAAAATTGAAACAAAAAAATGTAACTAAATCGAAACTAAAATCGTATAAAAGAGAAAAATTTTAAGTGTTGTGAAGTCGATATTACTATCCGCAGTGTGCTTTTAATGCACGCCGTTATTTCTGTCAAGTGCAACAATATTAACAGTGCACATATGGGTGCACGTCGTTAAAAGTACTATTCGCAGCATGCTTTTAATGCACGATATTGACGATGTGCTGCGTAAAATCATTTTTCTTATAATGGTTGTTGTATTCTTAGTTTTCTAATCTAATTTGTCATATTTGAATCTTAATTTTATAATTTTGCTTTTTATTTGTTTTTAATCTCATTTTAAAGGAGTGGTGACATGATGTTTGATAAGTTAATATTTTTCGTCGACACATTAATATTATATCATGTCATGTCAGAAATTAACGGAAAATAAAGTTAAAAGTCGAAGATACAATTTTAACATTAGAGAGAACAGAAAACTTTAGCATGTTTTTTTTTTTTCACGAAACATACAATTGCACTCACTAAGTAAGGGTGTTCAAATAATATAATACAAATTTAAAACCAAATAAAACATTTCTATGTCCAAGAAAAATCAAATTAAATTAACAAAATTTATTTTATATTAATATAACAATTTAGTTAGATTTTTAAAAATTTATTTTATTCAAATTTGAAGTAAACCAATTTTCTTGATTTAGTTGATATTAAAATAAGTCCAAATCATGATTCCCTAAAAAGATATCCAAATCATGTATGTTGCTTGGTTTTACCGGAAGCCTTTCATTTCGTAAAAGGCTGTCCCCTAGAGTGATAAAAGGTATATAAAGATGCTGTTAACATGAAACGGACTCCCGCGGGGGAGTCAGATTTTCATTTTTTTCCGAGCTAAGATTTTTTAAATCATGGTTGAACTAATATTGATAAATAAAATCTAGAGCTATGGAAAAATATCACAAAATTTAATGTATTAAAAATATGGGAACAAAACAAAGTCTGCCCGTGAAACTGACAAAGAATGAGAGTATGAGACCCCAATGGGGTGTGTGTGTCTATATATATATATATGCATGCAAATTTCACTGAACCCAATTTAAATCATCATCATAATGAATGTGTTTTTGTTCCTTAGCGAGGTGGATATATGTTTTTTTTTTGCTTTTGCCGCGATTACTTCTTCAAGCTGGAACTATATATTTGTCCCCTGCTCCATCCTACGGCTACCCGGTATCTCTCATTCTCTCTCTCTCTCTCTCTCTTGTTATTGAGGATGCTTCCAGCGGTCATGGCGAAGGTTGTAAGAGAGTAGAGAGGAGAAGTAAAGTGAAGAGCAAAAAGTTGAAGAGCTGAAAGCTTCAATCTGAAAAAGAAATTTTTCTTCGCTTTATGTACATATTTTTTTGCTTCTTGATTTTCTTCCATGGTTGAAGCTCAAGTTCATGTATATGAACAGTAATCCCATGTATGTGTATATATACATCCCATCATTGGTTCATGTGAGATGAAGGAATGAAAAGGGATATCAGTTGTTGAATCATATATCAGTTGGGATTGGATCATTTTTTCATAAGAATCTGTCAGTTGGATCAATGTTGAGAAACAGTGATAATCACTGTCCTTCTTCCGAGCCATTCTCTTCTTCAGAAAACGGAAGCATCAGCAAAAGAAAACGACGGCCCGCTGGAAATCCGGGTAACTTGTCAGTTTAATTACATGATCAAATTTCGGATTTCCCATGATCAAATTTCAAAGTTTTTTGGTCGACTTTTGTATTGTTCTAGATCCAGATGCGGAGGTGATTTCTTTATCCCCGAAAACCCTCCTGGAATTAGATCGATACGTATGCGAGATCTGCGACCAAGGGTTCCAGCGTGACCAGAACCTGCAGATGCACCGAAGACGGCACAAAGTGCCATGGAAACTGCTGAAGCGCGAGAACCCGATGGCCCAGAAGCGTGTCTACGTCTGCCCGGAACCCAGCTGCCTCCACCACGATCCTTGCCACGCGCTTGGAGATCTCGTCGGGATCAAGAAACATTTCAGGCGGAAGCACAGTAATCAGAAGCAATGGGTCTGCGAGAAATGTTCCAAAGGATACGCAGTTCAGTCAGATTACAAAGCCCATCTGAAAACCTGTGGGACTCGTGGGCATTCATGTGATTGTGGCCGTGTGTTTTCCAGGTTCTTGGTTAATTTTCTTTGAAGAAATAATGTTGTTTATTAGAGTTAGTCAAAGGGTTGAAAGGATAAAAGAAAAAGATATATATTTTGGCAGAACGAAATCAGGGATTTTGTCTTTTCAAATATATTTTTTCATCGTATTCAGTGCAGAATGTTTTTTGGTACAATTTTCTGGTAGAGTTTTAATTCTTTCATACTCCTTTTTATTTAAAAATGTGGGTTTCTGTGTTCCTTCCAACTTTTTCTCAAGAAGACTCGATTTTGACTTCACTGATCTATATTTAATATATAAACAATGATTTCTTTTGAATAAAAATTGAATTTTTTTGAAATCCCACTTCAGATGTTTTCATGTGCATGATATAATTTACTTTGAATTATCATTTTTACATAATTATTTCAATCTTTGATCATATTATTATTTAATATGCTATAATTCTACCTTGTTCCAAAGACCATTTTTATTCATTATCATATATATTTGAAGAGTTTTCTACTGTTTATTATTTGAATATGTTTTTTGGAATTGATTAAACAATGATCTTGTTTTTATTGAAAATCTTTGATTTTCATAGGGTGGAGAGTTTCATCGAGCATCAAGATGCTTGCAGCATGGGGCAGCGCCGATCAGAATCTCACCCTTTACAGCCGCCACGGCCGTCGTGGCTGGTGGCGGCTTGCTTATCTCTAACGGCTTCGAGCCCCAGTCCCTCCAGCGACACCTATCTCAGCGTAACTCCCAGGCCTAGCGGTAGTGCTTTGCCCAGACAAATAGATCCCATTTTCTTCAGCAACTTCGGCTGCGGCGCCTGCGGAACCACCGCCTCCCGCTACCCGAATCTTGAACTCGAGCTTCTTTCTAAGAAATTAGACGAGGATCGGTCTACACAGCTGCAGCTCTCGATTGGGTTGTCGGAGATGGGAGGAAGAACATACACAGATAGCTGTAAAACCACCGTCAACTATTGGTGCTCGCCGCAGGGTGGCAGCACCATCTGTGGAAAACTACCTTTTTCAGCAGCGGCAGTGGCTGTGCCTGCGGAAAGGCTGAAAGAGCTAGCGCAAGAGCAGCTTAGGATAGCCATGGCGGAGAAAGCTTACTCTGACAAGGCCAGGCAGGAAGCGAAAAGACAGTTAGAAATGGCGGCGCAGCAATTCGCCGACGCGAAAAGGATCCGGCAACAGGCCATAGGAGAGCTGCAGAAGGCTCATGCACTGAAAGAGTACGCCACGGAGCAAGTTAACTCTGTTATGCTGCAAATCACTTGTAATTCTTGCAAGCAAAAATTCCGGCAGAGTCACGCGGCATCGTCTTCCTGGCCGCCATTTCTGCCATTTGCAGAAGCTTCGTCTTCTTCTTGTGAGATTTCACTTGGCATGAGTAACATATCAGCAGCTCTTAGATAGAGATGTAAACGAGTCGAGTTGAGCCGAACTCTTGAATGTTTGAGCTTGGTTCGTTTATAATCGAGCCGAGCTCGAGCTTTATTTAATGGCTCACGAGCTTATTCAAAACTTTATCGAAGTCTAGATAAGCTTAATAAATATGAATTATAGATTTAAATTTTTATTAAATTAATTAAAAAGTAAATTATATATAAAGAAAAATATATTATTTTTATTAAAATTTGTATATTTATTATAATAAATAAATTTAATAGATTTTTCTATATATTTCATAAATAATATGCAAAATCAATAAATCAAATATCAAAACTATTATTTTTTCATCTAAAAGATTACTCATGAACTTACCAACGAACATGTTCACGAGCTAACGAGTGGAATACTGTAAAGCTTGAGTTTGGTTTGTTTATCTTTACGAGCCTCATTAAACGTGCTCAAACGAGCTTTTATCGAATCGAGCTTCGAATAGCTCACAAACGATTTGGTTCGTTTACATCATTATCTTAGAGAATAGGAATCCAAGAAAAATGATCAAAGTTTATATGAATTCATGTATTGCCACGCAGAATTTGCCAAGAGGAAGTGTGAGGAGTGATGAATGAAAAAAGGAATTTGAGATGGAATAATAGCCAAGTCAAGGGGTTGGTTCGAATAAGAGATCTGTCTAACAAAATTGAACCGTTAGACAATCTCATTAGAGTTTTTGTATTCTTTAAGAACACATATATAATTAATGTAATTGAGTTAAAATCCAAATCTTAAAAAAGAAACTAAGAAGATATGCATGAATTCAAATACAAAACTTATAATAAATCTACAATGTGAAACATATCTTCATTACTTCACCATGAAGTTAACTTGTTCATTTATTAATTCATGGATTTGAATCTTTCTACCCAATTTGAGCTTTATTTTGGCCGTATAAGCTTTTTACAGAAACAATTACGTGAATTTGATAAATTTTTACTTTTCTTCTCAAAAAGTCATAAAAGTTACTTTGATTTCATAAAGATTCGCATTAACTAGGGAGATTAAAGTGTATCAGAGGTAGATCACAAAATTACTAAGGTTAAATTTCGGTCATGCCCTTACTCGAAGTGAAAAATTCACCGGTGCAAATCTTTTATAACATTTTTATATCATTCTTTGTAATATTTAAATTAGAGTAGTTCTTTTGTGAGAAGGTCTCACGAATTTTTATCTGTGATATGGGTCAACCCTACCGATATTTACAATAAAAAGTAATACTCTTAGCATAAAAAGTAATAATTTTTCATGTATGACCCAAATAAGAAATCAGTCTTAAAAAATACGACCCGTGATACCGTCTCACAGAAATTTTTGCCTTTAAATTATTACGTATTTAATGAGTTGTAACTTCTTATTATTCACAACAAAATTTGTGAGACAGTCTGAAGAGTCAATTTTCGTGAAACGAATATTTTATTTGGGTCACCCATTAAAAATTATTATTTTTTATGTCAAAAGTATGAGTAGGTCTCATGTCAGACGGTCGATCTCATTAATATTTATCTGTTAGACGGGTCAATCCTACCGATATGCACAATAAAAAGTAATACTCTTAACATAAAAAATAATACTTTTTCATGGATAACCCAGATAAGAGATCTGTCTCACAAAATACAACCCGTGAGACTGTCTCACACAAGTATTACTTATTATCGTAAATATATACATGGTTGACTTATCACATAGATAAAGATCTGTTAAACCATCTCACAAATTACCTATTACTTATAAATTTTTACAATCAAATATCAACACATATATATATTTATTTGCGATACACATATTGTTACTCAAAATATAAATAGGATTTCTACTGAGAATTTTCGCACATGTGCCAAATTAATATTGTTTCCAACGCAACAACGAATGAGACAATGGCCGATGGATTATATCCTTGTAAAGATATCAATAACGTAGAATAGTGTGTGTACAGTCAACATTTGGTTCATGTCAGATTTGGTTTGAACCATTAGAAGATCTTTGTTGGTGGGGGTAGGGTTCGAAAAAAATATGCAATTTTTGATACACTGAATTTATTTTATTGAAAAATATCGAAATGTTCGATACGTTAATGATATGAAATTTGAAATTTTCGATAAATATCGAAATACAAAAATAGTATATATAAATTTAAAGATATTTTTTTTTAAAAAAAATATAATATTTGTAAATAATAAAGTTATTTTTTTAAAAAAATATAAAATATTTTTCGATATAAAACGAAATATATTGATATTGTACCACATATTTTGATATAATCGATATCCTAATTATACATGCCAAAATTTCCGAAACGATATTGAATATACCGAAATTTTAGATACGATATATTATATTTATTTTTCTATATGGTACCATATGTTATAACTGTCCGTCTGAGCATGAGAAATCGAGGTGACCCGTCCCCCGCTTTAAACCACGGCAAAAACTTGTGTGAGATGGTATCACATGTCGTGTTCCGTGAGAGGATATTTTATTTGAGTTATCAATGAAAAAGTATTACTTTTTATGTTAAGAGTATTACTTTTTATTGTGAATATGGATAGGATTGACGCGTCTCATAGATAAAGATTCGTGAGACCGTCTCACAAGAAACCTACTCTTAAACCACTGCAGCAAATTTGTTGCTACTTCATCCAATTCTATACTAACATCCAATAATCCAAATGACAAAATCCAATTCTATACTAACATCCAATAATCCAAATGACAAAATAACTACTCAATATATATTCGCATAAATTAAAAAAAATAATTCGAAAAATAAAACTTATACATAAATTTTTTATTTTATCTTTATTTAATTATTCAGAAAACAGTTGCATGTTTAACAAGATATAATTCATAAAGATATATTAATAAAAACAAAAACAAGTCGAAAAAAAAAATCTATATAATGAGACGAATGAGTATTGTTAAGTTTTATATACAGTATATATTATTATTATTATTATTATTATTAAAAGATGACTGACTCGTCTATTTCCTCGCTCCAATCTCCATAAAATTTAACCCACTGCGGCACTGCCATCTCCTGCCCATTTTTCCACACTTTTATTAAAGTTTTAATTTAATTAAATATATAAAATACAAATTAATATTTTTGTGCTACATAGAGAGATTATATTTTTTTAGTACGTCCTTAGGACACCGACAAAAAATTCATCCAAGGTTGTATTCTCTTTTTTTCCAACGTTAATAATGCATTGTATGGTATAAAAAAATAATGTGATCCTCTTTGTCGTCATTAGATCAACAACTACGACATTGTCCCAAATATTAGAATTGAACTAACATGTGAATAAATATAATTCATCAAACTCATCTCCAAGCACGAGCTAGTGAGAACAACTTATGATATGAGCTCACAAAAGTTCTATTACTAAATCTTATTCTCGTTATCGAACCAACTCACGAGCTTGAGTGAAGTTCGACTTACGTCACAACCCGATGCATTTATTTGCAAAGTTAGTCTTTTATGACTGCTCAACAAACCTAGAATTTTAGCGAATTTTTTTTTACATATAAAAAACAACTCCTTATTGTGAATGCTAAATAATATAGAGATGAGAGAATGAGTAAGAATGTTTATATTCATCGCTAGAAATAAATGTTTATATAGTACATTTAAAGAATTTGAATCGTTGATAACACAATATATTTGATTGAAATCTTACCTCAAAAATTATCTACAATAATTTATCTATATAACACTTCACTTATATGATTATTGAATCAACAAATTATTTCAGAGAGATGATGGGACTTAAATATTGTTTCGTTAAAACGTTGTCAGTAAAATCAAGTGGGAAAAAAAATAAACAAGATAAAATAAGAACATCAATAGATATTTCTCACGATCTCAATCATATCTAAGATAATAATTGATGTATCCCTATCTTGTTTACCAATTTCTTAAACGTTGAAGTTGGCAATGTCTTGGTGAATAAGTCAGCTACATTGTTACTTGAACGAATTTGCTAAACATAAATATCATTATTCTCTGTAAGCTCGTGTGTACAGAAGAATTTTGGTGAAATATGTTTTTTCTATCCTCTTTGATGTAGCTTCCTTTTAGTTGTACAATACAAACATTATCTTCAAATATTATTTTAGGGCTATCTTTGGTTGTTGACGACTCACATGATTCTTGGATATTTTGTGTCATGGATCTCAACCATTTACATTCCCGACATGCTTCATGCATTGCAATGATCTCGTAATGATTTGAAGATGTCGTTGTTAAAGGCTGTTTCACTTGCCTCCATGATGTTGCAGTTCATCTTCGTGTAAATGCATCACCTATCTGGGATTTAGTTTTGTGCGGATCAAAAAGATATCATTGTTGAAGTGCCGTGTTCTCCCATTCAAGACATAGGAGAAGTTTAAAAACTTTTCAAAAAAAAAAAATTAATTTGACAATCAACTTTTTTTTGGGTGTCATATGATTCAAATTCCATCCATAAGGTGTTTAGAGTTTAATTACATTGGCGTTCAAAAACGCTTGCACCAAAGTAGTCCATGATTAGCCTATATATTCCTTCTTATAAATCTATTTGAACAATCAACTGGACCGTCCTTTGTTTTTCAATCATATAATCTGGTACACGATCGAATACTGCACTCATTGTTTAGATTGCACTAATAATTTAAACAAACTTTGCATTGAGGTGAGTTCACCGAAAAAGGGCGGCTTGGCGACGTGGTGATGACGCACAGTGGTTGCTATAGTGGTGATCGGCTGAGACTTCAAGGAGGGAGAAAAAGGGGCCGATTTTTTCTTTTGTAAGGGAGAGGAAATAATAAAATCAAGACTATATGTAGAGCCCAAAATCAGTATACGTGAAACCCGTGCATTTATTTAATATGTTAAATTAATTATTTAAGTTTAAAATGATTTTAGAGATGCATGATTTATGAAATTTCATTATTTTAATTATTTATGTTTATTTGATGCACGTTAAAATATTTTCTCGAGTTTATGTTTCAGGCGAATATTCGAAGCGGGATCGAGGGAAAGAGACCGAAGACGATTTTGGCAATTTTAAAATGTGGTATTTTATTTCAAGTCAAGAAAAGGACACTTTTAAATGATTTATGAAGTTTTAACATTTTTAAAGCCTAATTTAAATATTAGGTGATTTTAAGATTTTAAACTTTTAAAGTTTATCAATTGTGGATTTTATTTTAATTAGGGGATTTTAGTAAATTTATTATGTGATTAGAATTTTATTAACTTGATAATTGGTTTAACATTTTAATTGGCATGATTAATTAATTAATTAAACAAATTTTCCCTTAACTAAAACACCCCACACACCACACACATATATTCACGTATACACACACCACACACATAAACATTACTTGGTCAATTCCTTTACTCTATTATGGTAAGAGGAGAATAGAAGTTTTCTTGAAACTCTCTTTCAACAGCCTCCATAACACCATCTTCCTCTCCAAATTTCTTTCAATAATCCTTTGTTGATTTAGCAGCAAAAATCGTGCCTCAAGTCGCCCGGATCATTTCCCGCACCGTGTCGCTTCGATATTCACTGTATCGTGAGTTTTAAAGATCAAATGCATGTAATATTCTTTAGTTTTATGCATCGATCTTGTCATAGTAGATATTTTGATGTATGTATGCGTGAAAGTTTGATTATTATGAGCAAAGTTTGAGCGATTATGCATTGAATCGATTTCTGAAACATTTTAAATCTCAAAAGACGTTTTTGCTGTCATTTAGGTTCCTGTGTAATTTCGCTTCGTTTTCTGAAATTATTTTCAACATAAAAAACGTAGATCTTTTTGATACCTTCGATTTGATATAAAATTCGTAATTTTTGGACAAGAAACGAGTGAGTTATGGTTGTTTTTGTGTGGCTGCTCAAACCTGCAATCTTATGAAAATGATGTTCATTATGTTTTGAAGTTTTAGAGTTGTAGGCTTCAATGGGCAACGCCGGGCTTGTGTTACTGCATTTAGATATGTTATGGGATGTGTTTAGGTGTTATTTGGTGGTTCGTTTGGGTCGGGATTGGCTTGGGATGTAATAGAAGTCGTAGGAAGCGAAACGATGTCGAATTACGGGTTACTGTGGTATTGATGTTGCTTGTCGATGCTTGGGGACGTTTGGGGTGTTTGTACGGGTTTGAATCAAGGTAATAACATCCTAGGATGAGTCTTGAGGTGTTGATTCATGATCCTTAGGCTTGGGTTGGAAGAATGAATCATTAAGTTAGTGAATTTTTGTGAATTTTCATGTCCAGTATGTACCCGGACCATTCCCGGACCTCGACACGGAGTCCGTGTCCTTTTTTTCTTCAAAAATACAAAATTATCGTGCCTACCCGGACCGCTACACGGGGTCCGTGTACCCTACTCTTAAAAAAAAATTAAATTTTTTTTTTTTAGGATTTGCTTCGGGTTTCTATATCATGGTTTAGTATGCTGGTTAAAATTTATTTATGTAAAAATATAGGATTTGTTTTGGGGTTCTATATCATGGCTTAGTACGATTATTAAACGAGGTCAATTCCCGAGAGATTTAGAATGTCATAAGCCATTTATTTACTTCGGTGGTGAGCACGAGTACCTACGTCTAAGCTATGAAAGATAAGTGTTTGAACTCATGTTAGTATGTTGCAGCTGCGGCCCCAAGCGAGATCCAACGAATCCCTCAACGCCAAGTAAGTATGTTCGACGTGCAAAAGAAAATATTTTAAGTTTTTGAGGTATGCTAAATGTCTTGTGACCAAATTATGAATGGGTTTGAAAGTCGGTGAACGTGGCCGAGGACCTCTCCACCTCGTTAAAGTATGAACGGGTTTAGATCGGGATTGGGAAGCGTTAATGCATGAACGGGGACCCATCCACCCGTTAAAGCATGAACGAAAATCTCATGTATGTGGCAGTGGATCTTCCCTGTCAGCCCAGTACTGTGGTTTAGTCTGATCAGGCATATTTATGTATAGGTCACTTGCTTTGAAACATGCATCTACGCAAAATGATGAAGTTTATGAATGTTCAAATATGTACAAGTATGCAAGCATGTTTAAGAAAAATCTTATGATGATGGCACGTCTATGTTTATGTATGTATGCACAAGTTTCAAGTATGTTACGTTCAGGCTTTTAAGTATGCAAGTTCAAGTTTCAAGTACGAACGCTCTATTTTAAAGTTGCATGTGATTTTATTACGTATTACTCGTTACTCCCAGTTTATACATGTTGAGTCTTTAGACTCACTAGACTTGATCGATGCAGGTGATGATGCATTTGAGGAGACGAGGGGTGAGGACCAGTGAGCTGGCTTGGACTGAGCGGGAGGCTAAACCCGAGAACCACCGTGTTTTTAATAATTTATTAAAGTTTCAAATTTTCTTATTTTATGTTACTGTCACGATGCCTAGTCAAATGCTTTAGCAAAATTTTTAATTTCAAACGTTTGGTTGCAGTTATTTTTTTAGAACGGATTATGGATGATCGCAATTTGAAAGTTTATTTCATATTTAAGAAAATTTTTATTTTCCGCAAATTTCAAGTAGTTTAAAAGTACGGTACGTTACACTGTATCTCTTGAGTTTTGTTGTGTGTATTATCAACTATTGATAACATATATTTATTATTTATTAATTAATGAATCATTATAATTTCAAGACATTTTCTTTATCATGTATTTTATCCATGTCAACATCTTTATGTATATATTTTTCAACTTTTGAACAAAATAAAACACGATGCTGGTATCGACCTAAAACGACATTTATCCTTATTTTAGGATGCTGAATAAACTAGACTAATTTAAAATATACAATAAACTTTCTATTGAATTTCATGATCTACATTGAGAAGCAGACCTCATGATACTTATTTTATATTTAAGAACTTTATCTATACAACTTGCATTGGTATAGAGATAAATTAAATGTCATAATTAGTTAAAACTGTAAAATATCATTAAAATAACTATCATTTTTACATAAGAATCAATGAAGCAAAAACCACAAGTTAGCTTGTTGAGCATCTACTCTAATAATCATGAATCTAAATATCCAATTAAAGAAGAGACTGCTTTTTTTTTTTAGATAAAATAATCACATATCAATTGTACTACGAAGGTAACGAAACATCTGTTTTACACAATTCCAACGTCTTCGAGTTGGACATTAGTTATATCTCGCTAGAAAGTCAACAAAAAATTTCATACCGTGACGAATACAATTTATGAGATATGATAATGCATCAATCGCACTTAGATGTGGTATTTTTGGACCAATGATTTTTTTTCCTCCATCTTCAAGTGATCGAAAATGATATTTGTTAGCATCAAGTGATCCAAAAACCATTAATGATGCTAATAGATGTGCTTTATTCATATAAACGTATTTTTAGTACTTTTTTGTATACGATGGTTAGTGAACAAACATCTCCTCTTATAAATGTTCTGATGGATCGGTTCGGGGGCACCTGCGAAGATGCTTCAAACACAATATCATCAATGAACTGCAACAGCTCGTGTTCTAAGAATGTAAATATCGATGAATTGAATCGAGTTTGGTTTTAAACCAATCGAAAAATACTCGAAGTAATTTTTCGCTAAGAAAGCTGATCAGTTTAAAGCTTTTAGCTTGTGTAAACTGATTAACTGAAATAAAAGGGATCAGTTCTAGCTTATATCAGTTCAGTTTATGGTGAGAACTGAATTGATATCAGCTCGAACTGATCAAATCAGTTTAAAACAATAGTAAAACAATTAAAATACACCATATATGTTCGGAGACTTTAACTGCTCCTATGTCACCCCTTCTACCACCTCGAGTAAGTTCCACTAGAAGAATTTGATTTATACAACTCCTTTACAAATCCACTCAGCTTAGGACTTACGCTACTGCCTAACTGAACTCCTAGTCTAGACTAAAGACATCACCTTCCAGCCAACACTTATTTAACATCTATGTGTCAAAGACTACATACACAAGTTTTACGTTTTTGTGCAAGACTCACTCAACTTATCAATATTCTCTTTTCTCTCTATATATATGAGTGGTTGTGTGTGCGTGTGTGTGAGAACTGATCTATGAATACAACACGAAAGTGTTCTTACACTCTGAGGGAATTGTGCTTATAACACGTTGAAGTGTTCCCTCGAAGGCTGATTGCTTCTTCTTAGTTTATATGCATTATGCATGTCCTTCTTCTTCTTTCTGATCTTCACACTCTCATTTTGTTTTGTTGATGGTCTTGATCATGTATTTATAGAGGCAGTGTGACCGTACACCAAGACTCATCAAATATGTTTGTTGCAGTTTGAATTTGTTCCTCAAAATTTGTCTTGTACCCATTCTGGAACATTTTGGCTTTAAGCTCTACTGCAACGTTCATTATTGTCCTTTGACTGGACAATTGTTTTTATACCGTTGTGTACAGCTGGATTCCACTTAGATAAGCTTGTCTTATTCTGCAAACTGATTGGTTCCTAACTGATGCTCTGAACTGGTTTTGTGAAATCAGTTGGCTCGTCAGCTGAACTGATTTCATTGCTTCAGTTGAACTGGTCAGTTGGGCTCTTCATGAACTCTTCATCAGCTGGCCGGGCTTCTGAAGGTCTTTTGCTGAACCACATATCAACTGAACAATCAGTGGAACTAGTCTTTGATATTTTAGTTGGACCGGTTCAGTTGACACTTTCAGTTTGCTTCTCAAAAGGTTCAGTTTTTTAGCTCGGTAACTGATGAGTTAGAAGATCAACTTCCTGCGCACTTAGGTAAATCATTAGAAACAAATTAACAAGTTTTGTTAACGTCAAAATTATGATTGCGAACATGAAATGTTCCAACAGTATCCTATTGAGATTATATTTTCAGATGTTGAAACTATAAGTCCAAACAATAAAAACTAGATGTAATAATGCAAATATTCAACATTATTCTCTTTTTAATGTTTTATTATGATATTCATTTCGACGAATATTAAAGTTAAGAACATTTCTACTGGATTTGCTGGAATATAATGCATTTTGAATATATGGACTAGTATCATTTGGTAAAATGAATTTTGTCATTCCATATTTTTCAATAACTTTTGATCCACATGATATTGTTATAAAATTATTTCACCTAATGTTAATTCCAAAAAAATATATTTTATTTTGAAGTATGGTAAGTGTTGTACCACTATCCATTAGACATTGATCGTGATATTGCATCATTTATCTAAAAAAAATATAATTCAATAAGTCATAACTTCAATAAAATGGTAAATAACATGTAAGTTTTCAAATGAAATATTTTATATAATGATAATCAAATGCTTAAACATTTATTGAATAACAATAAAAAATTCAAATAAATTCAACGACAATCCTAAACATGAATTGAACTTCAAAATAAAAATGAGATTACAATAACCTAAAAATTAATTGAACTTCAAAGTAGAAACAAGACAAATGAAAACAATTATTTCTTGTTTTCTAACACACAACCAACACACAAATGGTCTATATTTCCATCTCAGTGACGAAGAAATCAGAGACGTCTAAGTGAGTTATATCAATTGGATCATTATTATCTACAAAATTTTCACTATTTTTACATTGATCGAGTTTTGGTAGAGATTCACGAGATGCTTTACCGTAAGACATGTACAAGATCGATGCTCTCCTACTCTACGTCTATTACATTTGTCTTCGTACTCTTTTGAACTTTTCTCTTTGCTTTTTCATTATTGGAATTCCACTACCGGTGGTTTGTTTTATGTTTCTTTTGATTTGGTTGCTGATAGATTATTATTTTCCCACACTCACACCCATGTCTGATTTCATTTTTATGATTTTGAGTTGAGTTAGCATTTACTTCAGGAAATATAGTTTCATTTGTTTCAGGAAATTTAGTTCCATTTTTTTTTAGGAAATGATGTAGATCCTGTTGGGAGCAATTGGTGATTTTTCACGAGCAACTCATTATTTTGTTTAGCAACTAGTAAGCATGAAATGAGTTTAAAGTACCTTTTAAATATACGTTCACGATATTGTTGCTGGAGAAGCACATTTGATACATGAAAAGTGGATAATGTTTTTTTTGTATCATGTCTTCATTAGTGACTTTCTCTCCACAAAGTATTAGCGTGGAACTGATCTTGAATATTGCAAAGTTATAATCACTTAAATAATTGAAATCTTCTAAGTGTAGATGCATCAATTCATATCGAGCTCTTGGAAGAACTACGGTTCTACGATGGTCAAATTTTTTTTAAAAAAAATTCCAAAGCTCTTGTGGATATTTCACAATGAAATACTCGCTCAACTTTCAATCCATTATTGAGATGATGACAAAAGAAAATGAGTGTTTTTACATGATCCAGTAGGGACGCTTCATTTCTTTTTATTTTTTATTGTATCACCTAAATTCATAGAGACAAAGTGAACTTTGGCATCCAAATCCATGACGAATAATTTTTTTCAGTCAATTGCTTCAAATTCAAGTTTGGTGATATTTGTCATTGCAACTTTAGAATTAAAGTATATATAATTATAATTAATGGTAATAAAAACATGTCGATTGATGGTAAGTAATAAAATAAGATAACTTTCGGAGTTTCATATCATAAACCGAAGAAAGTAAATTTTAATTCTGCTACCATCGAACATACTTATACAGTAAGTTAATAATATATCTTTCAAAAGCATAATCCAATACATTCCGATATTACTTTAACTCATGCTCGTTTAACCCAATAAATACTTTCAAAATTTTAGATTAGGTGAATATATCACTCCTAATATAAAAATATGCATTTAAAATCTTTAATTTGAAAATCACAAAATTATCATCTTACTATTTAATTAAAGTCGAGGTCCTCATACTTAAAAACTTGTAATTGATTTGTTGAAGGCTATTTAAATTTACAATTATATCATCGTTATATAACTTTACTGATGTTTTTTTTTAATCTTCAATAATGTATTTATCTATATTTTTAAATCCAATCATATATTTATTTAAACTTTTAAATTTTATGTAGTCTATCACTACGAAGAAAAAATATGAAAAAATCATTTATTTGAAATTAACAAAAATTAGTATGTTTAGTTAAATATTTCAAATGTATAACCACAAAACAAGTGTAAATGAACTCTAATATTTAAATAATTATTTCAATTGTAAAAGCATGCAACATGTAGAGATTGATAATATAATGATTGAACGAAACCAATCAATTTTCAATTCGAACTTCTATTCGATCAAAATTCGTTGCGAAATTAGCCTGTTCTTTGGGATTCGGCTCGACAAAAAATATTCGTAGTCGAATTCAAATCTAAAAATATGGATTATATTAGCTCCATTATACCTATATTTAGAATCCTTAGAATTAGGATTTGTTTCTTATACATGACAAAAATAGAAATTCAACGACAACAGTGACCTATTTGAGTTCATTTATTAAGAAGTCACAGTTGATTCTACGAGGAGCTTTAAATTTTTTTTTTTAAATATTGGACCAAAATGGCATATTTTTCACCAATTGTTTTTTAAAAATTAATACTAAATCTAAGTGACAATTCCTAGGATTTACACTTATTTATATTTTCCAATAAATTAAATTAAAATTTTGAATTTTTTTATGGGTAAATCGATATTTATTATATTCCAGTAAAAAAAATGAAAATGTGTTTTTTACACATCGTAAAAATACAAAAAAGCACGAAACTTCCTATATATAATTATATTAATAGGATTTTACGTACATTTCTTTTTAAAAATAATTTACTCTTACACAGTTTTGATATATTGTACATTGCACACTTATGTGAGTATCGATGAAGTGTTACTTATATATTGTATATGATAAAGCATAGACGTGTTGATGTCTTTTTTCTTCTTCTTCTTTTTTTTTTCATTTTGGGAAACACAAATGTCTTTTCGTGTGAATTGTAGAGTATGTCTCTCGTGAGATTAGTCATCTATTGTATATGATAAAGAATAGACGTGTTGATGTCTTCTTTTTTCTTCTTTTTTTTTTCATTTTGGGAAACAACAATGTCTTTTCGTGTGAATTATAGAGTAGGTCTCTTGTGAGACGGTCTCACGAATTTTTATCTGTGAGACGGATCAATTCTATCGATATCCATAATAATAAATAATACTCTTAGCATAAAAAGTAATATTTTTTATGAATGACCCAAATTAAAGTCCGTCTCACAGAATACTTTCATTTTTTGCTTTCTCGATATTTTGTCTTTGATATGAAATGAACCCACCACTGGTGGAAGATGGTGATGGCGCACAAAGACTGAAAAGGTCTTGCTCCCATAAAAGATAACGCTAAAAAAGAAAAAAAAAAGAAAAAAAAAATTAATCTACATCTCAAATTCATTACATCTATTTGACACAAAATTAAAATAAACGATTTGAAATTCATTGTATTGTCCACATATATTTTTTGCTTTAATTTTAAATAACATATCCAACATAATCGCTCGAAGTCTATACATCTCAAATCATTTGAAATCTTCCCTGAAATCCAAATCATTCAATCCAAAAGTTTATATAATTTTCTACATTATTGTTTGAATGTCAAATATTAAGTTGTTTTATTTAATTTTTTTTTTAAAAAAATTCATTATTTGATAAAATATATAGAAGTTACAATAATATCCAACTTGCAGTCTTAAAACTTTTCAGAGTCAAAACAAGAAGTTGTGCTAATCGAGTAGAGATATAATGATGTACCGAGTTGTAATGATTGATGAGTAAAACTGTATATATGTATGTATGTATGTATCTATCTATCTATAATTTTTTTGCACAAGCTAATGAGAAACAATTAAATTGTGATTGGGTCGATGATAACGATTTGAATCTCATTTTTCAATTTTTTAAAATAAAATCCATAAATCAAGTACATTTTGGAGTACGAATAAGTCTCTTATGATACAGTCTCACAGATCAACTTTTGACATAAAAAATAATTCTTTCATGAGTGACTCAAGTAAGATATCAGTATCACGAAATTGATCGATGAAACCGTCTAATGATAGTTTTTATATTAAGAAGATGATTTTTTAGAACTCACTCTATTGTAGATTGCCTCCATATGTGTCGATGAAATAGATAATATATATATATATATATATATATAATTATTTACTTATTAGATGTAAAATTTTATCGTAATCATAATATAGACGTGATCGACCACATGACTGCTCGTGATACCTGTGGGGCTGTGGTTCTCGAAGTCTACATGTGGCCCAAATCGACTAATTCACCCTCGATTCCGACTAAACGTGACACGTGGATTAAATATTATAATTTTTTGATGGCATATAAAATATAATAATTTTAAATAACATAGCATCAATAAAATTATACAAATAAAAAATTGATAAAACAAGGTTTACATATTTTTTGTCACGATCAGTCCAAGTCCACACAAATGCGACTGTATAACGAATGATTGTTGTGTAAGAGTAGGTCTTTTGTGCGACGATCTCACGAATCTTTATCTGTGAGACGGGTGAACCTGCAGATATTGACAATGAAAAGTAATATTCTTAGGATAAAAAAATAATATTTTTACAGTTGTCTTTGTTTTTCGAAAATAGTTAACCAAAATTTCTATAAAAGTTCATATAAAAAATTATAAATGATTTTGAACTTTCAATTTTTATTTATGATGAGATTTCATAAATTTAATAAAAAATCAATTTCCTCAATATTTGGACTTCAACAAGAAGCCATTGGAACTCTATCTCCTCCTGTTTTAATTAAACCTCTTCAACGCATATTCTAGACTTTATATTCATCACCAATTCTTAGAATTTCCATTAAAGTGTTTAATGAAAAACTATTAAATTTATAATTTATTTTTTAAAAAATCAATTTATTTTTAAATTTTGTAAATTTATCATATATTCACATATTATCTAAAGTATTTAAAAAAATACATGCCCAGAAAATGTAATATTTTAATTGATGTATTATCATTATTTATTTTTTTGAGAATAATGTATTATCAATATTGATACATATGAGTGAGAAAAATATAATTAATTTTTAAGATTTTTATTTTTATTTTTATTTTTAAAAATAATATTAAACCAAAAATAAGGAGGTTGAAGTTGAATACATTTGAACGGATACTTGTCACACCGCGTCCTGTGTCTTAAATTCAAGTCAAAACCGTTCAATTCAGCCACAGCCTCCTCTCCTCCCATCAAATGAGGAGAAAAAAGCTCGCAACTTTCATCCTCCGCCGTCTTGTCGCCATGCGTACAGCTTCTGCTACTGCTAACTCATTATACCACTTGCGCCGCACTCCCATTTTGGGGCTACTTTGAAGCACCGAGAATCTTTTCAAGTGAAGTAGGTGAAAAATGGTGTTCAAGGGGAGATTTTTTTCTTCGAAAAAATCCGACACTTGGAGCCCAGATGGATCCTCCAACAGTCCTCGATCATTGGGGTCCAACTCCAATTCCCCGATCCTATCAGATAAGAAAAATCCCAAATCTTTATCACCATCCGTTTCTAAAGATAGCTCACCTTCTGCAGCTGCTGGCGCCTCCTCCCGTTCTAACACTCCGACGTCAGGTGGCAAAAGCCTTCTCAAGAGAAAAGACTCTAAAGATAGAGATACGCTGAATTTAAGCAAGCCCACGACCGAGATATCGAAGAATTCATCTCTTGCTCCTTCCAATTTGAAGAAATCCAGCGAGACCGTGGCCTCTGCGGCAGGACCCACCTCGGCATCTTTCTCGCCGATATTGGCTTCGTCCTTGGGGTTGAACAAGATAAAAACTCGATCGGGACCGCTGCCGCAGGAGAGCTTTTTTAGTTTCGGGAGTAGGGATAAGGGGGTTCATTTGGGTTCTAGTAACTTGTCGAGGCCTTTGGGTAGCCGTGGTGCCTTTGATGGCGCTGATGTTGGAAAGAAAAAGAAGGAGAAAACATTTTTGGAAAATGTGGAGAATGGCAGCAATTCAGATGGTATGTCGACAGAGAGTGGGCCGTCGAGGGATCAGAGCCCTCATGTTTCCACTGCTCAGGCTAGATCCCGGCTTCAAAATGGCGAGTCTTCGTCGGGAGCTACGGGTATACATCTTTATTTTCATCTTATAAGGTCTACAGACTTCTTTAGTTTATATGTGCTTCTTTGACATTTTGTAGTTGTGTTTGTTCCTTAATATTTTTTTCTTGAGGTATAGAGGCTGTACAGTACGAGGATATGTATATATATTGGAATTAATGGAGCATTTGCTACACGAGGTTGATAATTTTAACATTGTATCAGAACAAGACCCACACTTATGTGTTGTTGGACTGCAATATGGGCCATCCGATAATGTATTATAAATTTGACGCTCTAGTTGATCGTTTTTTAGCGTCATATGGTGTGTTAAATGTCCTGCATCAACTGAATTAACTCCTTGAGATTTGTATATTTAGACTTGAAATCTCTCTTTGAGTTATCTTTTGGGGGTTGATTTAGGTCAAAGTATCAATTTTAACATGGTATCAGAACAAGACCCACAATTTTGTGTTGTTGGACTGCCATATGGGCCATCCGGTAATGTACTATAAATTTCACGCTCTAGTTGTTCATTTTTGGGGCCCCATGGTGTGTTAAATGTCCTGCATCGACTGAATTAAGTCCTTGAGAGTTGTATATTTAGACTTGGACTCTCCCTTTGAGCTATCTTTTAGGGTTGATTTAGGTTAAAGTCTCAATTTTAACACGATATCAGAGCCAATGACCAATGTTATCTTGGACTGGTCTATGAGCCACTCGATAATATTTTGTAAACTTCACGTTCTTGCGTACCTGAGCATGAAAGGGTGTGTTAAATGTCTCATATCGGCTGAATTAATTTCTTGAGAGTTGTATATATGGACTTGGACAATCCTCTCTTGAGCTATCGTTTGAGTTTAAGTTTTATCCAAGTCTCAATCTCAACAATAACATTACCATTGGGCTTTGTTTGGAATCTGATGTAGAAGGTGCTTCTGGCTTTTCGATCAGTGGAACTCCTTAAGCATTGTGACGGCTGTATGTTTATTTTACCTGGTTGCGAAAGTAATTCACATATTCTAAAACTAACTAGCACAAGGCTGGTCAAAAGAATCTCAAATGGCGCTAAAACATACTAGATATTTAGAAGTAGTAATATGCCTTCATACTCATATTTTAGAATCATATATCTTAAATAGGTGGAATATAAGGACATGTGTATCAGATTGAATAGGCTTGTATCGATCCGGGCTTCGGTTGTCAAAGTTTTAAGGGCATGTGGGGCCATTACGAGGGGTGTAGACTGGTGAATTTTTTAATTGTGGGTTTATGTTAAATGTCATAAAGTGCGGTTTGGTTCAATTATTGATAAAAGTTTGAATCAAACCTATTCTATTTGTTTGTTAAGTAAAAATTCAAATCAAACCAGACCAAACCATGGATTGTTGATAACCAAATAATTCTAGATTTTTATTTTGTTTGGTGTGGATAATCGTTTTTTCCTGATTAAATATATAATATTTACTCGTAAACAAATGTCAATATAAAGACAAAACACAAAGCATTTAACGATATAAAATGTGACTTTTATGTGACATTAGAAGTTTAACATAAACAATATAAATCTTCAAAATGCAAGGTTCTAAAATTCACTAGACGCTAGTCAGGCGTTAGACCAGGAAATTTTTGAAATTTTAGTTATTAGACGAATCATTTTAGTTAAGAAGCCCATTTGTAAGTCAATGAACTAGGCTTATTCGTAAGTCAAAGGGCTTGTCCAATTAAATGAGACACAATTGCTTATATATTAGTATTTTACCTTCTAACCCTAGATGAACCATTTGAACACCCACACTCAAAGTTCCCCTAAATTGTTCACAAAAGAATTAGAAGAAAGCAAAACAAGATGAACATTCATCAGATACCGAAGTGAAATCAAAATAAAAAAACATGTAGGCTCTGATTTGATTTTCTCGTTCACTCTGATGAAGACAAAGATTAGAGCAGTATGCGTCAGGGCAAGTGCAAAACAAATATGTTCTTGTTGGACTGTCCAAAGTCATGTAAGGCCCCAAAATTAAAATCCCAAACAAAAATCCCACAAGAAATATAAAATCAGCAGCGCCTAGACCCGTCTAGAGGTGGCTAGACCGCCCAGGTGTGGCTAGGCCCACCCAGGGGCGCCTAGGTTGGCCGACTAGCCCCTAGGCGGCACCATTTAGAGCATTGTCAAAATCTTTGGGGTTGCTTTTTCCAATAAATGCTGGGTTATCTCCAAAAGAAACTAGACTATCGTCTGTCGGGAAGCTAGACCATTAGCC
Organism: Primulina tabacum; assembly: GCF_025594145.1. Classification (NCBI taxonomy): domain Eukaryota; kingdom Viridiplantae; phylum Streptophyta; class Magnoliopsida; order Lamiales; family Gesneriaceae; genus Primulina; species Primulina tabacum. The sequence continues at coordinate 17,655,580 of NC_134552.1, forward strand.
TAGATTGAATTTCCTTGGAGAGATGAACCCTCCCTTCTTTTTTAGTAGCTCTGAGCTAGATCTAGGCTGTAGGAGAGCACTTCTACTCATACTTAGAGCGGCCAAACCAACAATCTGCATGCTTAGCCACATTGTTCATCTTAACAAGGAGGGGGAAAGGAGTGAAATAAAATAAATAGGATAGGATTTGATAGGATAATAGGAAAGGGGAAAGGAGTGAAATAAAATAAATTGTTCATCTTGCAACGACTATTTTTTTTAATGATAACCAGACATGTAATGCTATCCTTTTGTTACTTTTATAATTAATCTAATACATTCATCACTCTAAAAATACTTGTAACAAAAACTATGAAGTTGGTTGTGGATCAATGTATTTCAAATTTATGGATTTCAAATGTATTTTTATTGCTAAGAGAATTAATACCATAAAATTCAAATCCACCTCCTACATGTTTATGTAATATTATATTAATTATGATACATTTCAGGTTCACCCAACAAGGGTGACATTAAAAAGTCATTCTAATTATTAACCTGTAAATAAGTAAGTTGTGAATTTAAGATTTGATATATTGTTTCATCGTAAATAATAAAACTATAATTGAAATCAACGGATTTTAAATCCATCTCCCAAATGCGCCCTTAGAGTATTTGTTTTGTTCAAGTACCTAATTAATAGAAAATATTTAAAAAAATTATATATTATAATTATATTAATATTTAGTTTGATTTTGTTGCCTTAGATTGTTTTTCATATGAACCTTGGACTGATTAAAAACCGAAACAAACTTGACTGACATCCAATCAAAACCACGTAGTTTGGGTTGGTTTGGTTTTTCAATTTGGATGGATTTGGTTTGAATAAATCATATTTGCTTATTTACCTCTTCCCTTGGCACCTTGCTGAGCAGTCGATTGGATTTTTTTTACTTTCTTTCTCACTCAACATTATCTTTCATTATGGGCTAGAAAAATTGATGTTGCTTGTAGAAGTTGGAACAAAAGAAAAGAATATGGTAAATGTCATGCCATTGAAAAACTCATATTACTTAGAACCTTGTGCTATGTGGTGCAGCACTCATGCCTTTCACTTGGTTAGTTCAGGGCAAATTGATTCATCATGGGGTAATTCTGCAGGTCTCATGAGCTCAGATGCATGCACTCCAGAGATTAAGGTGCTGTAATTTTTTTTTGCTAAGCATGAAAGTTCAAACTTCCTTGGCCAATAAATTCAAATTTGCTTTATTTTTGTATTTACATACTTTTTATAGGCATCATATGATTGTGACAATCCAAAAGAGTCCGAATCTCCCCGGTTTCAAGCTATACTCCGTGTTACAAGTGCACCCAGGAAAATGTTTCCTGGAGATATTAAAAGCTTCTCTCATGAGTTAAATTCGAAAGGTGTACGACCTTATCCATTTTGGAAGCCTCGAAGTTTAAATAACTTGGAGGTATTCATACTTATAAACTCAACTAAAGCAAGGATATTTGCTATTATACTTTTGGATATTCATGATTTCTAAAACTGCAACAGGAGGTTTTATCAATGATACGCACAAAGTTTGACAAGGCAAAGGAAGAAGTGGATTCTGATCTCCATATTTTTGCAGCAGATCTGGTTGGAGTTTTAGAAAAAAATGCTGAAAGTCATCCAGAATGGCAAGAAATTATAGAGGACTTGCTAGTTCTTGCTAGGAGTTGTGCAATGACTTCTCCTGGAGAATTTTGGCTTCAATGTGAAGGCATAGTGCAAGAGTTGGATGATAGGCGGCAAGAGCTTCCTATGGGCATGTTAAAGCAGCTGCACACTCGAATGCTTTTTATACTCACTAGATGCACTAGGTTGTTGCAGTTTCATAAGGAAAGTAGGCTAGCTGAGGATGGGAATATTTTTCAGCTCCGTCAATCATTTCAACCTGCAGATAAACAGGTTCCTTCTGTCATTGGTAGCGATGGAAAGGTGCCCAGTGATCCAAAAGTAATGAAGGTTCCCTCCACCAGGAAATTTTATAGTCAAGAGCAATCAGAGTGGAAGAGAGAACTTGCCGCACAAGGAAAATTTCAATCTTCACATGTTAAAACCACAGAAAACATGGATTCTTTAGCTAGCAGAAATAAAATGGCATCTTGGAAGAAATTTCCATCTTCTACTGGAAAAAGCCCCAAAGAAGCTGCTTCGGTTAAGGAGCAGAATGATAGTATGATGGATGCATCAAGAATAATAGAAAATGGAAAAAGAGCTACCGATGCAGAACTTGCTACGGCTAAGATGTCCGAGGTTCCTCCTGTTAAAGATTACCATGTTAACTCAACGATGCCCATGCCCTCCAAGCACCAGCATAAGCTTTCCTGGGGCTATTGGGGGGATCCGCCAACCGAATCTGATGAAAGTTCAATCATTTGCCGCATTTGTGAGGAGGAGGTTCCTACTTTGCATGTGGAAGACCATTCTAGAATATGTGCAATTGCCGATCGATGTGATCAAAAGGGTGTTAGAGCCAATGAGCGTCTTCTCAGAATTGCTGAAACTCTTGAGAAGCTTATGGAATCATTTTCGGCAAAGGACACACAACAAGCTGCTGGGAGCCCGGAGTCGGAGCTTATTTCTCCAAAGTTCAGTGATTGGTCCTGTAGAGCTCTGAAGACATGCTAGATTCTTTTGCTGAAGCTGAGAATACCATTGATGTAGATGATATTAAAGCTTTACCATCCATGACATGTAGAGCACGTTTTTGTCCTAAGTCAGACCAAGGAATGGCAACATCATCAGCAGGCAGCATGACACCTAAGTCCCCGCTGATGACACCTAGGACAAGCCCAAGCCCAATTGATCTGCTTTTGTCAGGGAAAGGTGCCTTCTCCGAGCATGGTGATCTTCCTCAGGTAGACCTTAGTCTGGCTGAATTGTTTTTCTTTATTGTCCTCGTCGTTGCTATTCCATTCTTCCCAACATTTTCCATGACTTCATTGAATATACTTCCAATATGAGGTTAAAATCTTAAATTTATAACTATGCTGTTTTAGCACATTTGCATCCTTCTTAAAATTCACTATTTTGTGATTTTGGTTTGATTTACAAGAAAACAACTATATTCTGCAAGTTTTTTTAATAAGAAACAATATTTTATTAAATACTTAATAGTTTAATTACTATAAGCGGACTAGTAATCCACTCACTACAAAATGCTAGACAAGACCCTAGACATATCAATAATACACAAGAGCCCAATCTCACAATAAATCTTAGATTGAGAGATTCTAAAAGTCTACATGAGATCCAATCCTAATAAGTATTTTATCTTGATATTTTCCCAGCACTCTTCCATCGTATCTTTGTCGTTGTAAAAAATTCTTCTATTTCTCTCTATCAACACAGACCAACATACGTCATGAACCGCCTCTTTCCAAAAAATTATGCCTCTCTGGCCAAGAAAATTTCCAAGATTTGCGTCGAATAAATCTTGCGTTGGTTTCGGCACCACCCAAACCAATCTCAATTCTTCTAAAGCTCTCGCTCACAACCCAGTCGTGAATGTACAATGAATCAACATATGATCCCGCGTCTCCCTGTCATTTCGACACAACACGCACCAATCTGGGCTCAAAGCACACCTGGGTCATCTCTTTTGCGTCATCTCTCAGGTTGGCGACTTACCCAGAATCGTCGTCTACTAGAATACTTGAATCTTTGTTAGAACTACAGTTTTCCAAATAACATTGTAAAATGGAAAAGTGGGAAAGCTACTGCTCGAAAAGAAAGACTCAAAGAAAGATTTGATTGAAAAGAGACCTGACAAATCCCCACCCCACACTCAGACATCATTTACCCTTTCAATAAACCTGATCCTATCTAAATCTCCTAATAACGCACTCAACTCACACAACTCCTCATCCCTCAAAACCCTCCGAAATTGCAAGTCTCGTGATGGGAAAGAGTACAAGTTATTAAATAAAGCAAAATGAGATATAAACATATTATGAATTGAAGAAAGCTGAAATAAAGACGGATAAAGATCCAGAAAAGAAGAATCCCCCCACCACCTATTTTCCCAAAACCTGACCTTGGTACCTCCTCTAACCACTATCCTCACTGATTGATGAAAAGTTGGGTAAGATCTAGAAATAAACTTCCATGGGCATATGAATGTCACGTTTCTTGCTAAATCCGCATCACATACATTATCTTGTAACTCGTATTTACTCACTGTAATCTTCTTCCACAACGTCCCGTCTTCTGCATAAAACCTCCACCATCATTTCCCCAACATGGCCCTATTTCTCAAACAAATATTCCCAATATCCAACCCCCCTCTATTTTTGGGGTTACACACCTGCTTCCAGGCAACCAGATGACTACGCGATTCACCATCAGCTCCATCCCAAATAAAATCCCAAATAATCTTCTCCATCGCCTCCGTTAGCGGAACTATGTTTTGTGAACAGTGAACAGTGTATTTGGTAGAATATGGCCTCGGGGTTTTATTGAGTTTGATCATATCTTTTTATTAGTCTAATATTATCTCAGGCTATAGTTGAACATTTAAAGGATATTGCCAATTGATACATCAAAGTTCTGCTTTATTTCTACTTATATAGTTATCAACTCTGGTACTGAAGTAAACTCCAGTGACCTGGGCATCTAGCTTGGGCCAGCATCCTTAAATATGCGAGACATATATTTATGTTTTTGTTGATATAAGTGAAAAACCAATCAAAATGGTGAACAGTTGTAATGTATGAGGAATTGCATAGAAACATTTTTTTTGTCAGCTTTATGTAGAAACACTTTGAAAACCATGATTTTACCTGCTAACGAAATGCAGGGTTTCTTGACACCCTTATTTTTTTCCTTTCTTTCTTTCTTTCTTTCTTTCTTTCTTTCTTTTTTTTTCATGATATGAAAGCTTTACCATGTGAAATCTCAGGGTGTTCTTGATTACCATAGCTACTCTCTCTCTCATAATATATATATATATATATATATATATATATATATATATATGTATATATATATATGTTTTATATGTATATATATATAGACCTTATATTGTATGAAATCAACCCCAAATAATGAGAACTCCTTATCTGAAGATTGCTTGGATGAGATATTAATTGATTTTTTATTCCATTCCCAATGTTAAACTAATTATAGAATTCTGCTGAGTGTGTTATTTTTCATGCGTTAAATTGAGTTCCCAGTTCTTTCTCCTTCTTCTTCTTTTTCCCATTTTGGAAAACACATATGCAGATAAATGAACTTGCTGATATCGCTCGTTGTGTGGCACACACACCCCTTGATGATGATCGTTCTTTGCAATATTTGCTTTCTTGTCTTGAAGACTTGAAAGTTGTCATAGACCGAAGAAAATTTGACTCCCTCACGGTGGATACATTTGGAGCACGCATAGAGAAATTAATCAGGTGAATATTGACATTTTCGTTTGCCTATGATGGAGCATTAGTGTTGACCCTTCATTAAATTATGCAGGGAAAAATATTTACAGCTATGTGAGCTAGTTGATGATGATAAGGTTGATCTAACAAGCACAGTGATTGATGAAGATGCTCCTTTAGAAGATGATGTTGTGCGTAGCTTGCGAAGTAGTCCGGTGCATTCTAACAGAGACCGGACTTCTATAGATGACTTTGAGATTATAAAACCAATTAGTCGTGGGGCATTTGGTCGAGTTTTCTTGGCCAAAAAGAGAACAACAGGAGATCTTTTTGCGATAAAGGTATATGAAGTATAACAAGCAAGAGTAGGAAAATACCTGACAAAATGTACTGTATAAAACTCAATGGATAGCTAGAAATTGAGAATTTGCGATATGCAGGTTCTTAAAAAAGCAGATATGATACGAAAGAATGCAGTTGAGAGTATTTTGGCAGAGCGGGATATTCTAATATCTGTTCGCAATCCTTTTGTGGTGCGACTATGTATCTTGCAATCCTTTTACTTTGTTTTCTTTTAATGATAAGTACATTCATTTGTTGTCTCATGTGTTAGGTCCGATTCTTCTATTCATTCACTTGTCGTGAAAATTTGTATCTTGTAATGGAGTACTTGAATGGGGGAGATCTTTATTCATTGTTGAGAAATCTTGGCTGCTTGGATGAAGATGTCACTCGCATCTATATTGCTGAAGTTGTAAGTATTTGTTGATTTCATTTTTATGTTCTATTTTTTTTATAGAAAAGAATATTATATCAGATAATTAAAAGCTGTTAGTTACCAGAAGCGGAGAAGTAATACGCTCTGTAAAAATGGAAAAACAAAAGCTCTAATCATATCAACATCATATATAACTCCAATCCCTCAATAAATCTGAATTGAGAATTCTTATACTCTATATGCTTTCCAATTCAGCTAGATGTCTAAATCTTAATCTTATCTCAACACTCTTCAAACGACTTTTCTAGATTGTCAAAAATCCTATTACGCTCAAGCCAAATTGACCGGAAAATACAATGAACTTCCATTGTCCAAAAAATTATATCCCTCTTATGAAGTTCACGCCCAAGATTTGCAGCAAATAGCTCGTCCGAAGATCTTGGAACTACCCATAACAAACCCATCTCTTCCAAAGCTCTGAACCAAAGACAACTTGTGAAAGGAGTCAAGGACAATGAATAATTATGTGGACCTGAGTCTCCACCTCTTTTCGATATAGCACACACCAATTCGAACAAAGAGCACAAGTATGCCACCCTTTTTGCTTCATCTCACAAGTTGGCAGCTGTAATTTTATGAGGAAAAAGAAATGGCGGAGAAGGTGATAATATTTTATTCCATTCTGCTTTCGAATACAACCCTACATATCTATATAAAACACAAATAAAGATAACGACCTAACCTATGTAAAGATTTAAATTACAAACTAATGGCTACAAGTTTAAATATGAAAAGAGCTTATCCGGGTTTATCTTATCGGATCTTCAACACTCCCCCTCAAGTTGGGTTGTCTATGTTGATCATGCTCAACTTGGATACCAAGCTTTCAAGTGTCGGTCGGAATATGGCCTTAGTTAGGATGTTTGCAACTTGTTCGTGGCTTGGGACGTAACATAATTTCAAAGTCCATTTCTCGATTTTTCTATTATGAAACGACGATCGACTTCAACATGTTTAGTTGGATCATGGTAGACTGGGTTCTTGGCAATACTTATCGTAGCTTGATTGTCACTTTAGTTCCGCTACGTAATGTCCCTCTAATTTCAGTTCTATCAACAACCATTGTATCCATATACCTTCGCAAGTTCCATTGGACAAGGACCGAAACTCGGCTGCACTGCTTCTTGCTACCACACATTGTTTCTTGCTTTGCTATGTTACAAGGTTACCTCATACAAAAGAGCAATACCCAGATGTGGACCGTCTGTCAGTGGAAAATCCTACCCAGTCAGCATCATTGTATAACTGTATGTTTCTTTGGGCGGTCTTGTGGAAGCATAGTCCCTTTCCAGGGGATCCTTTGAGGTATTTCAATACCCGAAAAATAATATCCATATGTTCTTCAGTTGGATTGTTCATAAACTGGCTTACAACACTTGCAACAAATCCAATGTCAGGTCTTGTGTGGGATAGATATATCAATTTGCCCACTAACCTATGATATCTTCCTTTGTCGACTGTTAGACTTTCTTCATTCTTTCCAGGTATATTTGGATCCATAGGAGTATCAACAAGCTTGCATCCCAACATCTCCGTTCTTTCAAGAGGTCCAGAACATATTTTCTCTAAAAAATAAAAAGTCCATGATTTGATCTGACCACTTCCATTCCCAAGAAATATTTCAACTGCCCTAGGTCCTTCATCTCGAATTCTTTTGAGAGTACTTGCTTGATCTGAGTGATATCTTCTTCATGGTTCCCAATGATTATAATGTCTTCAACATATGCAATGATAACAGAAATCATGTCTTGATTGGAATGCTTGACAAACATTGTGTGAACTGATTGGCACTGGAAGACTTTGGTGAACTTGTAGAACTAAGCTCTGGCGATTGCTTTAAGCCATAAAGTGATTTCTTAACCGGCATACTTTATTAGCAGTAGTTTTGGATTCGAATCCATGTGGAATACACATGTAGATTTCCTCTTCCAGATCTCCATTTAAGAAGGCATTCTTAACATAAGTTGATATAGAGGCCAGTCTAGATTTGTAGCAATTGATAGGAGTACATGAACCGTGTTTAGCATGGCTACAAGGGCAAATGTTTCTTGGTAATCAATTCCATATGTCTGAGTAAACCCTTTTGCTACTAATCTTGCTTTATATCGTTCAATGCTCCCATCAGCCGTATGTTTGATTGTGAAATCCACTTGCAACCAACAGTTCGTTTTCCAAGTGGAAGTTCTGTGATCTGCCAGATGTTCTTTTCCAGAGCATGCATTTCATCAAAGGCTGATGCTCTCCATTGTGGATGTGAAAAGCTTCGGTGATGCTTGATGGGACCTGTACTTGGTCTAAATTCACAACAAATGCTCGATATGCAGGAGATAATAGATCAAGCGAGACGAAATTACTTATAGGGTGTTGGGTGCATGATCTAATCCGCTTTCTCAATGCAATTGGTCCATCATCAATATCAAATGAGTCAGAGTTTGGCATACCTTGGTTGTTTTCCAGAGGATCTGGCATTAAGAGAGTGCTCTTGGTTTGCTGATTGTGTGTTTGATCTTGAGGAAGCTTCCTGCGTCAATAAACATGATCAAAAAGTAGAATTTGGGAGTTATCTGGTGGGATTGTGTGTATTGTATCAATATCAATATCAAGAGTAGGATGTGTATAAGGTTGGTCACTTGGCATGTGGAGAGGATCCAGATTCTGAGGTTTATTGTTCCCTTGCTTCCGCTGAACCGAGGAAGGTGGAAAGAAAAGGTTGGACTCATTGAAGGTGACATCCATGGAATTGTAGAATTTCTTTGTGTTCAGAGAATAACATTTGTACCCCAGAAATGCTGAGGGACATTATGTGAACAATAGAGAACGAGCCACCTCGAGGAGATGATGATTTTTTCGTTCTGCGACACCATTTTGTTGAGGTGTGTTAACGCAGGAGCTTTGATGAATTATTCCCCGGTGGATAGGTAATCCCCAAGGACTATATTAAAGAAATCCTGAGCCCGATCAGTGTGTAAGATTTTGATATCAGTTGAGAATTGTGTTTGTATCATAGCGGAGAATGTTTTAAAAATTGTAGACGTCTCACTCGTCTTTCATGAGAAACACCAAAGACAGACAAGTATGATCATCAATAAATAATAAGAACCATTGAGTACCCGTGATGTTTTTGACATGAGAAGTCCCCAGATATCGCTATGTATTAGTGAAAAAGGTTTGGACGGTGTATATGGTTGATGTTTGAACGATGTTCGAGCATGCTTTGACAATTGACAAACATCACAATGAGGTAAATGAGAAGTGTTGTTATTCAATAAAGATGAAAATAATTTCTTGCAATACAAAAAATTTGGATGACCTAGGCGATAGTGCCATAACAAAATATCATTATCCGTAGGGGACCGAAATGCAGAAATATGATGATCGGAGAGGTTGGAAGATAGAGACTTTGATGGGGGGTTCATCTTTATAAGTAGAGGCTTGCACAACAATCAGCATTGTCAATCGTCCTCCCCGATGCCAGGTCCTGAAAAACACACAGGTCCTGAAAAACACACGAATCGGTTGAAAATATTGTTGAAGAATGCAAGTCCTTATTCAAGGCACTGACGGACAATAGATTACAATGAAGTGTGGGAACGAAGAACACATTATGTAAGCATAAATCTTAGGATAACCAAATTTAATCCGAACCAAGCACTTTCGTACAAGAACCGTTTGCTACCCGAACTGATTAGGGAACCCTTAAGGGGGCTGTATGATGTAAACATTTGCAATTGGTTGAGAAATACTCAGTTGCAAAGAGTTCACCTGTATTGTTGCTACAAGAATAGGATTCACGCGCTACGTCCCAAATCTCCAAGGCAGTAGGATATAGAAGGAAATTCTCCTCAATCTGAGAGAGCATTGAGTTAATTAACCACGACATGACCTGGTTTTTTTCGGCCTTCCGAGTCTTGAATCTTGGATCGGTGGATTTAGGGCGTGTCGCGGAATCCATTGTCCAGTCCTCCTTCCCTTGACCGCATATGTACATTAATACGGACTGCGACCAAGGCAGGAAGTTCTTGCCATTAAGTTTATGGCAGGTGATTGAGAGAGGAAATGCGTCACCCAAGGGTTGTGATGTGGGCGTCTGAGGTGCGGAGTCGGAAGCGAAGGCCATTCCTGATTTTGTCATGGATCGGCAACAAGCTCTGATACCATGTCATTTTATGAGGAAAAAGAAATGGCAGAGAATAATATTTTATTCCACTCTGCTTCTGAATACAACCCTACATATCTATATATAAAGCACAAATAAAGATAACAACCTAACCTATCTAAAGATTTAAATTACAAACTAATGGATAAGAGTTTAGATATGAAAAGAGCTTATCCTGGTTTATCCGGGTTTATCTTATCGGATATTCAACAGCAGCTTTCTTTGGAGTGTCTGATGACTTGGTGATTGATTAATGTGTCACGTGCAATGGATGATCAGGTGCTTGCTTTGGAGTACTTGCATTCACTTCGTGTGGTTCATCGTGATCTAAAACCTGATAATTTGTTGATTGCACATGATGGACATATTAAGGTAATTTCCTGTCATGGTTTAATTGCTCTTGCTTACATTGATACATTCAGATTTACTTATTTATATTATTCAACTGGGGGCAACTTTTTAGGCTTTATATTTTCTATGTTTTGACACTTCATTGAAAATATAGCTGGTGCAAAGATGACCTCAAAGAAAAAATTGGTATTTCGCAAATGTCGAGCCAAACTCTGTACGATAAAGCTATTTGACAATAACTCCTCTTATTCACCTCCGTTAGGCGATATCTGACTTTTCCAAGAGCTTTATATGAAGTCCGCGCGCATACTTGAATCTATTGTTTTCCATGTCCCTCTCCCTATCTCTATCCTTATACTGGAAAGGTAGAAAGCCAGGCTGCTTCAAGTGCACCGTCTGCATTTTTTGTTAAATGAAATTAAGAGATGGGTTGTCTGCGATTAAGAAAGTTTTTTGCCACGCATTTATTTTCGTGTTACTCTTGAATAAGGTTTGAAAAACTTGATCGATCTGATGTATTTTACAATCACAAGATTATGTTATACAAGGGACAATATCACTCCAGATTAACTGCCTTACCTGAATCTTAACTTGATCAAAACTTCTTTACGTGATAGATGAAGTGCATGAAACTTCATTTTTGCTGCTGTTTACTGTCTTCTCTATGTAGTTAGACCGTGTGATATAGTTTGAGTTTTGAAAATACTTGTTGCCTTCATTATGAACAGTTAACAGATTTTGGGCTATCAAAAGTTGGTCTTATCAACAGCACTGATGATTTATCAGCTCCCGCTGTCAGTGGAACATCTCTAATGGATGAGGATGAACGCCCTTTATCTGCATCCGAGCATCAGCAAGAAAGGCGAAAGAAACGCTCTGCTGTGGGTACTCCAGATTACTTGGCACCTGAAATTCTTCTGGGAACTGGGCATGGTCAGTGTGTCCTTTTCGGATTTACTTCATAGCCTGGAATGACTTATTGTATGCTTTCAATTCGTTTTGACTGGAAAAAAACTCTATTGTCTGTTGACACAATGCCGATCTTGTATTTGAAAGCAAGATTATATTATAATCCTTAAACATCTTTCCAGGAGCTGTTCAGCGTAATCACCGATAATTGAAAACGTATAGCATTTTTCTCTTTCTAATTCTATAAATGCATCCTTACCTTCAGGCAGCTTCGTGTTTATTCAAAATTTTCGACACTAGAAGAAAAGGTAAGATTGTGATGAATGTGAGCCTTGAGAGGTACTCACTGTAGGAATGAAACTCAGTAAGATGTTACTTATCAAGGGTAATTTCTTTTAGATGTACATGAAAGAGGTGTCAAGTTGCATGTTTGAAATGATTTTTAAGGTTTGTGATGTATACTGTATAGTCTAAGTGGTCATTTTATGGGTTACTGTCTACATACATAATAACACCGAGTAACTGGGTTGAGTTATTGAGTAAGGGTTGTAGTTTTCTGGATGAGGATGCTTGATGCACTTTTCATCTGTATCTTGTCAGAAATTAAGTGGTTTAATATTGTTTTGATCTTTTCTACATTTCCTCAGGCTTTACTGCAGATTGGTGGTCTGTGGGTGTTATTCTATTTGAGTTGATTGTTGGCATCCCTCCTTTCAATGCTGAGCACCCTCAGGTTACTAAAATGCTATTAATCTCTTGCATGTTTTTTATTTCTAGCATGTGGCTGATGAGCTATTTGTGCACTTAACCTCTTACTTTTTCTTCAAGATCCTTTATGGTTGTGTTCTTACTTTAATCAATTTTTTTGTAGCAAATATTTGACAACATTCTCAATCGTAAGATTCCTTGGCCTCGGGTGCCCGATGAAATGAGTCTTGATGCTTACGATTTGATTGATGGGTGAGATAATTCCCATAGTTTGTGATATTTTTATTTAGGAGGTCTTCTTCTATTCCAACCTCCACATTGTGCTCTCAGATTCGTACTTGACTTCTGGTTGTTTCTTCTGAATGTTTCAAATTTCAAAATGTGGGTAATATAAAGTTTTTGGGTATGAACATCAAAGATTCGAGTATTTGCTTATGTTTCTCTCAGATGTGATTTTAAAAGCATACAAGCCTTTTTATTTTCCTTTTATTTTATTGGACATAATTTTCCTATTTTCTTCAAATGAGATTTGGTCCGTTGTCAGTGGCTGTTTCCCTCTTCCTTCTTCTGTATCATGTGAAAAAAATGTTCAGTATTTCTGTTCTCTCGGGTTTTGCTAAATTTGAGAAATACATAATATGGATTAATGTGATCTTAGGCATCCGCATAAGCTATAGTTGACTATGATGTGGTTATTAGCGCTCCATTGAATGATATAAATGTGGTTTTGAAAAATTATTTATCCCAGTGTTTTTTTCCAGTTAGAAGATTTCTGATTTTCCTCTTCCGAAGTAAGGCACAACCATATACTGCATACAGACTTTATATTGGGACATATAAATGCATAATCAGTGCCTGAGCCATTACTTGTTTAACATGTTGAAACTGTTCTTGTTTCATTTTTATTTGCTATTCACCAAATTGGTGAATTAATAAGCTAAAATTAGTAGATCTCCCAAAGAGTTTCTTTTGTTAACCGTCAGGTTATTGACTGAAGACCCTGACCAGAGACTTGGAGCTGGTGGAGCCCCAGAGGTTATTTTACTTCATTGTCTTACCTATGATGTTAATCACCTCTTTTACATGACTGTACCATGGATTTATTTAACAATCTGTCAGCTTTATTTTATTGTACCATGGATTTATTTAACAATCTGTCAGCTTTATTTTATTGTACCATGGATTTATTTAACAATCTGTCAGCTTTATTTTATTCACAATGATAAAAAATTGTTCTAAGTATGTCTCCTTCATGACAAATTTTATTTTTTGGAGACTTCTAGTAAAAAATTGCTGATGGTTATCATCTGTCACATTTTGTCCCTCGAAAAAGCATCATTGATAGTTGATTAAAATTATCTATCGTTCACACTTTTTTACCAGTCTAAGAATAAGATATGCCGTGCAGGTGAAACAACATCCATTTTTCAGAGATATTAATTGGGACACACTTGCTAGACAGAAGGTTTGACTCTAAAAACAAATTGAATTGTCGTTTATGTACAAAAATTGGTGGTGTCTAAGAATCATTCTGCTACTTCTCCCAGGCAACTTTTGTTCCTTTGGCAGACGGTGCAACAGACACTAGTTACTTTACAAGTCGTTACTCGTGGAATCTATCTGATGAACATGTTTATGCACATAGAGAATTCGAAGATTCCACCGACAATGGAAGCATTAGTAACAGGCATGAAGAACAGGTGCGTTGGTGGAACAGGAACAGAACTTAAAATTTTATTTTCTACTTCTGAATTTTTTCATATTAAATGGTTTCGAATTTGATGGATCATAAACAGGGAGATGAATGTGGGGGTCTTCAGGAATTTGACTCCACCTGTGATATCAATTATTCCTTCAGCAATTTCTCATTCAAGGTAATAATGTAATCATTTCGTGCATAACGGTGCTGAGTTTTTTTATATTTGTGAACTGATGGTGTGTAGGGGATATTGTTAGCATAAAATTTTTTACTGGGTTATCTTCCATACATTTGGCTTTGACTTTGTATTAGAGTGTGGAGGTTACATTCGCAAATTCTTCCTTGGTTTACAAAATCCCATATTATTACATCAGTTGGTCTTGGGTACATCTCCAGACTCCAGGTCTTTGTTGCCTAATGTCTTGCTAATCTGCATATTTACGCTTTATTTAATTCGGAACATATATTTCTCAGACCTTGGGTTAGAGTTGAGGGGCATGTTGAAATATAAAACTATGGAGCCATTTTTTGTTCTCTCGAACTTTTAGAAAACACGACTTCTGACAGGCATAACCCTTTGTCCTCCACCCTTGACAGCAAAAGGGTGCTTCACTTTTTTCCATCATTCAATTTACATGTCATGCTTTATATTATTCAAAACAGAATGAACCTATTTTCTGATTTTCTTTCCATCATCACAAGATTTTCTCTTCATGCTTTTGAATATTATAAATTTGTTGCAACCTTTCAAAGGTCTTACTGCTAGAAATTCCATTTGTGCTGAAATACTTAACAAGGGATGTTTTCTCTATTTCTTGCTCAAATGTAACGGTTGTAAAGTGCATAACCTCATTTTTCCTTTTTTGTGGCACAACAGAATCTTTCCCAGCTTGCATCCATAAACTACGATTTGCTTACAAAAGGTTGGAAAGATGATCCTCCTGCGAACTCCAGTGCATAGTTCGGGTATGTGGTGCAAAATACTTACCAGTTTGTATTTCCCTGTAAATGCGTGTTTGTATTTTGCTCAAGTTTTGGTTTTTGTGTAGAGTCCTTATATGTAATTTGTAGCATCATATAATTTAGTGTTCATGGTACAAAATGATCCCTCTTTGAAAGCCAATTTCGGGTGTACAGCTGGTTTTACTTCAGATTTTTTTTGATAGTGTGTGGGCATGCAGTGTGGTGTCAATTGCCCAATTAGAGTACAAACAAATAAATTGAGTTGACCCGAGACAAACCCGATTTAGATGGGTTTTTAATATTAAGAAAGTATATTTGCGGGCCCTCGACTCATGGTAGCATCGATATTATTATCAGTAGTGGAAACGTTTGTACAATTTATTTAAGGGTAAATTGGTGAAAAATATCCAAATAACAAAAATTTAAATCTACTGTCTACACTAAAAAACTTTGTTTCCATTGCCTAAAAAGGATTCAAAAAGACAAAAATACCTTTATTTGTCCTCACATGTGATAATTTCAAATGGTTGATTTTTTGGGCCGAAAATGGTATCAAAGTCGAGGTAAAATTATTTCAAACATACAAATTTATTATTATGAAGTAATTAAATATTTGAGGAGGAGAATTTTCTCAATTAACATGAATCCGAACTCAGGTTCAAAATTAACTATTTACATGATTTATTCCAGAAATCTGAAATATTTGAAACAGGAATATCTAACCAAGGTTAGATATCAAGAAGGAACTTATCAAGTCATAAGGTAAACTTATGATTCAAAATAATAGGTTATTAGAAATAGTATCGGATTTCTCTAAACTCTCGGGAGATCTTAGAGAAATTCAAAAGATGGTACAAAATTATGGCAGTATGATGTATTATGTACCACAAAATGTGGAGAAAATCCTTGAAAACCAAAAAGAAATTATTGGAATATTAAAGGATATTCGAACAAGAATTCAAAGAACAACAACCAAGTTTTAGTAAGAGAACTTCAGAAGGAAGGTTACCACCATCCTTTGATACCGAACCCCTGTTACATCAACAAGAGAAGGCCAAAGTAGTGTTAAAAACCTTTGACTGAAGAAGAAAAAATGATAAATTAAATTAAATCTGTCTCAGAAAAGAAATTAATCTGATGACAACTTTAGAAAGAATTGATCTAAAGGATCTACAAGAGCTTGCGGAATCTTTCGCAAATCTCAAAGTCGTAGATCTGAAGATGAACACAACGGGAGGGGAACCACCTTCTATAACCTGGTCAACTTCTCAGGAACCACCAAGGGTAAGTGTGGGATCTCGAAATATAAATATGAGAGAATCTCAACCCGATTTTCATACTGGTAGATAATCACACCCAGCGGGAACAAGGACAAGAATAAATCAAATTCTCTTGCACCAAACACCCTATGAGAAAACTGTTTTAGAACCTATACATCCTTATGGGGTTATGCTTAACCTTGATGTACTAGATTTCAAAAACAGAGATATCATAGATGACTGGACATCTGCTATGAGAATCGCTGCATGAACACTTGATCTCAACAGAAAAAGATTCATTAAACTCCTAGAAATGAGTCTTAT
Source organism: Primulina tabacum (assembly GCF_025594145.1). NCBI lineage: Eukaryota > Viridiplantae > Streptophyta > Magnoliopsida > Lamiales > Gesneriaceae > Primulina > Primulina tabacum. The sequence continues at coordinate 17,672,127 of NC_134552.1, forward strand.
GAGATCGGTTAAAATTGCTTGGGACATGACTTCATTAGAAACTAAAGAGTCAGTCCTAGCGGGAGAATCTCTTAGTGAGATAGCTGAAAAAATGGCTACCCTATTTAAAACACAGTTTATAGGGGTATACTATTTTAAAAGTCAAGATACAGAGAAGATGAAGAAATATGCTCAAGTTCTGTATAGCCTTGAATTACATAACATATGTTTAGTGGATGAATATATTATGTTATTCACTAAATATAGATGGAATTCAGGGGTTGAAGAAAATATAGCTATGCAGCTTTTCTTCGCCAAAATGCCGAGTGCCTGGAGAGAAATGCTTATAAGTGAATATGTCCCTACGCAATGGCACGAAGAGCCTCTTTTCTCAAAGAAAAATTGACAGAATTGTGTCATATGACAGCATTACAAAAGAATTACAAACGCTTAAGGGGTATCAATAAAAGAATTTCTTTGTGTTGTAAAGAAAATGATCTTCCAACAATTATTGGAAGTAAACCACAGAAGCATAAGAAGAAAAGTTTTGGGGCTCATCCTTATGCTTGAGGTGGAAGAAGTTCTTGGAAACCAAGAATAGTTTGGTCTAGACAAAAAGCCAGATCTTATAAATCTTGACAAAGAAGTGGACCATCAAGAAGTAGGATATCATCCCAAGCATCGAGTACCTCTCGAAGCACAGGAAGAACACCTACAAAGAAAACTTTTAAAAGGGCTCATACTCGAGACAATGAAAGTTTTAAAGATTGTAATTGCTAGACATGTGAAGCATGAGGTCATTTCTCAACCAATTGTCCAGAAAATGAAAAAAGAGGTATTAAACACTTCGATCCAACCCTGGATATTGAAGAAACAGTTTATTACCAAGATCTTATTCAGGTATACCGATTCGAGGATATTGCCTCAGATGAAGATATATATGAAGAAGAAGAAGTCTCGAGTCAGGGAGAATTGATGGAACTGAATCGGAATATGACTGAAGACAGGGTGTTTCGACAAGAAACGCATGAAGATTTGTCTGGTTTCTTCAGTCGGACAACAATATCTCATAACAGGGTTCAAAGAATCATGAGAGAAAATCCTAGTCTATAGAGATATCAATGATTCTCTGCAGGATAGATAGAAAAGTTCTTAGAAAGTCTTGGCCTAAGAAACAAAAAAAGCATCATCTAATCTTTAAAGTTTCTAGAAGGGAAATGGCAATCCCGATGGAACTTACGGGAAATAGAATGGAGATGCAATTAATTCCTTCGGAAGAAATTAATGAGGAATTACAAAAACTCAAGATAGAAGTAGCAATGACTATATCTTGGATTCATATCGAAGCAATCCAGATTATGATAAAAGCTACTTTCAAAGAAGGAATATTCATTCATTCATATTGCTATATGCGATAAAAGAATTGTAAACCTTCAAGATTCAGTACTGGGAGCTATCTCAAGAAATCTCTGCGCATGAAAGATTGTAGGAGTAATTTATCCAAGAATTGTCTACAAATTAGCAGATCAAGATTTTAGTTGAGCTTTGACATTGTATCAGAATTTCAAGGAAAAAAGACTGATGAAAGAAAGTAATACCTTATTCTATTAACTATCAAATTTCATATACTCTATATAATACACATCATTCAGAATTGTTTATTAGAAATGAGTTCATTGAAATACCCGAGATATTTGGAAAAGTTGTCCAGACAATTTATCCAGAAAGAGTTGAGTTTCCTTTAATACAGGAAACGGATATCTAAATACAAGACAAACCGATTCTACAAAAGAATCAAAGTCTTAGATTGGAATCAAGGAGACTATCTTTTCTGGGAAATAGAATTACAAATTACAGGTGGGGAAAAGCGTCGGTCCAAGAAATCTAACAGGAGCCAAAAAGCTTTGCTACCATATGACAGCTTAGATGCCCAAAAGGGTGGAAGGAAGTAGAAATAACATTTGATATAGGGGTGTCAAAATGAAACACAACCCGTCAACCCGTCACGACCCAACACGAAAAAAATCAGGTTCGGGTTGGTGTTTTTCGGGTTCGGGTTGGGTGAGTTCGGGTTAGTGTTAGGTTAGATGGGTTTCGGGTTGGGACGCGGGTTGACCCGAAACCTTTTCTTTTGAAAATATTACCTATATTTTTATATATTTTATGTTTGAACAAAATTTATTGTATATTTATGTGATAAATTTTCATTATTGAATATTTATTTTGTATATATTTTTTATTTTTTCAATAATTGTTTATTTGATTTAGTAAATATACTTTAATTTTCTACAATTAAACTTTCAAATTTAAATCAGAAATTTTGTTACGATGTGTTTAAATTAAAATATTATTATTATTTTTATTTTTTTGAATTTTTTTCATTAATTTTTTTTAAAAAAATAAATAAATTCGGGTTAGGCGGGTTAGACGGGTTGACTCGGATTAAACAAGTTCGTGTTTGGGTTGGGGGTTTTCGGGTTGCTTCGGATTCGGGTTGAAAAAAAAAATTTTCTCGGGTTGACCCGAAACCCGACCCACCTGACTCGATTGACACCTTTAATTTGATATTACGAAACAAAGGAATCAATTTCCTAGTAATACCATATACTATTTGACACAACATATGATAAGAACTTACCGAGGAATGATCAATATCAGAGAATTGGAAATTCATATCAAAGGAATTCCAGGGAAAGAATCAGATCGACTGTTTCTCGAGGAACACAAACCTTGAAAACATCTAGAGTATGGAATGAAGTTTATGACAGAGAATAGAATGTGGAAAATCCAATGACCACAAGTCCATTCTCGATATACATTCCAGTAGGGATGTTATATGAACAATATAAAGCAGAATATTTTGCTGCTTATATTGACTCAGGGGTCTAGAATCTGTACAGCCAAAAGAGGAGTTTTTTTAAATAATTTGGAAGAAGAACTACCAAAGATTGCTGGAAGAGATTTCTCTAGAAGAATCTTAATCTTATGTAAGGGGATTAAGAATAAGATGACCGAGATCGTAATCGGATGTGTTGGACCAACACCTTGGTATAAGGTAAAAACACCATCGATTTATTTTCATGATACATGAGCTGATATTTTGTTAGGAAATAATTTATTACAAATGTTTAAGTCCTACACTCAAGAAAATGATACTAGAAGATTAGTATTTACAATACCTTGTAATCACAAAATCATAGTCCAGAGATTAAGAGAGATATTTTACAGAAATTGCCAATACAATTTTGTAGCAAGCGTGGTGATGAAGGAAAACTTCTGAACCCAAAAATGAAGGATTCTAGACGGTTTGGAGAAATAATGCTCCAACTAAGAGCAAATAAAGAGCTCCAACCTGAAGAAATAAAATGCCTTAAGATAGCTCTACATAAGAATGAGGTAGAGTATGAATCTAAGGTGTCATTGGAAGATGTCAAGAAAAGGATCAAAGAAAATTATAATGAAGATCCCTTAGCATGGTGAGACAAAAATCAACTCAAAGCTTGTCTTAAAATTAAGGAAGACAAAGAGTATGAATTTTTCCGTTGCAAGCCTATCCCAATAAATATAATTGATCAAAAGAATATGCAGATTATAATCAAGGAACATTTGGACATTGGTTTGATCAAAGCAGGAATTTTACCATACAGCAGCCCAGGATTCCTGGTAATAAATCATGGTGAAATAAAAAAGAACAAACCCATATTAGTTACTAATTATCAAGAAATTTATAAGATTCTGGAGTTTGATGGATATTTTATACCTAGCAGAGAACATCTAATTAGTTGCATACGCAATGCCAATATATTCTCTAAATTCAATAGTAAGTCTGGTTTTTATTAGATTCGAATGCAGGAAGAAAGCAAGAAGTTCACAGTTTTCTCTACTCCACAAAGACACTATATCTGGGAAGTATTATCAATGAGATTGGCTAATTCACCTCAGATATTTCAAAGAAAATGATAATCTATTTAAATATTATTTCAAATATATGTTTGTCTATATTGACGATGTGTTGATCGCATCTAAAAATATAGAAGAACATTTTAAGCATCTAGAGATTTTCTCTGATGTTTGTAAAAAAGGACTGTTTCTATCAGAAAAGAAAGTAGTCATTGCCACAAGAAATATTGAATTCCTCGGAATAGAAATCGATGGGTCATGAATAATTTTGCAGGATCATATAGTAGAGAAAGTGCAAAATTTTCCAAACGACTTAAAAGAAAAAAAACAACTTCAAAGTTTTCTAGGGGTTGTTAATTTTGTTGGGATGTTTATCAAAAACCTAGCAAAACACAAGAAGTGTTCAGCCCATTACTGAAAAAAAATGCGAAATTTATATAGACGAAAGAACACACACAAGGACTTAGTCAACTAAATGAGATTTGTAAAAATCTTCCGAAAATGGCTATTCATCGGGATGAAGATGATCTGGTATTATATACAGATGTCAGTGATCATTGGTGGATGGTAGTTTTAACCAAGCTCACACTAGAAGGAGAACAGCCATGGAGATATTGCAGTGGACTTTTCTCGGATGCAGAAGCCATAAGATGACATATCAACGAAAAAGAATTTTATGCAGTAAAAATGGCTTTTGAAAAATGACCACTATTTTTACTTGCAAAGAAATTCACTTTGAAAGTTGATATCAAGAAATTGCAAAGAAATTCACTTTTTGAAAGTTGATATCAAGAAATTGCCACTATTTTTACTTGCAAAGAAATTCACTTTGAAAGTTTATATCAAAAAATGGCCACTATTTGTACTTGCAAAAAAATTCTTAAGGAATAGAATAAAATCTAAACCTGAGAAATCAAGATTATTAAGATGGCAAGCATTATGTCAAAATTATATTTTTGATATTGTGATAATTAAATCTAATGAAAATATTCTTGCAGATTTTTTAACAAGAGATGGACTACGGTGATATCGATGCCATCATAAAAATGCAGAGGCATTTGAGGGAATACCTTGAAATGCTTCAAAACGAGTTCAACAAGCTGGTCTTAAACGCAGAGTTGCGGGAAGACTACAACAAGCCGATAACAGAATTGTCTCTGATCGAATCACATGATGTTTACATGCTTATATTCAGTTATGGTCTGTAATATAAAGGCCTATCCTCCAAGGTATTGAGAAGTCACTGGTTTTCCAAATGGAGAGTTTTCGAGTACATAACTTTATACATGTAGCAGGAGATTCAAATACCCCTAACACAAGTGTTAAGTCGGGATCATCTCCAGATGAGTCGGCTAAAACAAAAATTGAGACTCCAGATCCTTATCTCGAGTCCTCAAGTCAATCCTTCACCTCGGGGATTGAAGAGGGAAAGACCTAATACTGACAAGGGTTAATCTAAGGTTGATAATTTTGAAGCTGCAATTTCTCTATTTCATGTTTACCAGCAAACTGGGAGAAATTAAAAACAAGATTATGCATTAACCCAACCACTATCGGGGTAGATGTTTCAGGAAAATATCCTAGGGTATGGATGAAACCAAATTCATATCCAAAGGAGGTCAAAGCTTGGTATGAATTCGAGGCTCTTGCCTCAGTTTATACCACATCGCCTAGCTTCCCAGAAATTTCTGGATTACTGAAATGGATCCAGAAAGCTGTTCATGAAACTTGGGCAAATAACAATTATTTGTTCAGATGAGATATTCTGGAGCTATACTTTTTTAGTAAAGCACCAGAACCAGCTGAAAAAGGCTTACACGAAGCTTTTCATTTTATTAAGTTAAGGAGGCAAGATACAAATATTCAGAAATTTATGAAGGATCCTCTGTCAGAAGAAACACACATGGTTGCTTCAATTACTGAAGACAATATTTCTACCAGAAGAGCATGGGGTTTATGGGTATGTCTAACCGAGATGGACAAAATTAAGTTTCGTTTTTAATTCTATCATAATTCGGTAAACGGATCATTCCTGTTAAATACTATGACAGGAAAAACCACAAGTTTTTCAGAAGATTTATTCGAGAAGAAAAAAAATCTTTTGTGGAATAGCAAGCTACCGGGAAGTAAAGAAACTCGTCGGAAATTTTGCAATATGGCTCATGCGGGATGATGGTCAGAACAGATCTGTCCAGAATGCCCGAATCAAAAAGAGCCAGAATTTGGCAAGGGTCTTCCTTGCAAAAACAGGACCAAGTGGTGAAGGACCACAATCATGTTTTTCTCGGGGACATCAAAAGTTTGAGAATCTTTGACAGAAATAAGTGGACATGTGAACCTAATCACTTTTCCTTAGGGATAACAAAAGCAAAAGATTCCCCGACCAAAGATAGTGGGCATGTGACTCACCCACTAAATGAACAAGGAAAATTGGACCAATTTACAACTATAAATAGAGTAAATTGGAACCAGTAAAAATACACAAGAATAAAGTCGAAACCTGAAGAAAAATGTATTATACATATTTAAAGGTTTCTAAAAGACGCATCAAGAGAATAAGAAAGCAGCTGCTAAATACTAAAGATCTCTACAAACTGTTAAAAGAAGAAGGGAACGAGATCTCAGCTGATATAATACAAACACATATCTACTGGTTATGCCAGGAGATAAAGTCCGAAGAACGAGCTGTTTCTAGCTTAATAATCTAGGAAAAAGACAATTTGGGTGGAGGGATCATTCAACCACTCAACCAGATAGGGCCAACCACAGCTGGAAGGCATCAGATTATAGCAAGAGTTTGAAGTCCAAAATAAAAATCCACCAGGGACTTCTATAAATAAGAAGGCAGAAGGAAGATGAAGGCATCGACCAACCTCTTCATTTTCTTTCAAATATTGTAATATTTTCTCTTTCAAGTTTATGTGTGTTTTTATATCAGCTACTTACAAGTTTCTTCTCTTCTACAGGAGGTTACCATGTAATAATAGTTCATATGTTTGAATAAAAGAACCAAGGCTTTTGCCCCTCTCATTTATTAGTTTCAGATTGAACTGTTTTACTCTACACCCTGATGTAGAAAACGAAACAGGGTTGTGCTAAGTGTTGCTGAAGAAATTTGCGTCAGAAACCATCGGTTGCGATTGTGTGGTTGGACTGTGAGGAGCAGTCTGTAAAACTCGATGGATATAACCCGGCGGCACTCTGGTCAAAAAAGTAAAATGTTCAATTTATTATACGGAAGCATGATGGGCCTTTTATATATATAAATAAACCGATCATTTGAGTATGATATATAGGCTTGAAACTTTGCGTAGCTGTATGTCTTAGAGCTATATGCCTTTAAGAACATGCTCGATAGGTATAACAATGTCACGTACCATAAAACTAAGTTATGAGTGGAGCGTAATAAAAAGAAAGTTGAAAGGGGAGTTGAGTATTTTTAAATAAGTTGCCCTTTATTTAATTACAAATAAACATATTTAACATGACAATCCATAACTTAATTAGAATAGAGTATAAATTCTAGATTAGATAAGATAATAGGCAAAAAAATTCTTTAATATTTCTCATTCCTCTAATTCCTCTAATTCAGACTTCAGCACTTCGATTACAATAATAGAAAAATAATAGATCCCATAAGACTCAATTCAAAGTGTTATAAATGAGAATGCAATAACTGTATTGGATTTTAGGCTGAATATCACAAGATGGCTCTCACCAACACTCGATATAACACTTTTCTCAACGCATTCCCGTAAGATCGATCATTTACAAGTCAAGATGAACTCACATTTTCGGATCGAAGTCATATTATCAGATGAACCATATACCTGGGTTGATAACCCGTTGTTCATTGAACTCTCATTTCTCGACCAAACCCACATTGTCCGATGAACTAAATTTCAGGTGCAATGATCGTTGTCTAGGAATCTAATTTATATTCTTTATTCATTTAAAGCTGATAAAAAATAATCAAAATCTATAACCTCCTCGCAATAACAAGCATGTAGTATAATATGATCAACGCAATGTGATATTTCAACATGATGCAATATATAAGAACGAATATTAGAACATTTACCCTAAATACCAAGTCAAATGTCAAAAAGCTATATAGAAAGAAATCGGTAGGAAACATCACTTTTTCAACTTACGTAATGACTTGATTTATCACTCCAATTGCTTCAATATTTTCTATTATCACAAATTTTATGATATTTTATGTGTTACTAAGGTTACTAGGTAGTTGACTAGTTTAAGTTCACATTTTCGTGTCCTTACCAATTAAACATCACTTTAAGCAGCATAAAATAAAAAGGTTCTGTTTCGGTAATAACCAAAACTGAACAACTTGAAAATTTTTCAAGCTCTTTTGATGAAGAAATGCAAATCAATAAAATGCATAAAGTTTCAATTGTAAAACTTTTTTTTATAAAAAGACAACACCAATTGATCTTCAAATTGAAGAAAAGAAAGAATATGTTCAGTTTAAAGGAGAAATCATTACTGAATGGAACATGGATGGAAAATCTGAATATCAGATAAAAACTGTTATTAAACAATTGTTAATATACTCTTCTGCTGCTAAAATAAAAGGTAATAATGATAGGAAGATTGCTCAAGCCATTATTACTGGTTTTACTAGCCAACTTCAAGGTTGATGAGATTTTTATCTTTCAAAAGAAGTAAAGAATAAAATTCTTAATTCCTCCATAATTGATCTTAATGGTAGAGAAGAATCTGATGCTGTTAATACACTTATTTATACTATATTATCTAATTTTATTGGAGCTAATGAGTTTCAATTAGATAGATCTCAAGAACAATTAATAAATTTGAGATGCCCAACATTATCTGAATTTAGATGGTATAAAGATGTTTGTTATGACAAAAGTTTTAACTAGAAATAATTGCAATGCAAACTTCTGTAAAGAAAAATTCTTTTCTGGATTTCCAGTTCTTTTTGATGAAAGAGTTAAAAACATATTAAAACCTAAATCTCCAACAAACTCTATATATTGGAGTTTACTTACTTATGGTGAAACATCACCAGAAATAACTGCAGAAGGAATAACTCTTTGCAATGATATCAAGTTAAAAAGACAACTTGATACGTGTAGGACCGAGCGCTTGTCGCTTTACCAAAAGCTATAGCTAGTAGTAATGGACAATTATTGCACCCAACAATCTCCCTCCCAATAATTGCATTCCTTGCAATCAATGGGAATTGAACCTATGACATTGGCTCTGATACCAATTGTAGGACCGAGCGCTTGTCGCTTTACCAAAAGCTATAGCTAGTAGTAATGGTGCAACTCAAATCTTTTAAACCGCACAGCAGCTCAAGCACCATGGTTCGATCGCTCTACCAAGCAGGGACAATTATTGCACCCAACAATATTGCAAAAATAAGAAAATCATAATATTATAGGTGCTTTTTGTGAACAAATAGATTTTCAACCAATTCAATTCAATATCCGAAAAGAGATAAGAAAAGAAAAAGATTTCCTTTTAGAAAGGAAAAAATATTATTCTAAGGATAAAAATTAATCCAAAAAATATTCCAAGGAAAAGTCTAAATAGACTATAAAAAATTATCAAAATAAAGTTCCAGTATGCTGGAAATGTGGAAAATAGGACATAAGGCTAATAAGTACTATGTCAAGAAAAAGATTAATAATCTTAATATCGATAATGATTTAAAAGAATTATTAATAAATATTCTTCTAAATAAAGAAGAAAATTTAAAACAAAAATACTTTTATAATAATATTATTGATAATTAATTATCTGAAGATTTTAATAGTGATTCAGATAATAATTCTGAAATATCAAAAAATAATATTTGCGATCCAAATTGTGATTGCGATACTTGTCTCATAAATTTTATGAGATTAGAAATAAATGTAATATCAAATGAAGAAACTTTCATTTTAAATTTTATAGATCAAATAAAAGATCCTATAAAAAATAGAAATGTTATAAAACATTATTTAAATATAACAAATCAAAAGTCTAATAAACATGTACAAAATATTGTACAAGAACATGAATTATATTCTTATAATAAAATATTAAAAAATCAAAACATAAGGAAAGAGAATCTACTATCTCTAAATTAAAATGAGAAATAGATCAGATAAAATTTGAAATAAAATATTTAAAAGAAAGAGTAAATAATCTTAGTATTAATAATATTTATATTTGGGGAAAAGATGATTCTACTTCTGATGAAGAATAAGAAAATATTTTATCTAAAGAAGATAATGAAATAAATCAAATGATATATATCAATAAAATTGATCAAATTATTTCCCAAAAGTGGTACTCAAAAGTAACACTTATTATTAATAAAAAATTTACAATTACTATAGAAGTACTTCTTGATACTGAAGCTGATGTAAATTGCATTAGTGAAGGAATTGTTCCTTCTAAATATTATAAAAAACTACTCAATTTATAACAGCTGTTAATAAGCAACCGCTTATAGTTAATTACAAATTGTCTGATGTGGCAATATGCAATTCAGGAGTTTGTTTAAATACTAATTTTATTCTCATTAATAATATTTCTACTCTCGTTATATTAGGAACACCTTTTTTTTCCAAATGTTGTTTCCTATTCATCCGAGTTCTACCCTCACTTATGCACGTTTAACCTAATATTTACTAATTTTAATAATTAATTACATAAAATAATACTATGTACATCACACAGTTGATATACTAGCACATATACAAAAGCATAGGAATTTAGTAAAATCCTGTCAAAAAACATTTGCTAAAAAAATTATATCATGTAAGTATTCACATAATATATTAAATATTAACAAATAAATATGTAATTAAATGTGAAGCCTTCTATTTTTTTTTCAAAAATTCAAATTTAAATATGGTTTCTCTTGAAAATAAAAAATATTTTAAATTTATGATTTTGTTATATCTTTTTATTTAATTTCAGTCATGATTTTTGATTTTATGTTGCCAATATATCCTCTAAAGTATTAAATAAAATATAAATTTTTTTATATATACTATTATGTTTTCCAAATTTTATTGGAGAATGTCATTATAAATTTTGGTATATTTAATATCCGTAAATTGATATTATTATTATTATTATTATTGTTGTTGTTATTATTATTATTATTATTATTATTATGTATTTTAGTCATAACTTTAATATAAATATTTTTAACATGTTTAAAAAATAATTACAAATTTTAATCAAATTTCATTTATTTAATAAAGAACAGAATTTTGACTCTTTGATTTTTTTTTTAATTTTGAGGTCAAAATAATATATGATTTTTAAGTATTTTTTTATTAATAACAATTCCCTCAACTAAGATATGAATGCAATGGAAAATAAATCAATCTGACTGCTAAATACGGTTATCCTCCTTTGAGTGTTATCTCAAATTATATAAACAATTTTGATATAATAATAAATAAATGTTCAAAAAACAAATATCTACTAATTTTAGTCATGAATTATATAAAATATTTCGTACATCGCACAAATAAGATACTAGTTTTATCAATAAAATAAATTCATATATAAAAAAACCAGATGAATTGCCCATAAATAAAATATATGTATTGAAACACATGTACTTTGATTTAAAAAAAATTGATACATCTAGCAATATCCTCGATATTTCAAATGTCTCTATCACTCGTATTTTCCTATATATTTTTTGAGGAGTAAGTCTTTTGTAAGACGGTCTAACGAATATATTTCCGTGAGATGAGTCAAACTGGTCAATATTTAAAATAAAATTTAATATTTTTAGCATAAAATGCAATATCTTTTCATGAATCAGGTCGTGTTACTGTCTCACAAAATTGATCTGTGATACAGTCTCACATGAGTTTTTGTATTTCTCGAGAATACGCTTTATTTTAGGCAAGCGAGAAAAACCATACACTAACTCGACGATATATTCGGCGAAACACTATCCAAAATATTCATTCAATGGTTGTAGCCTCAATATACTGCAACAAATGAAAAAATGATATGATTTTCGTTGAAGCTATTTGATCAACCTTTGAAATATTATTCCAAGGATGGGGTCGAATTAACAATCCTAGGACAACATAAGATAAATGATGAATCTCCTAGTAACAACAATCCATATTTCCCTACTCTTACTATATAAATAAAGATACTCGAAGTTTTTTTTTTTTTATTCTTTCTTTCTAGCAATTATCATATGATTCAATTATTTCATTTTTGACACATTTAATAGAATAAAAGAAATAAGCGTGGAATGATCAATTAAAAAAATTAAAAAATTCAGAGTTTAAAATCCTAACGCGAATAAATTAATAATCCCGATTCCGCCCTTGTAAACTATTTTGTCCTACTGTTTGAAAAAAGAATTTATTTATTGAGTCCAAGAAAATAAACATGTGGTATTTGTAGTGGATGAATGAGTGTACAATAATATAAACAGAAGAAGCACAGTGAGGTTCCTTCCACATATGACAAGCATATCAAGTTTGAACTTGGATATGACTTTTAACTTATTTTATATTTCAAATTTTCAAATCGTTTACCATTTGTCAGCAACACAATTCGGACTTGAAACTAATCAAAAGTCAACATCTTTCACATGGATTTCACAGGTCCCTTGTCGGAAGAAGTATAATTTTTTCACTATTTCATAATTTTTTTTAAAACACATTCCACTGCAATAGTTAATTAGAACGTACATATGATCTGAAAATGATTAGAGATGGCACATGGAGGTTGGTCTAACCAGATATAGGATTTGTTCCGTTCGATCCTCTATGAAATTCGGTGAGTTCAATTCAGGTTGGACATGTTACATAATTTTAATTTTGTAAAAAAATTAATAATTTTTTAATTAGTGAATAAAATAACTTTTAAAAATTAATAAATCATCAAAATTACTTCTATTTTTATAGCAATAATATGTAAGAACAAAAAATATTTTCACAAGTTTACATCTATTAATTTATTTTCAATTCATAAGAGAAAAAATAATCCTAATTATATATTTTCTTATAAACATATCATAATAAAATATAGTTATTTCAATCCTAAAAATTTTATAAATTAAGATTAAGGATAAAAGTAAGGATGCAAATAAACCAAACCGCTCGCGAGCTATCCGGAGTTTGGCTTAATTCGTTTCGAACAACATGACTGTATTGAAACAATGAATGAATCAAAGAATGAAAGGTGAGCAATTTGTACATCTTATCTTCTCTACAGTAGCCATTCATCCCACTCCTTCTATCCTATGAACTCCACACACTGGAGCGATGTTTACGAAAATGGATACTCTAACGAAGTCTTCGAAAGATTTTGTTTTGAATTAAACTAATCGAACAACAATCGACAACTTCATCCCCACTTTAAGCTCCAATGCTCAATCTTAGTTTGTTGGTTAGGCGTCACTCTAATCTACAAGATGCTAGGGGGACTTTCCTCGACTCTCTGCCGGGGCGTGAACTGGCAAACAAACGCCTCCAGAGCATCTTTCATCCACGAATGTGCGCATACTTCTCTAGCTTCATTCACCATCATCTGTAAGAAGTAATTCAATCCCACACATTAGAAATCATTAACCAAGGTATGCAAAAAAATATTCTGAAATCAGAATTTTGATGAATGTATGATTATGATATACATTGGATTTTTCAAATTGTTTGTAATATAAATTATTAGTAGAGTTTTGGCTTTCATGGTATCCATATAACCCATGTATATTGTTCCATTTCCCCTTCAACATACTCCTATTTTATAGAAAATGATCATGCAACCTGATGCATTGCATCAAATAGTTTCACATATGGCAAGAAATATGGAGAAATTAATGACACATTTTGAACATACCCAAACACGTTGGCGGACATCTTTTTCCGGCCAAATATCCAATTCCTCAGTTACAAACAAAGGAAACATTGATCCCATGTTGAATGTATCTTGGCTATTGCTTTTGAAAATCCATTCGCCTAATTTATCCTGCAAGAAAATGACAACCAACAAATTTAAGAATGACAAAACAATACAAGAACATAAACATCAGCTAGTTTCTCCAACAGAACCAAAATACTAACCTCAAGCGATCCAATCACACCGGCTTCTTCAAGTGTCTCCCGCGAGGCCGCCAATTCGATTTCCTCGTCGAGTTCCCAACCACCCTGATGATATTATCACGAAAAATCAATATCAAAACCAGAGCAACAAGGATATTAAACAGTTAACAAAATAAATTGGGTCAAACATATTTTTTTTAAAAAAAGGCGTTCTCATGTGTATCAAATACACTTGGATTAGTGTCATTTTTTTAAAAAAAATAATTTTGAACAGAGTTATTTCTCCCAATATCTCATAAAAAATCTCCCTCTCCGAAATTAAAAGGGGGAAAAAAAGATGTGCATACAAATTTAAAATACCTTAGGAAACATCATTCTTGGACTTTTTTGAGAGCTTATCAAAAGAACCTCCAAATCATCAATGGATGTCTCCTGGATTTGGGGTGAGTCGTTGGCTTTTCTTATTCTGTAGGGAATACATCTGCACAATTTAAAGGTGGTCTCAAATATTAAGCATAAATACAGCAAAAAATTATCATTTCAGAACCTTAAAATCCCATTAAACATTTCCATTCTCCCTAAAATACCAATCCCATATCATAAATTCAAACAAATATCTGATTATTGTACAGCCACTTGGAAATTTCTTAAGGAAACATCAACAAAACACGAATAGCAGACAAAACAGGAAACTATACACACAAATTCATCCAAAAAACAAGGGAGAAACCAAAATGACAAAGGGCCTCAAATCACGCACCCAACAACATGACGAAATCCCTCACTGTAGCGCTGCAAATGCCTTCCCGTACGCGAAGGCAAAGACACCAATTTCTTGATTTGTATCGTCATAATAATCGTGAAGAAAAAAAATTCGAAATCCTACCGCAAATTCTCCAAGATAACAAAGACCCCCGATTTTTCAGAGGCTAAATGCAGGAATAAAATCTTGAAAACAAACTTTAGGTGGTTTAAACTTTAAAGTAATCGACGACAACTGAGAAAACAAGATATCGGGTGTCCCCGGTTCGGTCGACCCTACCCCTGCGGGCATTGCCTGCAGGGGTGATCCAACGGCTCGGATTTTTTCGAGCCAATTTTTTTTTTTTTTTTTTACAGGGATTGTCCGTGCAGGCATTGCCTGCACGGGTAGGTTGAAACAAACCGGTGTCCCCGCGTTTTCTTATAGGGAAAGGTAAGCATCTTTCAACGTTTATATCGAGACGGTTTCACTTTTTTTTTTAACTCGATTCATATCTAAAATATAGAGAGTAGATCTTAAAAATATGGTCTCATAAATTTTTAACTATAACACGAGTCAACTCTATCGATATTCACAATAAAAAATAATATTTTTAGCATAAAAAATAATAATTTTTCAAGAATGATCCAAATAAGATATATGTCTCACAAAATACGACCAGTGAGACCGTGTCACACAAGTTTTTGCCAAATATATAAAATAATATTTTTAAAATAAAACATAATTTTTTTATGAATTAAATTGAATTAAAGATCGTGTATGTATAAATTTTGTGTTTATTTTATTTTATTTTTGTTTTTATAATATTCTAGTCTGGTCTCAATTTTAGTAGCTAAATGTGTGTGACAGATGACAAATATAATTATTATCGGATTCGTACATGGTAGAAAGTAGGTGATTTCTTTGTCCTTCCGTGACGTGTCTGCTGTCCATTTCAACAATACCCTGTTAATGGGATATTGTAATTTTTTTTAAATTTCTTGAAACAAGCTTGATTGAGACGCGCTTGTTTTTTGAGTCGGGTTTTTCTTTTTTTTGGAGCGAGATGGGTCGAGCTTCTTTTTCACCTCGACCCAAGCAGCTTTTTTTTTTCATTTTTTTATTATTTATTTAATTATATTTAATTATTATGTGAAATATAAATGGACAATTAAATGAAAATAAAATATTAATTAAAGAGACAGTGACACTCATAAATATTTGATTGGTATGATATTTGATTGTGAAATATGAGATATTTGGGTAGAGAAATATTTGATTGATGATGTGGATTAGGAGACCACAAATATTCGAAGAAAATATCCTTCTTATCGTGGATGACCTTAGGAAATATCATTTATTATTCCGTGAGTATTTTATAATATTCATACTTTAATAGCGTTGAACTTCTTGAATATTAGACCACCATTTTTTTTAAAAAAAAAGAGTGAAAAATAGACCACTTTTTCATTAATAAAAGTTTTTATTGTATCATTTTCAAGTAACAAGTCTTTAATATTTTTATCGTCTTTATATAAATTATCTGGATCATTATTAGCATTTAGCACTCAAGAAAAAAACTCTCTTGATTCATATAATAACTTTTAATAATAATATCACTATTATTTTTTTCCATTCAGTTTGTTAACAACAAAAGAGTTTGTATAATCTTTTTTTGTTATCAGTTTTTCAATATTATTGTTATTTTGATTTTCTCGTTTTATATCTGTCAAATCACCGATTGTCACTTCTCTCGTTATTTTATTGTTCTCACTAAAGTATTTTATCAATATCTACTATTTAATCATTCTTCTCTTTGTTCTCTTTTTTTTTTTATATACCTAAACAAATGTTTTGGTGTCATGCTAAATTTATCATACCACAAAGAATTAATAATAATAATTTTCTTCTATCATAACTACAATTTGTATAAGTTGGAAATTTAAAAAACATTTTCAAATTGATATGTGGATATGTACATTTCAGATTATAGCATTCCCTTCATTCATGCAATATTCAATTCAGTTGACGTAATAATAGTAGAGGCTCCTGCAAACCCACTTGGTTGCCTAACCATATCACTTTTCCACCCGATTGATGACTGATGCGAAAAAGAAGAAGGCGTACTGAAATTTTGTTGAACATCAAATTGTCCAACTAAAGTATTGTACTGATGTGGTTGAAAACCAACGACAGTAACTGCAGGTGATATGGTGCGCACAATTGTTTGATTATACCATTGGAAGTAGTCTTCGTCAGTTTGCATCGATCGCTTGTGTCGCACCCCTTTAGAAACATATCTCAGCCTATTATTTCACAACTCAATTGAATTTCTATGATAATATCTACAATTGGTGTTTCGATGTCCTATTCTCGTGATATTATGCATATCATCATTGTCGACGGCAGACCCTGGAATTGATTGTTGTCTTCGAAATTGTCGCATGACCCGATTAGGACGATGCATATCCACGATGTCAAAGCATATAAGGGGACAAACACATTGTCATATTTTGTTGTCGTATGAATCAATAATTGTCTTCACACCTATGTCATTCTTCTGGTAAACGATCCAATTAAGCTGTAAAAAATAAATATGTTCGAATTAAATATTCAATTAATCAAAACAAGAAAGTTTTCATTTAATCACTATTAAATATTAAAATTCTATAATACATCATTATTATTCATACGTTCTAGAGAATCTCTTATAATTCTTACAGCATGTGTTGGCGAATGTGTGTAATTAAATCCAAATTTCCACCTACAATTAATAAAAAAAGATTTACATGTCAAGAAAAAATATACAAGATATATATGATATAACCACAATAATTTTTAAATATTACCGTGCATCATATGGAGAAACTGGAATAAAAGCATCCGTATCAACGGGAGGTACAACTAATGTTAACCCATCTTGATCGGGATTAATACATTTAATCATGCTCCATGCCCATATCTGTTTATAATAACAAAAATTGTTCAACAAATTTAACAAAAAAATTGTGTTAAATAATCACCTCACATTAATAATACATGCAGGATATATAAAGGTCCAGCCATTGTCGTCTTCTCTATACGTGACGCATTACACAACTCACGGTATAGAAATGCTAAAACTGCACTACCCCAACTATAAGACTTCACGTTATCAACATCTCGTAGCAGTTGCAAAAATATTAGTCTAGCAGATCCTCCTTGATAGTCAGGGAACATTATTCCTCCAATAATCATTAACGCAACACAACGGGTAAATTTCACAACATCTACTTCTAAAGTATCATCATTAACAAAGTTAGACATGCAATGATCGTGTAGTGCAGTCATAGACAGATGACCACCTTTCAAATGTTGATGCTGGCAAAAATCTCAACATATCCAAACATATGTGTTGTTATTCATCATCTTTATGTGACACATCTACTCCAGTTACTACTTCACCATCAATTGTTAGACCCCAAATTATTGAAACATCTTGTAACGTGACTGTTGCTTCACCATATGTAAAATGAAACGTGTGTGTCTCGCGTCGTCAACGTTCAACAAGCGCAGTAATCAAATGATTATCATAAACTTATGAGCCACATTCTAAAACTCCATAAAAACCCATATGATTTAAATATTTCAGTACACGACTGTGTAAGTAATTATCAGTATATAACTTCCAAATCAAATTGTGTGACCTCTTCACTTTGACAATATCAACAATAGTTAAGGAAGAAACTTGTGATGACATATGTGTCGCTTGATCTTCTAGATTTCGATTATCTGTCATTCTGAACTATGTTGTAGATATTCTCAACTTCGTCTCAAAAAATTTTCGGTGAGTAAAGGATAAACAGATAAATGCGAAAATGAGGAGGAAAGAAAAGAGAATCGAGTCAGTCGAATGAAATAGCGCCACGTGGCGGATGAAGCTCACGTGGACCAGCGTCCGCGCTTCGTAAACGCGGACGCTCCACGTGGGAGCAACGCCCGCGACGAAGCGCGGATTGCAGTATTATTGTAATGTTTTTTTTAAAAAAAAAATATTTTTGAATTAATTTTTCAAATTTAAATTATTTAAAAAAAACCCAAATGTTTATATGTCGTAAATGGTTGCACGATACCCGAAAGTGTAGTGTCTGCAGGTGGACGGTAACCGGTTACGTGTGTATAATGATTATATTTTAAAATATTATATTATAGAATTTGAATTTAAATAATTAGTATTATAATTAGATTAACATGAATGAATGAGATCATAGAAAAAAATTAATTGAAAATTATTATATCTTTATATATGGAAAGAGACATAGCATGTCGATAATCTGGAACTATATCATTAACTAGTAGGATTTCAAAAACCTTAATTGAAACAATTAACAATGGGATAATTGCACTTATGGCTTCTTGTGATTATAAAAGTTGTCATGCTCAAGGTAAGTATATGTGTCAACACAGGAGTTTACAAACGAGGTTGATCAGGTAAAATGCACCGGACAAGTCCTGTACAATAGACTCAACTGAGAAAACAAAGAGAAGATGATCCGAACACAAGACCTATCAGTAAGTATACATCTACCCTACCAACTCACCTATCCCTTGGAGACATTACCAAATGCAAATTTACATGCTGTCCTTGTGCTTACCGGAGACATGAATATGATTGTGATAATTCATTTGTCAATTTAGACCAAATCCTCAGTAGGGCGAAATATCGAATTTTTGATATATGTAAGTACTGTACAGAAAATACCAAATTTATCGAAATTTTTCGTATATTATGATATTGATACCGAAATTTTCGATATGATAACAATATAAAAATTTAAAATTTTCGGTACATACCGAAATATCGAAATAATATATATAAGTTAAAAAATATATAATATTTTAAATAATAAAGTTAATTTTTTTAAAAAAATATAAGATATTTTTCGGTATAAAACGGTATATACTGATAGCTTACCGAAATCTCGGTATAATACTGAGTTATCGATATAAATATTCTTAATACCGTAATTTTCGATATGATATACAATATGAATTTTTCGATACGGTACAATATACCACCCTTGATCCTGTATATGTGAACCAGGTTGCACAAATTATATAAAAAAAGTATTCAATTCTACCATTTGTTCACGCTTATTAATTCACACCGAACTTTGAAGATGATCCGGATTTTTCTTTTTCTTTTTTTTTTAATGTATATCGGGGAGGCCGTTTATCACAGTTATTATAAGGATTGAATCCGATATTGCCTATAAGTCATGTTTTTATTACATGTCTTTGTTTAATATAACATTTGACTCAAATTTTACCAAAAAAAAATTAGAGTTATAAATCATGTTTTTATTACATGTCTTTGTTTAATATAACATTTGACTCAAATTTTACAAAAAAAAAAAAATGAAAAGAGAGTTATAAATCATGTTGTTATCCACATATATTAATTTATCATTTCTATATTATTAATCATACATCGCTTGTGCTCATGCATGATTGTTAATTATTAAGAATGAAATTAAAAACAAAAAATTCTATTTATGTGTGCCCGTGGGTGCAATGAATGGAAAATGCACGAGTTTGGGAAAAGACGAGAAGGTTAAATTACGAGTAAATTGCAATTCTGTTTTATTTTTCAAACATTTTTTTTTTCATTATGTAATGGATAGGAAATTTCCTATCAATAAACTACGAAAAAGGTGCGACTCACGCACTTTAGAACTGGTTTCCACTTAATTACGTCTCGTATAATTTTATGTAATATAAAATATTAAAATAACTTATAAGTCATTATTAGTAAGTTTTAATATTCAGTTTTTAACGAGACGTGACATATAATTCGAGTGGAAAGAGGAACATGCTATAATTGGGGCATTCTGGACAAATATATTGAGGTTATTTTGTTTTAACTTGCATAAAATTTATATGCTATGAACCTATGTACCTAAAATGAAGACGATGTCTCGAGTTTGATACTTCGTGTCATAGGTAAAAATTTGTATGAGACGGTCTCACGGTCGTATTTTATGAGACGGATCTCTTATTTGGGTCATATATCCATGAAAAATTATTACTTTTTATGCTAAAATTATTACTTTTTATTGTGAATATCGGAAGGGTTGACTCGTCTCACAGATAAAGATTCGTAAGACCGTCTCACAAGAGACTCACTCCGTGTCATAAACATCTCACTCAAATATCAATTAAAATTTATATGATCTTAAAAAATAAACGTTGACAAGTCAATACGTTAGAGAATAAATTTAATCTTGTAGACGAAAATTGAAAATCTGAACCATTTAAAATATAGAATAAAATATGGCCAACACGTATTCGATGTTATCACATGATACAAGTGAGTAGGCTTAAGTATCTCCAAAATATTCAAATCCATCTTTCTACATTTCATGATGTTTCCATTGCATTTATTCCACAAATTGGACATAAGCAAGCTCATATAATTACCAATGGTTAAATTTACCTATACAGTATGCATGGATAAATATTTCGCGAGTTTTGTAAAAATAAGTTTTTTTTTTTTTTACTCCTCTAGAAAATACAACACGCAGTTATATATTATTTCGATCTTTATTTGACTTGATCGTCGATCGAAGTAACTTTATCTCATTTTCTAAAACAAATTTTATTTCCGGAGCGTTTCGATTTTTACTCGGGGATTAGAATATTGTCCCCATTGTCTCTAGGGAGCACAGCCCACTGGATGGATAATTGGCTTCTCATTCAAATCAAGAAACTAAATGTTAATTTTGAAAGGTACTTTTTGAAATAAAGAAGTATATAATAACTTAGAAAAGGTCAAGTTATGGGGCCTTCTGCCTTCACGTGCAATTTTTTTTTCAAAATGGATGCTCAACAACCGTAGGATGTAACTAGAAAAAACGATGCATCAATAATTCGCTTCCCAAGAACTTTCCTTTATATATATATATATATATGTTTTTTTTGTCTTTTTTGCATCATTTTCTCGATGAAGTTAAGCACAGCTTGATCTTAGAAGTATCCAGTTCAAACACAGCCAAAAAATATACTAGTACAAGGAAAGTGTCCCCCTTAAAATTCAATCAAGAACTTTCTTGGAAATTAACAGTTCACGTGCATGATTCGTTAAGCAGTTTTTGTTTAGATTTAAATTTGAATTTTGGAATGGTTTCTCTTTGGCGGGCATTCAGATTTTGGTTATTTTGGTTAAAACCGATCGAACCGAACAATCCAATGAATGCTTGGTGGCTAAGGATTTGGGAGCTATCATCCCTTCTGCATACTCGAGTCTTAGGAGTCATTAATTGGCGAAAACAGTCCGTTCGTCGCTGTCGCGGAAATTTGGACGGAGGGGTTAGTCGGGATCACCTCTAGCATGTTTCGTGGCTTTTTCATAATTGTGTTGGCATTGGTTCTAATATTCGAGGAATGTTCGTGGCATGATAGTTTTGACTCACGAGAAATTTTTTAAGAGACTTATTTCCATGTCGATTGACATCCATTTCGATGTGTAAAGATGACGGAGAATAAGATCAATTATAAATGCTCATTTAGAGAACCATTATCATGCATTTAAAAAAGGAAAAAATTTGTCTTGCTAACGTGTTTTGTAAACTACTGCGTTAACATGAAGGTTCACTCATTGTACATCGAAAGATACCGGTTTCGAATTTAATCGTCATTGAAAAATCAGAGAGAAAATGATATAATTAATTAAATCTGCATTTAAAATTGTTTAGAAACTTGTATGGTGTTCCATAATCTTAATCTCGTGGTGATATATCATTTTTGTTAGATAATTTTGATGCTTAACGAATGAAAATTAAGCAAATTAATCAATGTGTTTGATTGAAAAAATTCGAAATGAAAAACGAATATTAAGTTCGGTAGTTATGAATTAAACTCGAAACGAGTTCTTCGAATGTTGAAAGAACTTCAAACGAGTTGTCGGAACATGCAAGGGACAGAAATGAAAAAAAAAAGAAAAAAAAATTGTTCGGTGAACAGTGATGAACAGTGCCCGGCGCGCGGCCGCGCCTCGGCAGCACTCGGTAGGCGCGCGCGCTCCTGCCGAGAGCGCTCAGCAGCGCTATGCCTGGACGCGCCCCTTCGCGTTTTTTCGTGTCTTTTCGAGTTTTTCTGATATTTTTTCATTCCCTTGACATTGTTTGATGATTGTTGTCAGTTACAATGGCCAAGGGACATCCCTATGAATGAAAGATCGTGTCTTTTCACATGAAAAACATTAAATGTTTGATTTATTGAAAATCAAAAATACATACAAACATATAACATCATATTTGCATATTTTCTTCTTCCTTCTTCTTCAAGAGAGAGTTTCATTCATTTCCTTGTGATAGAACTCAAATATTTGAGTGCTCATTATTCAAGAGTTGTAGTTGTATCTTGGGATAAGATTGCCACAAACCTTAAGGCACCGTTTGATATGTAGGATGAGATTAATAATTGAAAGATAATACAAGTGATAACAAAGTTGAAAACGTGGGAATTTAATATGACTTTTTAAACTTTATTCCTGTTTGGTACTACTTATTCTCCCAGGATAAACACAACTACATTATTTAATTTCTCATTTTTACCCCTTCGACTGTACATAGCAGGTTTCTTCTTTTTGTTCACCCAAATTGCGGATCTCCGTAACTACTCTCTCTCACTCAATGCTTGTCCTCGCCATCTCTTGCATCCCACATCAGATGTAGAAGCGAAGTAGATCTGTGAAAGAAAGGTCAGGATAAAATGTGTTACAAAAAAAATCTTATGCCATTTTTTTAATAAGGTGACGACCTGGTGTAAATGTGAAGAAGGAAATCGTTTCAGTTTTCATGTATGTTCAGTAATTTTGAATCTTCATTTTTGAGGGAAAGAAACTTTTGCAGGTTCGTGGAACGTTGACTTGTCCTTGTACACCATACAAGGTTATTTCCGAGGAGAAAAGAAAGCCATCAACGACGCAGTCGGTGTGAGAGTGTATGAGATGGTGAGTTTTTTTCTGTCTTCGAGTACTCTTTTTTTGGGTGTGCGTTGAGGGTCGTAGCACATTACTTCTTGTTCAAATGGGATACTTTTTAGTACAAACACTTGTTTAATTGTAATAAAGTATTCTGTGTGCGAACATATTTCGCTTTAAAATTTTAGTACATATTCTCTTTGCTGCAGAAAAAAACATACGTCGTGTTCATGGGAAGGAAGGCCGGAGTGTACAATAGATGGCCTGATGCGAACGCACAAGTTTATCGTTTTCCTGGCGCTTGTTACAAAGGTTACGAAAGTAGAGAAGCTGCCGAGGAAGCCTTTAATAGTTTTGTGAGACGACCAGTTGAGGATCCAAATTTTAATGATTCCAGTAGCTCCACTTCTACTACAGCTGAACAATGTGCGCCGACAACAAGTCAAAGTAAGAAATTAGTTCAGCTACTGAACGAAGCGTCTGATTTAGTTCGTCAGACTCGCGACGTAGGTATCAAAATGGAGAAGTTGTCCAACGAGATTGGAAAGTTATTGGAGGATTTGAAAATTAATTAGGGGCCATACAGAAGTCTTTACACTAAGCTTCGTTCGTATGTTAAAAATTAGTGTTTCAATTTAATTCTTCAATTGCCCTGTTTCGTTCAAAAAATTTAAGTACTATATATGTAAAAGTGTTGCCTGCTCATCCTTCTTCGCTGCATGTCAAAGAACCACAACTCATTGTGTCACATATAATTCTTTGATGCAGGTATGTTACTTTCGTTCCTCGTCCATTCAAATTAAAAAATCATCACGCTTCTCTTTAACTAAAATTAGTTGTGTAAAGGAGTTATTGGTGGTTGTTTCTCATTTTCAGGTTGGCAAAACATTAACTTATTTTCTATACTTGCGAATTTTGTTGGTACGTCATTTTTTTATTTATAATTTTATGTTGATAAAGTGTGTGCTTCTCTTAAGTACACTTGTTCCAATGAATTTACTACTGTGTACTATTTTCAGAGTTAACGTAAGTTCAGAAATTGTATTTATTGTGTTCATGTTGTAGTGTAAATATTTTTGGTGCATTTGTGGTTTCAACATAATTCGTAGGTGTTGACCTACTACAGATTTGCATCACATCAATATCTAGGAACTGGAGATCATTGAATACAAGTAGTTGGAGAAGTGAAGTCATTAAATTGTTCTTGTTATAAATATGAAGGCTGCTTGATTCGATACTATAGAAAACTCTATATTGTATGGTGCTTCTTTCTGTCGTGCAAAATGTCTTTTTCTTGTCAAAATGCCTCTGAAGAAACTGTGAGCAGCAAGTATCAGGTACCTGTCATTGATCTCATATCTGATGATGAGAAATTTAAGTGCAGCGACAATGAAGTAGCTGGTAGTGAATTGAAGCATTTCAACATCAAGTTGTTTGTAAAAACGGTAAGAAGAAGCAGAAGTTGTTTCACACCGCTTCTGTCCATGAGTGTCATGATCCGCCCATGAATAAAGCACTGAATTTGAATGCTGGTGTCAAATTCGAGTCTAAGGCGAACCACCTGAAATCCCATGACCAAAGATCAAAGAAGGTTGTTGTTGTTGAGTTGTCATCAGATGACTCCACTGCTTAACATGTTTATCACAGTATTATGTGCAGTTATGTCCCCATCCTTTTGTTTTCTTGATCGAGTAAGTTACAGTCTGATTGTCTAATGTGTATTTTGGATCAATGTGTGTACAACTGTGTACTCGATTCTCCATTTTGCGCACATTATATGTAATGTGTTTTCCATGTGGATGTACGTATAAGTGGTTGTATGGTGCTCCAATGTACAAGGCTTTATTACGTCCAGGGTAATTGTATGTAAATAACCAATGGTAATGTTAATTGACTTTTGTTTTTGTTGTCCGACACATATGTAAATTCATAACCTAGAACATGTTGTAATGTTATTTCTGTTATCTGAATTACTTGAAGGTTGAAATAGTTGTAGGCTTATTTAATGTAATGTACAAAAATGCCAATTACGTAACTGTATTAAAAAGTTTAACAACCAGTCTGTTAAACAATCTTGAAGTTTAAATTGCAAAATAATAATTTGTAGTATGAAAAAAGCTGTACAGAATAAGTCAACTTTATCTGCAAATGCACAAGGTTATGACATAAAATACATTGAGATTGCAATAGTCTATGTGAAGAAATATTACATACATGAAAAAACATACAATAGTTTTAACTGACTCGCGTAGTCGAACACAAATGCAAGCACTTATCAAAATAAGAGATTACATCATTCTTTTCATCCACAATTACAGTTAACTAAGTAATGGTTGCATACCAACTCTAGAACCATTGCTCCAAAATAACAAAATACAACATTCCTCTCAACCAACATTACCCATAAGTAAGTTATGGCTCATCACCAAATCAAAAACTACGGTTCCAAAACAAACTTACATCTGTAACCTTTACTCGCCACGCAACAACCTCTTAATCAAGCAAATCCTTCCACGTTCGCCAAGTCTTTTGAATAGTGCCAAGTCGTTATGGTTGTTGAATAACAACTTAGCTGCAGCAACTTGTTCATCTTCTGAAAGGTCGGTAAGACCTTGCAATGCCTCCAAAACCGTATCTTGAACAGCCGAAAGTTTGTCGTCGGAGGAAAATTCCTTGATCAATTGTGACATCGTGTCTTTGGTTACGTGAGCGAGGTTGTTGATTGCTTGGACTATTGATTCATCATGCTCACTAATGTGCTTCCTTTTTTTACTTTTAGAAGGCGTACCTGCATTAGTTTTAGACGTTGGCGTATGCGTTTCAGATATTGAATCATCAACACCATCGAATGGGATATATGTACGATTCTCGCCAATGAACTCTCCGTTTGGAACTTCTTCACCAAGATTAAGAACTTGTTGTAAAGCATTCTCAAAAGTCTTCGACTGCTCTCCAGTAGCTCGATCATTTCCGAAGATTTCAGCCCAATCGTTGAAATGCGTCCACTGTTTATGCCGCATTGCTCTCAAACTTGGGTCATGCTGCCTCAATCAAGAAGGGAATGAGTATTCGGTACAATTGTTTAAATCAGGTAAGTACTGGACAACACATACCTTCACAATTGATTCCCAAGTCTCGTCTGTAGCATCGACCGTGTTATCAGTGTCATTCCAACCGACTCCACTCTTCGATAACAACGTCACCAAACTACTATATGTTTTTTTCCACACATGTATTTTTGAATTTATATGAGGATTCCCACGTATATTTGTTCCTGGTAATGTTGTCTGCATTGCATTCTCCAACAAAGTCAAGTAACCAGCTTTGAAACCATTCTCACTTTTCCAACCCTTGGTCGTAATTTCTTTCCGTGACTGTATTAACACGTCTTCTTCACGGCCACTCCAACTTCGCCGTGTCTTGTCTGGTTTCTTGCACCTCGCAGTGCCGCTACCAGAATTTGCTACACTATCCATGATTACACGAAAGATGCGTGGAGTAATTCTGTCACGAAATAAACATTATATAAGTACATGTAGCAGTAGTAGTCAATGAAATACATTCGAATGTTACAAAATGAAGCACGAACTATGACATTAAAATCAGGAAAATGTTCCACATTCAATATGCTGGTTGAAAGATAGTTTTGCAAATAACACTGCTTACTATGAAAAGAAGTACAACGACACATTTAGATACAATATGTAAAGATGTGCCACTCCATAGGATTACAATAAAAAGGCGTTAATTGTAGGTGTTCCACATGGACATCGCACACTGATCTCGCCAATTAACCCAATCGTTCGATGACTCAAAACTGCTTATGTACTCATTATGTGTATCATGAATGAGACTGCCAACTTCTTCTTCGTATTCCTCTAAAGGATCGTCAGACATTTGATTACGGATGAAATTATGTAATAAAATGCAAGCAAGAATTATTTGATTTTGAACATGCAAGGGGTAGAATGAAGGACTTCGAAGGATAGTCCATCTCTTTTTCAACAAACCAAATGCTCTTTCAATAATGTTTCTTTCTTGTGAATGCCTCCAATTAAATAACTCCTTGTGATCTTGTGGTGCTGATGCACGATTACCCCAGGCATCCCTATGATATCTTACTCGTCTGTACGGAGTCAAGAAACCCTCCACATTAGCGTATCCATTGTCACAAAGATAATAACAACCTGCACAATGAGTAAGTGTCAATTAATTAGAGTGTCACGAGGAACAATTAATGATGAAATAAAAAATGTCGCGTATGTAAACAATAAAGACATGTAGACGAGAAACTTATTTACAAATAACCTCTTGGAACCTTGAATGCATCATCCCGAGTTAATGCATCTCTTAAAACTCTGGCATCGGCGGCCGATCCTTCCCAACCAGTAAGAGCGTAAATAAAGTTCATATTTCGATCACAAACCCCCAAAACGTTAACTGCAATAATTCCTTTTCGGGTTCTATATTTCGCTTTGTCTCTGGCACGAACGTGTACGCCGATATGAGTTCCATCCAATGCACCTAGACGACCCTTTAAAAATTATGATACGAGGTCAATAAGTGTTAACCAATACTTAATTTAACTCAAACACATGTGGTCCACAATGTAACAACAAAACAACTTTTGAACAAAATAATACCTCAAACCATTTCCAAGGTTCGGTGTCACATGTCTCATCCACAGGGGTAGGCTTCACAAGAAGTAACGTATACAACTTCAACAACGCACGCATAACTTCATGAAAATGTGCGCTGACTGTCTGTCCACTACGCATGTAATCGTGACTGGTTACCCGATTTTTCTTATGGTGTGCCAATACAGACAAAAACATTGCAACCTTTTCTTGGACGCGGACATACCGAGAATTTGTTAGTCCTCCTATGTGCATTAGAAGATAGCACAATCTTCCAAATGCATTTCGATTCATTCTCAAGTTCAACACACATTGAACATCACCCGCATCAATAATCATATTCAAATGGCTAAATTGAGCATTGATTCTTTGTGTCATGCTGTACGAAACAGGTGTATTACGAGTGGCACGATGTCGACGGGCAACCATTCTCGGACGTCGTCGGATTAGAAGACACAACATCAACAAATTTGTAAACAATATTTGTTGTACCATTACACCCAGTAGAAGGTTTCTACGTTTCATGTCCATCTTGCGACAACACTCAACCAACGACAACACATTCAAATTTAGAATGACAAAAGCAGAATGTGAAGAGAAAATTATTAAAACAACAGTTACTCAAGGGAAAGCGTGTTGGCCAACTATGCACTTTGAGGAGTATGAGGAATCATATGCATTTCATTACAATTGAACAGAACAAAGAATTTAAGTACGATTTTTGTTTAAAAAAATGACGAAAATCGCCATCGAGAAGTAAGAAATAATGAAAAACAAAACAGTAGGGGGTTAATGCTCTGTTGCCGTCGTCCTCCTCGTGCGTTCGACAATTTACTATATCAGATAAAACTTTTAATATACGATGTTAGAATGAAATGTTGGATTGCACTCAAAAGTCGCTGACGGACTTCAACAGTTACAGCACAACTGGAAGAAAAGGTGAGCTCCCGAAATTTTGTTTCAGAAAAAGTTGGAAAGATAATTAACTTGTAACAAAAAAAAAAAATTTCGCGGACAAGTTAGGAT
The DNA here is from genome assembly GCF_025594145.1 of Primulina tabacum. Taxonomy (NCBI): domain Eukaryota; kingdom Viridiplantae; phylum Streptophyta; class Magnoliopsida; order Lamiales; family Gesneriaceae; genus Primulina; species Primulina tabacum. Next base: position 17,701,443 of record NC_134552.1, read on the forward strand.
AATTTTCTTCAGTACATAATTTACCTGGTAATGGTAAGCAATTCAGATACACTTTGCGACGTGGAAGTGGACTTCAATGGACATTCGGTCATAAACCTCATCCGAGGACGACGGCGGCCATTTTCATTACAAGAGAGCAGATGTGTGAGTAAAGGGAAGTTTCGTTTAAGTAGGGCGAAGGGTATTTGTGGAAAAGAAACAGGTTTTCAAGCGTACTGTGGAGATGAGAACAGACACTACCTTCGTGGAAATGGGATTCAATTCTTGGTTTTTCACGGTTGAATAGTGCGCTTTTCCTGGGCCCATGGTTACTACTGGTTGACTTAAAATGATACCAAACACTTGATTACAAGTGTTATCCTACCCCAATCCCAACTACCAAACGGTGCGTAAGCATATTGTGAGTGGCAAATTCTTCTTAAGAAGAAAGTGTTCAACACTTGCCTCTACAAAGTCATTCTTTTGATTTCTTCTTGCTTCTTCTCTAAAATTTGAATACCACAATCAACAATTTTCAACTTTCTAACAAAGATATTTGATCCAAAAATAAGCTGATAATAATCTCATATTTAATTTTTTTTTTTTATAAAAGGCTCTATAAATTTAAATAATTTGATGCATATTACATTTATTTACTTTCGATAAATTGAACACACGTATTTTTTTATGGAAAAAGTAATTTAGTAGATGAAGTATCGATTAAATGATAAATTAGCACACGAATGAAAGTGTCTATTTTTCCCTTTATTATCACAAAAAATACACATTTACTTTTTATTTTAAATTAGGTATATTTGTATGATATATTATAGAAATAAAAAATAATTTGGTTAAAATTTTGATTTGTAAATAGTTTTTATTATTACATTATATATATTAAATAGATTATAACTTTTAAAAATATTAGTATCTAAATAATTTTAAATAAATAAATTTATAATATAGAATATAAATTGTATATTTTTTATTTAGCTAAAAATTTTATGTATATACAAATACTTTTCTCATTATGTACATTTTGAAAAAAAAATATTCAAATAAATAATGATTGTGATAAAAATAAAATAAAAATATTTTATTTATCTATTTTTTTTTTTTTTACTGAATTTTAGCTTGTACATGCACATTGTGATTCAGCAAGCGAATATGTTACGACTCAGACGTCCAAGAGACTTGGACAGAGTCTAATGCTCATTCGGCTCGAATCGACGTCTAAGTCCCTAGCATTCGAGAACAAATGTTCTTTGTTTTTTCTTAAAAAAAAATTCTGAGAGCCTACAATCTTGTTTTGTTCTTGGAGCTTTGAAACTTTTGTTTATAAGAAAAGATTATTTTTTTAGTCATTTTAGTCTGATGCGATATTGATGTGACACCAATACAATGATGATGTGACGCTAACGTTTGAGTGTTATATCGGTAATCTCGATAAAAAAAAGACTAAAATTACCAAAAATAGGAAATTGTAGGACTAAAATAAAATTTATTAACATAGTTGACCAAAAGAGTATATCTCTTATGAGACGGTTTCACGAATCTTTATCTGTGAGACGGACAACCTTACCGATATTCACAATAAAAAATAATATTCTTAGCATAAAAAGTAATATTTTTTCATGGATGACCCAAATAAGATATCCGTCTCACAAAATGCGACCCGTGAGATCGTCTCACCCAAGTTTTTGTCTGACCAAAATCAGAAAGCGACGAAATTACATTATAAAAAATGCAGTTTTTCCTATTTATAAATATACCTCATTCTTATGTGAGATATCAGGTCTAGATTTATAAATATACCTCATTCTTATGTGAGATATCAGGTCTAGATTTGTTTGCATTAGGAAGCATATCATTTGAGTTTTCCCAAGCATTGTTTTAAGGTTTTCTAACACCCATTACCATATAAGTAAGTCGAAAACCTGTGCAAGTCATTCGTAAATAAAGTCGCTACAACTATATTGTTCAGTTGTTTCTTTGCAAAGATAAGCACACTGCACACAAGATGCAATGTTGTAAAGAAAATTCTAATCTGCTGCCAAATTTTTTATTTTATTTTTTTAGTCGGAGTACGAGATTGTTACAATTGATTTTCAAACATGGGATATCATTTCAAACTTTGGACCTTGTTCTAAATGAAATATAAGTTCTCGACATTTGTGCGACCGACATGAAAAGCTACATTGCCGACCCAATTATCATTAGGCTGTTATCTGAACTGGTCCAAGATGCCAAGATTCAGAAACTTAGAAGGTCTAGAAGAAATGAAGTAAATAAAAATGTATAGGGAGTGGAGTAGTTAAGCATTCTGTTTGTTTTTGACAGCTTAGACTAGAGAAACACTAGCATTAGCTAGGGATTCGTATACATAGTTTATCTATGGGAAATATATATATATATACACTCTATTGGTAATATTAATATGTAGTTCTTAAGTTGTGATAAACTACATCTAATATTTCAAGTACTTCGGGAAAAAAAAAATCAAGCAAAATAATCAAGAAAATCTAACTATCTGATATTAGTGCAAATGCATTTGAATAAAACTATAATATCAAGAGAGTTTTTTTTTAAAGTCAGATATGGTGAAGTAGGTGAACACTTGATCAATGATCAAGAGTTTGATTTCCGCTACAAACTTTTTTTCGGGCAAGCTTGTCGAACAAAACTTATTAATAGGTTTTATCTGGTTAACATAGTTTACAAACTATTTTTTTAGCTCGAAAATTTACCTAGTGCACATAATTGGTAGCGAGTCGACTACGAGTTTCCACGTCAAAAAAAACAAAGAGAAGTGTTTTTAGTGAATATAATTTTCTTGATATTCAACTATCAATATTTAAATAACATATATTTTAATATTTATAATATAATTATAATAGCTTCATAACAAAAATGGGTCTGAATTGGGTAACAATAATTGGCAACTTTATCCAATGCGTGAGAGTGTATCAAAATTAATGTAAGAATTTGTTGACTGAGTACCATTGAAAGATTTTCGAAATATTTAACAACTAAAATCAATTTTATTTAATTATAAAACCTTTAGAATAACTTGCTACTCAAATAGGTAATGCTCTTATCCATTTATAATATATGTGCTGAGTGGATAAATCATGACCACTCATTCAATCATGATGTATAAATAAATGACCATAATTCATCAGTCAATACACGTGTTATGTGTTGAGTGGATAAAAACAATACCCAAATGAGTAGTATCTATAAAGTCCGAAGATAACCATCTCCATAATACCCTTATTTGTATAAATCTATACTAGATAATGTAATGAATAAAAACTCAAGGAACAAATAATTTATTGTGTCGGTCAAATATGTAAATTTTATCCGATGACCAGTATTTTAACAATTTTTGATATATTTAAAAATTTATTATTCTTCAGAATTTATTGTCAAATCAATAATTATATTAATTGATGTAGAATTAATTTCAGAAACAAAAAAAGAAAAAAAAAGGAAAAAGAAAAAGAAAGCACTTATTTTATATATATATAAAGTAGTTGTGAAAATGAAAAGCCTTAATTTTCACCCAATTATTTTTCTTAAATTTTCCCCTTTTATATTTAATAATATATTATTTATTATTGTTTCAAAAAAAAATATTATTTATTATATTATATAATATATATTGGCTAAATCGCCACCACGCACACCGCCGCCTCCGTCCAAAGCAGTCTGATATTTATTGAACTTAACCGTTAAAACGAACTATTTACATGAAATCCCCAACTTCATTGTAATCCTCCCTTCTCTCCAAAACCCTCAATTATTTTACATTGTCCTATCAATTTGGGGATTTTGATTGACTCGAATTGACAAAAAATATGCAGGCATCATCAGTTTTGTTCAACACGAAACCTCTTTTAGCTCCGATTTATGCAGGCAATCGCTATGGTAAAGATAATCGCAATTTCACTCCAAATACAACCCAGCTCAATCAGGCTCAATTAAAGAAACCAGTGGCTTGGCGCCACACGAATAGACGTCGCTGCAGCCGTGCATATCTTGTCAACAATAAGGTTTGTTCTATTGTTTCAACTGCTTTAATAAAGTTTTCAACTTTCTCCTTTTATTAGCTCCTTCTAAAATTGGTGGTTGGGACGCGGGATTGGGGAGTTTGGTTTGTGTTATTCTTGGCGCATAGGGAGTGAATGAATTTTTTTTCAGTATTTATATGGTTTAGCTTTAGCTGTGTTGATGTCTTGCAATCGTTTTTGGTTTTTCTGTGTTGGATGATGCCTTTTCCTCTTTGCAAGCTGCAAGTAAACTTAATTTGCCACTCGTTGTTTCCCTTTGATGCAGAATACATCGAAAATATATCATTCTGAGACCAATCATGAAAGTCAGCGAGTATCTTGCTTCCATTGTTGCAAAAGAAAGCAAATTGGAATCAACGGTTTCGCCTCTGGATTCTTTGCGGACAAGTCAACTTTTCATTTGTCAAAGCTCAAACCAAACAAAGATAAAGTAAGGAACCATCCACTTTGTGGTAATCTCGTCTGTGCCTTTTCAGTACTCTGAGTGATATGTTGACCTACTCTTGTACTTCACCAATCAGTTTACCACCATAGTCTCTTACATTCTTGTGAAATTGCGATGCTTTCCTTTGATATAATTCTATTATTGTCAGATTGGCCGTGAAGAGATTTACATGGTAGTTACGTTTCTTGCTAATCATATATTATGCTCTTGTAGCAGTCACTAAAGCAATAAATTTAGTTTATGAAGTCTGATAATTTCAACAACTGTCATCATTTTATTTTACAATATGGCATATTATATTGAATTTTCTCTCATTTTATCATGTCAGGTTGGTCTTCATGTCAGACAACTTCATGTTTCATGTGCCACCGTCGGCCCCAACGAGCCACATGCAGCAAGTACAACATGGCCAGATGGTGTTGCTGAAAAACAGAGTTTCGATGCATTAGATTCAGAAGTAGAGAGAAGAGAATATGAACAATTTTTGCGTCTTGAGCTTCCATCCCACCCGAAATTGCATCGAGGACAACTGAAAAATGGTCTTCGCTACCTCATTTTGCCAAACAAAGTCCCTCCCAATAGGTACTATTCCTCTTCAGTAACAGCCAGCCCCTTTGACAATCGTTCTAATGATGAATGTTGAATAATAATTCTTGATCATTATTTGGGTTTCATCCATTATGTTCATTACTAAGTCAAATTGTTATTCATTAGTTTATTTTCTTTTCCCTTTTTGTGTTGTTTTGACTGTAAAGCCTCTAGCCCTCAAGTTCCAAATATGACTACAAAAACGAGATGACAATGATGGGGTGAGTGAGGACACTAGTCCAGATCTTTGTAAAAGTTTCTGAGTCCCTTACTGAACAGTTTGATTGATATGAACTCAGGGAAAAGCAGAAATCAATTTTGTTAATTGTAAGACCAAAGACATAGAATTAACAGATTGACATTGTGCAATCATTTTTGGTTTAGCATACACAACTTCTAATGTTGCTTCAAGGAAATATGGTTACAAATTTGAGGGTGAAAATTGGCTGACACCTTTAAATAAGATTACAACCTGGCCAAGTGAAAAATGTATGATTAGATAGAGTAAATTTAGCACTAGAGAATTCAACGCTTTTAACGCTAATCCATTTCCAAAACAGATTTTCTACCCTCCAGAGCATGCATATAATGCTAAGTTTTAGATTGTGGTCAAAGTAGGAAAGTCCTTTATGGGAGGCATATTTTTTCAATGGGTAGGCTATACCAGCACATTATATAGTATTGAGGAGTCTTATCAAATGTCCTTTCATTTATGTTGAAGGGAGGCTTTGTATGCTATTAGAAAAAGACAAGAATGAACCATTGATGGTCCTTAGTCTTGGTATATTTACACTGTTAACTATTGCAACCATTTTAAATAGGTTCACGACCTTATTTGTTAATAGATAATAGATACATAGACTTGAGTTGATGTTTTGCGGGTTAAGGGATTGTACCATTTTTCAAAAGTAATGGAGCATCAACATAAATATAGATGTTTGGGCAAGGACATGGGAGGCTTATTTGCAATAACTTTTATTAAGAAAAATAAAAAGCTAATTTTGTCTTTTCTTTTCTGGATATAAGTGAATACTAATTTTGAGCTGCTTTGGCTATGCTAAACATCGTGTTTTTACAGACAAGGAAAGATCTAAAATGCTATTAAAACATTTATTGTTTTGGCACGAGTCTGAATTGCAAATTCACTGACAAGGAAAGATTTAAAACATTAATAAAACATGTATGCTTTGGTACATTAGTTAGAGTTGTGAAAATACTAAAAAGGAAATATTCATTATTTTCAATGCCAGACCACTCAATGTTACAATGTGAAAATACTCTTGTAATTCTTATGCCCTCATGGTGCAATGCTAAACACTTTTGAACTATAGGTTTGAGGCACACATGGAAGTTCATGTCGGATCAATTGATGAGGAAGATGATGAGCAAGGAATTGCTCACATGATTGAACATGTTGCATTTCTTGGAAGTAAGAAACGTGAAAAACTTCTTGGAACTGGGGCAAGATCTAATGCGTACACTGACTTTCATCACACTGTTTTTCACATCCATTCACCAACCAGTACAAAGGTTTGTCAAATTTTATGGTCTCCTTATTAAAACTGATGTTTGTAGACATCATTTTGCCCTGATACATAATTTGTTTACATTGTCTTTGTCATTAATTTTACGATATATGTAAATCAAATGTACACAAAGTAGGGGACAAATCAAGGGGCATACAATTTTGGTCTTCCATAGAGTAATAAATTGCTCTGAATATGGTGAGGAAATTGTTCATCATGGATGATTGGAATTCCAGAAATCTTTGGATGGATCAGTTATCATATAAGATAACTGCGACAAACTTTCCAAATATAAATTCTAATAGATGTTTTTTCACTTCTGCTTTTTTGTCGTTTTTTTGCCAATTTTTTCTATCCTTACCATAATGAAAGATTTGATCTTTAGGACTCTGAAGGTGATTTGATGCCTGTTGTTTTGGATGCTCTGAACGAGGTATACTTTCTATTTATTTTCTTTATGTGTTGAATTGATTGACATTTTTCATTAATCATATTGGGGCATTGGTTTCAAGTGAGTTCTTTGAGTTTTTCCACTTGCTTGTACTATCAATATGATTTTTCTCATTTGATGCCACGTGAGTTTGAACTCTGATATATTATTTTAAAATTGCCATAGATTGCTTTTCACCCAAAATTTTTGGCTTCTCGAGTTGAAAAAGAAAGACGGGCAATTTTATCTGAACTACAAATGATGAATACCATAGAATACCGCGTTGATTGCCAGGTAACCACTACAAGATATGGGTGTGCATAGCTTTTATATATTTTAGCTAGCCATCTTTTACCAGATTTTTTCTTTTGATTTGTATGTATTTGCTCCTCAAAATTTCTTCCTTGGAATTGCTGGCGTAGTTGTTGCAATACTTGCATTCCGAGAACAAGTTGAGTAAAAGATTTCCTATTGGACTAGAAGACCAGATTAAGAAATGGGATGCCGACAAAATTAGAAAATTTCATGAGCGCTGGTACTTTCCTGGAAATGCGACATTATACATTGTTGGGGACATTGATGACATTTCAAAGACGGTTGACCACATTGAAGTACGTCATAATTTATTTACTCTTCAGTTTATGATTTTGAATTTGAGCTAGTCTTCTTGTACGTTTAGCCTTTTAGCTGATTGCCAGGTCTTTTGCAGGAAGTTTTTGGACAAACTGGAACAGAAAGTGAGGTGGGTGCTGCACCTACACCAACTGCCTTTGGTGCAATGGCCAGTTTCCTTGTTCCTAAGCTTCCCATGGGATTGGCCAGTGGTTTGTCTCATGAAAGATCTTCTCCCATCGAACAGTCTAAAATTTTTAGAAAGGAAAGACATGCCGTTCGCCCTCCTGTTCAACATGATTGGTCCATTCCTGGAATCTACACAGATGTGAAGCTACCTCATATATTTCAGCATGAATTGCTTCAGAACTTCTCAATTAATATGTTTTGCAAGGTGACAGCACCTGATTTGGATAAATATTTGTTTCCCACGATCTGTTTTTATCTTCATTCCTTCACTGTTGTACTAATACTTTTCCTTCGCATATCGTTTTATTAAAATTTCCCTTGAAGAGTTTTTGCCTTCCTTTCTGTTGTTTTCTTTTGTTCTACTTTCATCTTTTCTTGCAGGGTGGGCTTGATAGAGAAATTAAAAAGACACCCTTTCATTCTTTCCCAAGTTTGCATCATATTTTGAACATAACTTCCAAGTCAGATGACACATCTCAATAGGCATGAAAAATGAAGCAATGATAGTCTATATTTGTGTTGTGTTCTTTTGCCATAATATAACTTCATGCCAGAAACTGGAAAACTGGAAATACATGTACTCATTTATTGCCACTTTCCATTAAAGCAAATGATGTGGATGAGAAATTTTGAACGGTGTTTGGATGCTATTACATGGAATGCCCCCAAACATTTCTGCATTATTTGTTGCTTATTCTTTTGGATGATGAGATACTCATCATTAGCTCGATATCTATTTGTACTAACCCATCTCACCCCCACCACCAAAAAATATAAAAAAAATCACAGTTTCAGTTTCTTGTATGTTAAAACCCATCACAGATTTCAACTTTCAATTACATGCGAGTGTTGTCTTGTGACCCAGTCCGTCACATTTAAAGTTTCCCCCTTTAACTTTATCACTTTTGTTATTCATAACTACAGATCCCTGTCAGCAAGGCCCGTACATATGGTGACTTGAGGAATGTGTTGATGAAGAGGATCTTTCTTTCTGCTTTGCATTTCCGTATTAATACACGATACAAGGTTACATTACTTTCCTCTTTGTTTGATTAGTGATGAAGAGTAAACTCTAGGTTCACGTCTAATTGATTTATACTGTAAGATAGAAGCCATACTTCATCTTTTCGGAGCTGGGGTGAAAATATATTTGATGGTTGCTTTTGAAATTATGGCATTTACTTTTACTATCATTGAAGAAAAACTATACATACAATGAAAAAAAAAGTGCCAACTTGACGCCTTCATTCATTAATTGTTTAAGTTAAGCATTCTTTACTGTTTATTCTTGAGCCTACAGCTAAAGGCAAGCATGAGTAAGAATATTCTTAATGTTCCCGGTTTTCAATTCCCGAAATTACTAATTAAAGTAAGAATATTCTTAATGTTCCCGGTTTTCAATTCCCGAAATTACTAATTAACTGCCATTTCTTTGTTTTGCACTTCTCATAATCCATAAATTGTGATCTGTTGCTAGCCAATTAGTGATTGAAACTCTAAAGACAATGCAAAGTCAATCTGACAGTAGTTTCTCAAAGAAGCAAAGCTGAAGCTACCCACATAAGTAAAATGATTTTTATCTCCCTCAGGCTCGATGGCTTATGGTTAATTTTGTCATTTTTACCCTCAGCGCAATTTTCTGTGAATCTATATTTGAGTTGCCATGACATAAAATAGGAGAACGTAGTCGTGGCTAGATTTGCTTGGCTTTTGGGTAGGTTATGAATTCTGTTATTAACATTATTTTTCCAAATAATAGTTGGTCTAGTTCACATGGTTTTGGTGATATTTTAAGCTTTAACTGCTTATTTGATGTGTTTTCCAGAGTTCAAACCCCCCATTTACCTCAGTGGAGTTGGACCATAGTGATTCCGGTAGAGAAGGTTGTACAGTTACCACTCTTACGGTGACTGCGGAAGCTCGAAATTGGCAAAATGCAATCAAAGTCGCTGTGCAGGAGGTATGTTTGTTTTATATAATAAGTCCATTCACCCAAGTGAAGATACACCACATAGTCTTCTTTACCCTCTTTGTTGTGTTATGGAACTTACATATCTCTACAATGTTTTGATATTGTCAACTTTGGGCGTACGCCCTCGTGAATTTGTTTTCGGACTTTACCCAAAAGATCTCGTACCAATGAAGATATCTTTCTATCTTATAAACCAATTATCTTCCTCATATGTTTCTAATGCAGGACTTTGATTGCATCCTAAACAATCCTCCCCTCAAACAAAGAACCATTAATTTTCTCATGGTCCGGGACTCCCTTCAAACCCATCTGTCCATCCTCTCCATTCCTCTCCACTTCGATGATAACACACTCCCATCGAAGCACTCATCTCCACTGCGTTGGAAGCATACGTCTTACGTGAATTACTTGGAGCGTCATCTTCCTCGAGAGCCCATCACGCATTTATTGGGAGCCCTCACCTCCTTCGTTTAACTATCTGAGGATTCCATTCACATGACTCGATCTAGACCACGACTCTGATACTTGTTGTGTAATGAAACTCACATATCTCCACAATTGTATGGTATCCACTTTGGACCTACACTCTTATGGATTTGTTTTTGGACTTTACCAAAAAAACTTCATATTAATGAAGATATCTTTCTATTATTCTATATAAACCAATTATCTTCTCCATGTATTTCCAACGTAGGATTTTGGTTACATCCCAACACTCCTTCCACTTTGCATATAATTTTTTTGAGAAAGCTATGACCGAAAATTGTGCTAAGATGTCAATAATAGTTTGTATTTTGTTGTCTGTTTGTTTGGCTTTAAATCTATATGATATTATTCATATGGTGGTTATGTTTTTCATATCTTGCTTTTCAGGTTAGAAGACTTAAAGAGTTTGGCGTTACAAATGGCGAATTGGCCCGTTATCTAGATGCTTTATTAAAAGACAGCGAACAATTGGCAGCTATGATTGACAATGTATCATCAGTAGATAACTTAGATTTTATTATGGAAAGTGATGCACTGGGTCATACTGTAATGGATCAAAGACAAGGACATGAGAGTTTGGTTGCAATTGCTGGTACTGTAACCCTCGAGGAGGTAATTCGCCACATGTCCTTGTGCACTTCCTTTCCTCTAATTGGCCTCTTTACCATTTTGGCTTTGCACGATGATGAAGTATGATAATGTGTTCATCTTATCGGATAAAAGAGTGTGATAATTTGTCATCAACGAACTTACCATCTTTGGCATGCAATCTTTCTATCTCTAGTCGAGAACAAAATAGTGTTTATAAGTGCCAAAAGACCCATATATACACAATTATGTTTCTTCTAAAACCTATGCGAATAATATATTTTTGATTTCTAACTTGCATATTTATATTTTTGATCATGTTGCCGGTCAATCCGCGGTCTTAGTTCTTAATTTGCACATTTTTTTCCATCTTTAGTTTATTTTCACAAGAGTGTTGACATAGCTTCAGACACGTCAGTAGTTTCCGATGACACATCATCATTTTCTGGTGTCACGTCATCGTTTTCCGGCACCAAATCAGACACTCTGATTTAAAATGATTAAAATTGAAAAATTTGCAAATTAAGAGGATTAAAACCATAAATTGTTCGATAGCATGAAAAAAATGAAAAACACGCAAATTATAGGACAAAAAATGAAATTTTCCCACTTATGGGCACGTGCTTCGTAATGACAACACATACATATACATGTACCTATATATGGACACTTTCTGACATCTGAACGTGATTATAGTTTGTGTACATTTATACATGTATACATATGTGTACACAGGTACATACTATGTCAAAGACATACATGTATATGTATGTGTATATGTTTTTATGCACGTGTGTTCGTCTACATATATGGATATATATTTGTTGTAAGAATATATTTATGCTTGCCTTCTCCAACTTACTCTATTCGGCATCTACTAGTCTCAAAGATTCAAAACTGCACTTTAGTGCCAGTTCCATTGATAAATTTGCGGATATTTTGAAAAAAATGAAACCATGGTTGAAGGATGAATACCCACTTCACTTCTAGAAAGTGAACAATCCAGAAACACAATCCTCATGAGAAAAATAAATTAAATAAATCTTCCTATGAATCTTAGGGTGCCTTTGGATAGACGTAGTTGAAACAGACTAATTTCAAATTCTTAACTAAAATCCATCATGTATGTTTTGGCAAAGATTTTAGTCAGATATCTAAAAGTCCATATTATCTTTGCATACATTTTTGTATGTGTTTTAAAAGGATTTCAAATGGTTATCACTGATATATCATTTTAGATCAACAGATTTTCAAATGCTTTGATTTTAAATATTTCTTCAAATTCAAATACATTCATCGAAAAGCTTTGATTTGTCGGATTGCCAGCATCTTGAACAAGAAAAACTAAGAAACACATTCTTTTAACAAAAGAAAATGAAATAAATTGCATGTATGTATGTGTGGTTATGCCTTCTTGCACTTATTTTGATTGCCTCTTCTTGTTCCAAACAGTACTCCCTTGTCTGATGGAGAAAATAGTAGATATCTCGAAAAAATTGAAATCACCGGTAAAGGATACACTACCGTTTCAATTATTTATATAATGAAGGATGTTTATATACTACGACTATAAATCTAGACAGCAGAAGATTAGAATTCAATTCATAGAAAAGAAAATGAAATAAATTCTTTTATGAATCTGAAATGAATTTGGACCGATGAAACATGAAACTCATTTGGTTATGCTGCCAATATTTTCAAAGCATGACTGATGTTTTTCTTGACCCTTGTTGGTGTGTTAGGTTAATTCCATTGGTGCAAAGGTGTTGGAATTCATCTCGGATTATGGAAAACCATCGGCACCACTCCCAGCTGCAATTGTTGCTTGTGTTCCAAAGAAAGTGCATATTGATGGAAGTGGGGAAACCGAATTCAAGTTAACACCAGAAGAGATTGTGGCTGCTATAGAAGCTGGTTTGAAGGAATTCATAGAGGCTGAGCCAGAGGTTTTTATTATTAACATTCATATAGTTGTTCTTTTGCTATGTCATGAGGGTGTGAATTTTATGAGCAAGGTGGATTGTCCACTCTTCAGAAATAGATTATTTCATGTTTTAATAGACTTAAAAAGACCTCTGCTTTAAAAATAAGAGTTTATGTTCATCTGAGTTCTTGCCACTTTTCTGATTTCTTTATTATCACCACTCCCGTTCCTTAAGCATTTCTTTTGTTGAATACCATTAGAAGAATTTTTTCCCCCAATTCTGTCTTAAATTTTGAGTACTAACTTGTGGCTTCATCGTCACTTTTGCAGCTTGAGATTCCAAAAGAACTGATATCAACAGAACAGTTGCAGGAATTAAGGTTTCTGCGGCATCCATCCTTTGTTCCTGTTGACCAAGAAAAGGTGTCAAAGGTATATGATGGGGAAACAGGAATAGTCCAACGGCGTCTTTCGAATGGAATTTCTGTAAATTACAAGGTGAATCAATTGGATGTTCATTTGGATTTTTCAGATGATTTTGTTCTTATCCTTACAGTCACATGGTAGATGTTGATGTTGTTGTCTTTCAAAGGTTGTTCAGAAAACAGTTACTTGGATAAATTATCATTACAGGTGTTCTTCCCCCAGCATATGGTTGTTGGACCAGTTTGTTAATGTATATGTATCTTATTTGTATTTTGAAACACCTAGTTCCATCTATCTTGTTTCTGAAATTGAAAATTGCATGCTTTATGGTGTTGCTAATCCTACTTTTTTGGCCACTTCGAGTCACAACTTTATTTGGACAGAGCAGTTTGAGCTAAATTTGTGGATATGTTTCATTTTTTTTATGGCGAAAAATTTGAAAGTGATTCTTCCTGTGAAGAAGTTCTCTTTCATGTCATTTTGAAATTAAAGTGCAATGACCCTGTGTTCTGAAACTCTTATGAAGTCCAGTCCATATACTGTTCTAGGCGTTCACCTTTCTCTTCATTTGGTCCTATTAAATGCATTTGGTGAAATACTTTGTCATATTTCCTAATCTATGGCTATGACGACATGTTCAGTGGAGAAAAATGTTGATACTGGTCTTAAGCTGTAGTATCCACTCTTACTTCCCATTGATGCTGGTCATGTGCTGTAGAATCAAGTTATTTTCCGAACGACTTGTAAGATTAGCTACTATTTTCTTAACCACTCTTACATATGATTCCTGTTGTGCTACCAGGTATCCAAAAATGAAGCTAATAGTGGTGTTATGCGCCTCATAGTTGGTGGTGGACGAGCAGCTGAAAGTTCTGAAGCCAAAGGAGCTGTTATTGTAGGTGTGCGTACCCTAAGTGAGGGAGGTCGTGTGGGCGATTTTTCACGTGAACAGGTGACGTAACACACCATTTAATTTATATTTTTCTCTTCTGTAATCTATAATCTGTTTTCCCCGAGTTTTTATGTATCTCTAATGATGTTTTTCACAAATGTTACTGTCACATTGGAAAACAAATAACACAACACAAATTTTCTTCACATTCTCTATCAGCTTGTGAATTACTTTTCTTTGTATCATATTTAGGTTTCTGCCGCTTTTTGTCATGTTTTATATTACTACATGTCCAACATATGTCCCTCATGGTCATAGTTACTGTAAGTAATTTGATATATGTTATCTATTTCCAGGTAGAACTTTTCTGTGTGAACCACTTGATCAATTGCTCTCTGGAGTCAACTGAAGAATTTATATGCATGGAGTTCCGTTTTACTTTAAGAGATGGTGGGATGCATGCTGCTTTCCAGTTACTGCATATGGTACTTGAGGTAATCTTGAAGTTTTGTGATGTATGAATCTTAATTAAAATCACTACGTGTAGATTACATACTCTCTTGTGTTATTTGACTAGTCACGCAGCTGCGAGGTAATTATTTTTTAGTTGTCTTTCATCTCACCGATTTCATTTTCTGATATCCTCCTCACTAAAAAAATAAACCATCAAGAAAACCACCATTAGGAGATTCAATTGAGGTTGTTGAGCTGTATTTTGAACGTCAGGAGGCAGGATCTGTATTTTGCAGCTTCCTTAGTGTGTACAAGATGATTTTGTTATGCCTTTGCTTTTGAACAAGGAGATGCCGCTGTAAATTAAAACCTGGAGCATAAATTTTTCTTAAAATAATGTGGACATCTTTTTCCAAGAAAAGATTTCAGATTTAGTCCTATTGCTGTCAAGTTGGATTCATATACTGACAGTTGATGAATCTATGGACATTCTCCATCTTTTCCTGAGTTTGAAAGAACTTCATATTTTTGCAGCATAATGTTTGGCTGGATGATGCATTTGATAGAGCAAAGCAGTTATATCTATCCTATTACCGCTCTATTCCTAAAAGCTTAGAGCGCTCAACTGCCCACAAGCTCATGCTCGCTATGCTGAATGGAGATGAACGGTTTGTTGAGCCTACACCAAATTCATTACAACAGTTAACACTTTCACGAGTGAAAGATGCAGTGATGAATCAATTTGTTTGTGACAATATGGAGGTGTATATCTTTGTATCTTCCTCTGTTAATTTAATAAATTAAGTTGCATGTCATTTTGAAATCTAGAATACCAAAGTGACTATCATCTTATCGAATTTTGACTTCTTGTTTGTTTGTTAGGTGAGTATTGTTGGAGACTTCTCAGAAGAGGATATCGAGTCTTGTATTTTGGAGTATCTAGGTACAGTAAAAGAAAAAAAAGGTCTTGAGAGAGCGCAACATTACAACCCAATCATATTCCGGCCACACACTTCAGATTGGCAGCATCAACAAGTATGGACATGACTTCATAACGGCATGGTTTTTTTAGTATTAAATTTATATTGATGTATGACCTGTTTACAACCTCTATGTCATTCTTTGTTCTGTTATCTCTAAAGATTTCGTAAATGATTTATGTTATTTGTGTTATGGAGCAGGTTATGGATAAGCTTTGTTTTTACTTCCATTAGTGATAGCAAGACTTTTGAGTTACTGTCTCCGCTAGTTTTCATGTAGATTGTCTAGACTTTTTCCTACAAAAATGAACATGGTCATTGTGTGCGTGTGTGTTTCTCTCTCGAAAGAACATGGTCATTGTGTGTTCTGTCCCTGTTTCCTCCATCCACATGGGATGAAATTGTCCATTGTGATAATTGATTAGTATCTTCTTCTGTCAGTTGAAGAAGCATGAAGTACGTGCGATATACCTAGATACCAATTAGATATAAAGTAAACTAAATTTTTTTGGAGTTATACAATATCTAAATCTGATGTTATATATATAACAAATGATAATAAGCATGATATGTAGAATACTTCTATAGAAACGAATATTCCACTCCACTTCTTTGAGGACTTCTACAACATATTGCTCCTGTCAAGATGTAGATAACTGATTTGTTAATGTTTGGTAGCACCGAGAAGAAAGAAGCATCCCAGAGCCGACACACAAAACACACTGCAAAAGTTCACCTTTTCCATTCATAATTAAAATTATAAGTGGCCAACTGCAACTCTTTCATAGCAAAAATCCTTCAATATAAATATGAATTCCTCTGGTCTAATAACCTACCGATAAATCCTTTCAAGACAGATTAATGATTATTATATGCTTTAATTTCCGGACCAGATTCAGTTATAAGTACTCAATTGATACAATTTTTTGTTAGGAATTTATGTGGTAGGAAAAAAACTTAATAACATTTGAGGGGCAACATAGTTGATAAATTGTTTTTCCATATATCTCCCTACAAATATAAATGAATTGACGAAAATATTCATGTGATTTATCATACTTTACACACACGGATGGTTAGTTTTACCAATTCACAATTCGAAAACATTGCCCTCCATCCATACTTTTATAGGTAATATAGATTTGCTATCCGATCATCTAGTTTTTGTTGGTGAAATTGAGAAATTTCTCCTCAATGATGTTCTGGTTTGTGCCTGTCCTGGGTGTTTTACTAGCGCATTTTTCTCAGATGTTTTTGAAGGACACAGATGAGCGAGCATGTGCATACATTGCAGGCCCTGCCCCGAATCGATGGGGGTTAACTTTTGATGGAAAGAATCTGCATGATTCAGTTAGCAATTCTGCTACATTTGGTGAGTTCTTTGGGTGCACAATGGACTGTATGTGTTCCTCATTCATGTATAGCAGTGACATGGGCATCATCCAAGGCATCTGTTTCGGCATGAGTCATCCAATGTAATCTGCATTTTGGTGATGCTAGTTACTAGTTGTACTTTTCTTGTTTGTGGACGCTTGTGCGTGAACACAGTCAAGCCAACCCTTTTTTGACTTGGATTTACCCTCTAACATAAAGCATATGCTCATCCATTTGTTTCCATTTTGAAAAGTCAAAACTGCAAGAGCTTTTGTCCTCTCCATTTTGTTTGATATATGTCTCTCCATGTTCACGTGTTCCTTAAAGGAAAAAAATTCACTCTACTTGCAGATTTTGACCTTGGCTAATGTCGTTCAGTTGTGACAATAACCATCTCTGCTATACCGAAAACCTGGGGTGCATTAGATTTCTATATGCGCGGAAAAGATGATTTGCTTTAGAAAAAGAAATAATAGGATTTGTTGCTTTTTAAGCATGCCTTGTTGATGCTAAAAACCTTTCTTGTTTGCTTGTGAAAGGTATTCAGAGAATTTAGTCACAAAAATTAAGTGGTTTCTGGGGGTGTAAAAGTTTTCTATATGTTGCTTGGTTTCTGTTTTCAACCAGGTAATATATATATGTCAAAGTGTCATTCACTAGAGAATTGAAATCTCAATGAAAGTGCTAATGATAAATTGGGAACTACGCTGATTTTTTTCTAATTCGATAACTCCTCTTACTAGATTTTTGCGCTTAATCAGCACTGTGATATGGTAGTTTTTTTGAAGTTTTTAACTATTCCATGCTAACTGAATCTTGATTTATCATAAGGCATACACCATAATTCACTTATGGTTTCTTTTCCAGAACTTGTAAATTTTGATCAACAATCTGGAGGGTCTGAGAATGCTGAAAAGGGTGTGCAAGGGAAACTGCGGGATCACCCATTATTTTTTGCTGTTACATTGGGACTTTTGGCTGAGGTCATAAATTCGAGGTAATTTCTATGGTACCATAAATGCCAATGCTGAAAGGGCATTTGTCGTGTTTTCCATAAGAATATAATTATATACAAGGCCTTAGGTTCAATTCTCATATTAATTAGTCAAGGTTGTAGTTGAGTGTGAACTATTGTTGCTGTTGGTAATTTTCTGTTTTCAGGCTCTTTACAACCGTCAGGGATTCTCTTGGATTGACATATGATGTTTCATTTGAATTAAACCTATTTGATCGGTTGAAGCTTGGGTGGTATGTGATATCTGTGACATCAACCCCTGGAAAGGTACTTATTTCTTCTTTATAATCACCCTAGATTTTGCATGTATGCTGGAATTGCCCTTCTATCTTTTTTTTAACAACTTAACAACAAACACAGGTACATAAAGCTGTTGATGCTTGCAAAAGTGTTCTCAGAGGTCTGCACGACAACCAAATTGCCCCAAGGGAATTGGATAGAGTGAGTTACTTCTGATAACGATCATGACTTGATTCTTACAATTTTCAATCTCTTACTTTTCATTGGTTGAGATTTGTTTAGTAATTTTGTTGATTTTGACACTGTTGGTGCTACCATACACTTGACGCCTATGGATTTATTAGACGGTTGCCTTTTTTTCTGTAAGTTGTATTATCGTTAGTAACTACTTGTTCTTGAAGCTCAAGCTTATGGGAGGTGTCTAGTATTTATACTTTAGCTTACTTGCCTCATGTTAAGCTGTAAACCAGGGCAAATCTATGCTTGGAAACATCAAAGCTATAAATGTGCTTGATGATTTGATATTGGGCAATAGTTGCGGACAAACTAATGAATTATATAAGGATTTGCACACCAGGAGTTTTGAAGCTATGACTCCCTTGCACAAGTACCATGATCACTTTTCTCCAGTGTTAAGTTGAGTTTGTAGGAAGTGGCCCAACAATAGTGTTTATACTTTTACATAAGGTCGAAACTGTTGTTATCCTTGCACATGTTAAGAGTCGAGGGTCAATGACAATATATTACTTTATCTTCCAGATCTCTGGTAGTAAAGCAAATGCATCAACCAGGTGTTATTATTTGTATTCTCTGGATTTATGTATGAACATCCTTGTGTGTGCTAGATGGCTAATTCAGTTGCATTTCCATGTATGTTCCTTTTCAGGAATGAAAAACCAATCAATTTTTTGGTGAATTGTTAACAATAGAAGGCGTTCATTTTTTTTTGTCTCTCTTTTTTTTTTTTTTTCTGGAAATCATGACTATTTACCAGCAACTGTGAGTGGACCATAAATTTAAAACACAATATGGCAATGATGACAATTGAAATTGTTTATTAGCAAGTGTTGATCCTGGATTTTAATAGCCCTGAACTCAAGACATGTCCATTTAGTTCTGATGATTGTTAAACTAAGCCATAAATTATGGTGTAATGGTATTTTTTCCCATTATCAGATTAAAAAAAACGACATATCCTCCATTGAAAAAATTTGCTCTAAAGTTTTCTTCAAAGTAATTTTTAAAATGAGCCTCTTTGCTTGCAATGTTAAAATATAAAGGATTTCATGTTCATTTTTACCGAAGGCACTTTGAAACTGCCTATAAACACTGTAAACTGCATATTTCACTCCCATACGCCTAAGTACCTCACTTTTGACCCTGATTATTTGATATAAAATCTTCCAGCCTTTGTGCTCCCTGTGTGAGTGGACAGTGCACCATTATTCCAAATGGATGGTTGTTTTCACTTCTTTAACTCTTATTCATTTACAGGCAAGACGGACACTGCTAATGCGGCATGAAGCTGAAATCAAGTCGAATGCTTATTGGTTAGGATTGATGGCTCACTTGCAGTCGACATCTGTCCCGATGAAGGTACAATTCATAGGAAATTAATTGCAGTTTTTGCAACCTTCCTCAACATAGAACTTTCCGTCTTTCTAGCAGTTCCATATTTTTTTCCCTCTAAGATAATCCACTTTTATACCATTTTCCAAGATATAGCAATTCCATGTTTTTTCCCCTCTAATATAATCCACTTTTATACCATTTTCCAGGATATATCATGCATCAAAGATCTCACTTCACTATATGATGCTGCTACTGTTGAAGATGTATATGTAGCATATGAGCAGTTGAAGATAGATGAGAATTCCCTGTACTCTTGCATTGGGATTTCTGGGTCTCAGGCTGGGGAAGATGACACAGGTGAAGTATAATTTTGCGTTATGAGATGAAATATGTCTCCTTTTAAGTATTTATCATCTACTTTATCCAAGTTCTTTATTAAACTTCTTTTGCAGATTCCATTGTGGAGGAAGAATTGGTAGAGGGCCTCCATAACATTATCCCGGTGGGACGGGGTTCGTCCACTGTAACACGGCCAACGACATGAAAGCTTTACGTGAAGAAGTTGCAATATTTGGCATGTGAGATTTAATCTTTTTGTGGATTGCTCATTCTAACCAGAGTTATATATCGGTATATATGTGAATAAATAAAATTAACCCAACGCCTTGCATGATAAAAAGTAATGATTAATTGAAGCCTATGGTAAATGAATCACGGCATATTCTGTGGTTAGAAAAATGTATTCATGCTTCATAGTATGGTCTTCAAATTTTCTATTTGACCAAGTTTGAAGATTGTATAAATAATATGCTGTCTCCCTCTGATTGATACTAAAGGTGTATATTTGGTTTTCTTAAGTCAGGGTATTGCTGGGATTATATTCATGGGTTCCCATTCTAAATAGTTTAGTATGTTGTATAAATACCATGTAGCTATTGGAAAATAATACAATAATATTATTCTCTGATTTTTTACATGATATCAGATATAGTTTTTTTTTTCTAAATTCACGTTTTTTTCTTCCAACCCAATAAATCGTTCTCTTCATTTCTTAATCATGTCTGATTCTGAAGCTTAAAAAAAACTTTAGTTGTGAAGCAATCTACCAAATCGGAGGGTGTAAATCTCAATCCAACGACCGATGACTTGCAAAACATTTGGACGAACTTATGTTTGGATGGAAAGAACTACTTGAAATGGTCCCAGTTTGTGCGGACTTTTTTGAAGGGAAAAGGGAAAATTAGTCACCTTCTTGGGACTGGACCCAAACCAGGAGAAAGAAGGCTTCGACACGTGAGATGAAGCTGAATCTGTGGTCATGTCGTGGCTGTTGGAGTCTACGGATCCAAGGATTAGTGACACTGTCATGTTTTAACGTCTCCAAAGGCCATTTGGGAGTCAATCAAACGAACTTATTCGAAGGCTCGTGATACTGCCCATGTCTATGAAATCAAAATAAAGGTGGGATCGTTCAAGGAAGGAAATAAACCGATTACTGAGTACACCAACGAACTTCAAAATATTTGGCAGAAACTTGATCACTTGTCGGGTCATTGTGATGTATTGTCCAGAAGATGCCTCTACTCTAAAACAATTCATTGATAAGGACAGAGTTTATGATTTCTTAGCTGGATTGAACCCATAATTCTATCAAGTAAGGGTCAAAATTCTAGGAAAAGATGAGATACCATGTTTGAAAGAAACGATCTCTTTGATTCAGGCTGAAGAAAGTCGGAGAATCGTGATGCTTGAGCCTCAAAATTCAGAGGGGTCGGTGACGGTCGCGGAGATTCCAAAATGACGTCAAGTTAAGGAGTACAAGAATGACGTCAAGTTAAGGAGTACGGAAGAGCAGAAATATCAAAAGTTGAAGTCGAGATGGTAAAAAAAATTTATGGTGCACTTATTGTAGAAAGACTGGACACACTAAGGACAAGTGCTGGAAATTACATGGCAGAAACAAGGACAGGAATCAATGATGGGGACAAACCAGAAACTTAAACCAAGCCTACTTTACTGTCAATCAGCCTAGCCAAGAAGGTGACCCAAGACTGAATGAACTCAGTAAGAAGAGGTTGAGACTTCGAAAACTCCTTTGGAATGAAGAGATGAACAACGTTACTTGTTCCTTAGCCCATTCATGTAAGTCTCTTATCTCTCTAGGATAAAATGCTTCAGATATTGCGTTTAGAAATTTGTGGATTGTCGATTCAGGAGCCACGACCCTGTGAGCCATTACTCACTTAAATTCAAAAACTACACACCTTGTCCAAGCAACCAAAAGATAACCATTGTTGATGGTTCTCGTGTGAGGCCCGGGGCCGAAGAGGGCGGGGGATGATCGCCGGTGCCATGAGGTTGCACGGACAATGAGCGGCTCCTGGCAGGCTTCTAGGTGGAGGGAACATGAATGAACCGACCCACACGGGAATGAGAGGGATTCCGAGACTGTTCAATGTAATGGACTGTACAGTTGAAGAGGGCTTAAAAGATTTGATTTGTACTACTCATATCAAGAAGGTGCATTTTCTTTTCGGTAGCTCATCACATAAGAACTCCAAAGTTAAGCTTGCTTGACTTGGGGCAATTTTGGGATGGGTGACCTGCTGGGAAGTTTTCTAGGGTGCGTGTGAGTGAGGACATAAGCACGCTGAAAAGACTCGTCTTGGTATAGTGAGGACAAACGTCGAATCTGGGCGTTACAGTTGGTATTAGAGCCGATCTCTCCGAGTACGGTGTGGTTCGGGGACGAACCAAGCGGAAGCTGGTGGGCATGTGAGGCCCGGGGCCGAAGAGGGCGGGGGGTGATCGCCGGTGCCATTAGGTTGCACGGACAATGAGCGGCTCCTGGCAGGCTTCTAGGTGGATGGAACATGAATGAACCGATCCCACACCGGAATGAGAGGGATTCCGAGACTATTCAATGTAATGGACTGTACATTTGAAGAGGGCTTAAAAGATTTGATTGGTACTACTCATATCACGAAGGTGCATCTTCTTTTCGGTAGCTCATCACATAAAAACTCCAAAGTTAAGCGTGCTTGACTTGGGGCAATTTTGGGATGGGTGACCTCCTGGGAAGTTTTCTAGGGTGCGTGTGAGTGATGACATAAGCACGCTGAAAAGACTCGTCTTGGTATAGTGAGGACAAACGTCGAATCTGGGCGGTGATCATGTGAGGCCCGGGGCCGAAGAGGGCGGGGGGTTATCGCCGGTGCCATCAGTTGCACGGACAATGAGCGGCTCCTGGCAGGCTTCTAGGTGGAGGGAACATGAATGAACTGACCCACACGGGAATGAGAGGGATTCCGAGACTGTTCAATGTAATGGACTGTACAGTTGAAGAGGGCTTAAAAGATTTGATTTGTACTACTCATATCACGAAGGTGCATCTTCTTTTCGGTAGCTCATCACATAAGAACTCCAAAGTTAAGCGTGCTTGACTTGGAGCAATTTTGGGATGGGTGACCTTCTGGGAAGTTTCCCAGGGTGCGTGTGAGTGAGGACATAAGCACGCTGGAAAGACTCGTCTTGATACAGTGAGGACAGTCGTCAAATCTGGGGCGTTACAGTTGGTATCAGAGCCGACCTCTCTTGGTACGTGTGGTTCGGGGACGAACCAAGCGTAAGCTGGTGGGCATGTGAGGCCCGGGGCCGAAGAGGGCGGGGGGTGATCGCCGGTGCCATCAGTTGCACGGACAATGAGCGGCTCCTGGCAGGCTTCTAGGTGGAGGGAACATGAATGAACCGACCCACACGGGAATGAGAGGGATTCCGAGACTGTTCAATGTAATGGACTGTACAGTTGAAGAGGGCTTAAAAGATTTGATTTGTACTACTCATATCACGAAGGTGCATCTTCTTTTCGGTAGCTCATCACATAAGAACTCCAAAGTTAAGCTTGCTTGACTTAGGGCAATTTTGGGATGGGTGACCTTCTGGGAAGTTTTCTAGGGTGCGTGTGAGTGAGGACATAAGCACGCTGAAAAGACTCGTCTTGGTATAGTGAGGACAAACGTCGAATCTGGGCGTTACAGTTGGTATTAGAGCCGAACTCTCCGAGTACGGTGTGGTTCGGGGACGAACCAAGCGGAAGTTGGTGGGCATGTGAGGCCCGGGGCCGAAGAGGGCGGGGGGTGATCGCCGGTGCCATTAGGTTGCACGGACAATGAGCGGCTCCTGGCAGGCTTCTAGGTGGATGGAACATGAATGAACCGATCCCACACCGGAATGAGAGGGATTCCGAGATTGTTCAATGTAATGGACTGTACAGTTGAAGAGGGCTTAAAAGATTTGATTTGTAATACTCATATCACGAAGATGCATCTTCTTTTCGGTAGCTCATCACATAAGAACTCCAAAGTTAAGCGTGCTTGACTTGGGGCAATTTTGGGATGGGTGACCTCCTGGGAAGTTTCCCAAGGGTGCGTGTGAGTGAGGACATAAGCACGTTGGAAAGACTCGTCTTGATACAGTGAGGACAGTCGTCGAATCTGGGGCGTTACATCTCGTACCACCGTTGCTGGGATAGACAGTATCCAAATCAGCCCCACAATTAGACTTCACAATGTTCTTCACGTGCCAAGATTAACCACCAGCCTAATATCTATCAAAAAGCTTAGCTACAGCCTTAAATGTAATGTGTTTTTTATGCATCTCATTGTGTGCTTTAGGACCAGGATTCGGGGAGGGAGATTCGACTTGCTAGGGAAGAAACTAGCTATATTTTCTTGAGGTAATTGGCAACTTGAACAACGTTAAGAATAAAGTGTCCTTGTCTTTTTTTGTCATCTTCAAATAAGGATAGCATTTGGCTTAACCATTTCCGATTAGGTCATCCATGTTTGGAGTTTTAAAATCTATGTTTCCATTGTTGTTTGTGGGGTTAGGAAATGAACGTCTTCATTGTTATGTTTGTGAGTTTGCAAAACATAAACATGTAAACTTTCCAATAAGCAATAAAAGATGTGCTACTCCTTTGTATCTAATCCATAGTGATGTTTGGGAACCTTCGATTACTCCTAATATATCTGGACCTCGATGGTTTGTCTCATTTATTGATGATTGCACTCGGATTTCATGGATATTCCTTGTCAAAAATAAGTCCGATGTTAGTATTGTGTTTAAAAATTTCCATTCCATTTTAATTAAAAAATTTAGATCTGATAACGCAAGGGAATATTTCAATCACACCTTGTCTTCCTATTCTGAACCTTGTCTTCCTATTTTGAAAAGCAAGGAATTATCCCTGAATCATCTTGCACTTATACCCCACAAAAAAACGGAGTGGCGGAGAGGAAAAATGGTCATTTTCTAGCTCCAGCCTGAGCTCTTCTTTTCCATAAAAATGGTCCAAAAAATTATTGGGGAGAAGTCGTACTAACATTTGCATACATTATAAACCGTTGGCCCTAAAAAACTTTAGGTTTTAGAAGTCCAATCCAGGTACTAACTGAATTTTTCCCTAAACTTGACAAGAAATCTCACCTCAACCCAAAATTTTTTGGTTGCACTGCATTTGTTCATATTCATAACAAAGGAAGTTAGATTATAGAGCTCATAAGTGTATATTTGTTGGGTATTCATCAACCCAAAAGGCTACAAGTTTTATCATCCTCCTTTTAAGAAATTTTTTGTTTCCA
The DNA here is from genome assembly GCF_025594145.1 of Primulina tabacum. NCBI lineage: Eukaryota > Viridiplantae > Streptophyta > Magnoliopsida > Lamiales > Gesneriaceae > Primulina > Primulina tabacum. The sequence continues at coordinate 17,726,849 of NC_134552.1, forward strand.
TGGATCTTACTTCTGATGAAGATGCATCATACTTTACCCAACCATATCTTAAGGAGGAAGCAGTACTTGTTCTTGAAGATAAGAATAGAGATTCCTTCTTACTTGAGTTACCTTCGGCCGCTCCGGAAGCCCCAATTCCTTCCATTCCAGTTTCTGTTGAGCCGAGTCACTCGTCAAATACTTCTCCTAACAGCAAGCAATTTGACCATGTATACTCAAGAAGAAAAAGCCCTAAGCTGCCCATGAGCAAAGCCAAGAATCCTGGTGTGCTGTCGTCGAGCCACCAAACTTAAATGCCTACTCTCTAAGTAAAATGAGTGTAATGGTGAGTAGGGTCGAATCCACAGGGAACGGGAGATGATTTATTTCGAGGAAAAATAAATAACAAAGGGGTTTTGTTGGATAAGAACAAAATAAAATATTAAAACTAAAACTAGAAGGCAATAAAAAATAATAAATCTATACGAGAATTAAATTACGAAACTCTGATTCGAGGGAATTTTCACTATTCAATTGTGTCACTGTTCATCGGCTAACATATTATTTATTCATGCAGTTACAAGTAATTAACCTTAGAATTATAGGGATAGCCGCTAAAATCCTTGTGTTTTCCTAATTTAATTAACCAAACCCAACATCTAGTCAAAACTTATCAATAACTAATTGGGCACGATATCGTTCCATATTAATTAACGATAGCTTTTAGATCTGTGAAAACAGTTAATCTTGAAATCTAACAATCGAGATAGCTGCAATTGATAAATCCAATTTCGTTGATTTATTTAGATTAAATATATTATGATAGCACAACACATCTAATCTATGCTACTCGTGTACCAATCATTCATGACTATTACGGATCACTGAATTCATGGATAGCAGTAGAAAATTATATATCGAATTAAATTGTCATATTAATCAACATACAACTTTCATAGAATTAAATATAAATCAACAAATACTTGAACAAAACATGAATATTAAATTGAAGCACAAAAAGCCTTACAGTAATAAAATTGAAATAGTAGAATTATCCCTTGAATCAGAAATAAAACTTAGCCTAGAGTTGTGGAGAGAAGTTGAGAAATTTTTGCGCTTTTTTCCCTTCTCTTCACGTGAGTTGTTGGAGAAGAGGTTGAAGAGAATTCTCTTTGCTGCCGCCTAATTGCTCACGTGAACGGTAGGATTTTTAATTTTCTTTTTGTTGTCAATTTTTTTGAGAAAAGCCCATTAATCTAAATATAAAAACCTAATACATAAAAATTAAAAGATACTAGAAAATATCCTCCAATAATATAGAGTTTTTTATGGAAAAAACTCTATCTTGTTTTTCTTCCTTGATATAAAAATTCATTATCTCATTAGGCAGCCGAAGATAGTCACAAGGCGTGATCACGCCTTGTCCAAAAACTACTTATGAATTTTTCTGCTTCAAGTCTTCCATTAAGATCATTTCGGCAACTTTAATTGTGATATAAAATCACCCTTTTTAGCCCAAATATATCGCAAGAGCAGAAAATTTCTTCCTACAATAAAATCACACAAAAATGTGTCAATTAAGCACGTTGGACGCGGTAACAATGGGAGATACGACAACAAAATTGCATACTATTATGAGCCTATCAAATCCAAAACTAATTCTAAAAATGAGGTATGCCCAAAAAATGTTTTTTTTTGGTGATTATGATCTGCCTATTGCTGCTCGAAAAGGAACAAGGGAATGCACTAAAAAACCTCTTTATCCAATAGCCAATTTTGTAACCTTTCAAAATTTATGTGTCACATAGAGCTTTCCTAGTAAATTCAAACACCATTCACGTTCCTAATAACTTATCTGAGGCATTATCTAATGAGAATTGGAGAGTTGTTATGAAAATTGAAATGAAGGACCTGGAAAAGAACAAAATTTAGTGCTAACTAGAGAGGTACAAGGCAAGACTTGTTGCAAAGGGCTATACACAAACCTATGGTGTTGATTATCGAGAAACATTCGCTCCAGTTGCCAAGATGATTACTTTCCGAATCCTATTGTCTTTAGCATCCGAGTTTAACTGGAATTTAGTGCAGTTTGATGTAAAGAATGCTTTTTTTCACGGCGATCTGGAAGAAGAAATATAGATGGATGTTCTTCCAGGATTCAATAAAGATTTCGAGGGCTCTAAAGTTTGCAGATTAAAGAAGGCACTATATGACCTTAAACAATCACCAAGGGACTGGTTTAGGAGGTTCACGAAAGCAATGCTTGCTTATGGATACAGATAAAGCCTAGGAGACCATACTTTGTTCTTTAAACATTTTTACTCAAGGGGAGTCACAATCCTATTGGTATATGTGGATGACATAGTCGTGTCTGAAAAAAATGAGAAGGAAAAGCAAGCTTTGGGGAGCTATTTGGCAAAAGAGTTTGAGATGAAAGAACTTGTGAGATTGAAGTATTTTGTTGGAATAGAAGTATCTCAGTCCAAGAAAGGAATATTTATCTGACAACAAAAGTATGTCACATACCTAATGACTGAAACTGGAATGTTAGCTTGCAAACCAGCCCCTACACCAATTGATGCTACCCACAAACTTGGTGATGACAATGATGGACCCGTAGTCGACAAAGAGAGCTATCAAAGGCTGGTTGGTAAGCTTATCTATCTTGCTCATACCAGACCGGATATTGCATACACTGTGGGTGTTATAAGTCAATTTATGCATGATCCCAGAGAAGTACACCTACATGCAGTCTATAGGATACTGAATTACCTAGAAGCGAACACAGGCAAAGGCATTTTATTCAAGAGAAACGCTGGATTAGGCCTTGAGGCATATACTGACGCTGATTATGCAGGTTCTCTTGTTGATAGAAGGTGCAACCGAGTGACGTGGAGAAGCGAGAAGCAAGATGTTGTGGCTCGATCAAGTTCAAAGGCCGAGTTTAGAGCAATGACATTGAGAATATGTGAATTTTTATGGATCAAGATAATTTTGAATGACTTGAAAATTAAATGGGAAGGGCCGATAAGATTATTTTGCGACAACAAATCTGCCATAAATATTGATCATAATCGAGTTCAACACGACAGAATGAAGTATATTGAAATAGATAGACACTTCATAAAGGAGAAGCTAGATAGTGGAATGATTTGTACTCAATTTGTTCCTTCGAATGGCCAATTTGTTGATGTGCTTACGAAAGACTCCAGAGTACAGTATTGCAAAAGATTGTTTCCAAGCTGGGAATGGAATATGTCTACTTTTGAGCTTGAGGGAGAGTGTTAAAAACTGAAGATATTGTGACTATGTTGGAAGATTTTATAAATAATATGTTGTAGATCTTTAATTGATGTTATTTATATTATGTGTATATTTGGTTTCCTTAATTCAAGAGATTGCTAGGATTAAGATCTAGAGTTTCCATTCTAAATAGTTTAATATGTTGTATAAATATCACATAGCTATTGGAAAATAATATAATGAAATTATTCTTTGATTTTTGACACTAACAAGTTGCACAAGAATAGATCCAACTAGAAATGATAGTTTAAAAAAATTCAACCGGCCTAGGCGGCCGAGGCGGTAGGCCGTCACCGACCGCCCCGCCACCGCCACCGCCTCCGCCTCCGCCTCCCGCCATTTACAACCTTGTGCAAGTTTGAAATTTAGCATATATCAGTGTACCCAAATTATTGTGGAGCCAAGGGATGGATTTTGTGTGATTCAAATTGTATTATTTTTACATATGAGGTTTGATTGGCAGTTCAATTTCATTGTTATCATGTTATTTAGGATAATGATCCAAGAATTAGATAAGACATATCTTTTATTGTTTGAATAAAAAGCGTCAATGTTTACGACAATGCTATTTTTTTACACTGGTCATGGATGAACTTGCTGGACACGTCAATAATGTTACCATGCTGCATGTTGCTGTAGATGACATTGTCGTGGTAGATGAGATCATGAGACTCATAAACGAGTAAATATCAAGCTCGAATCTTGTGGGAACACTGGAAAATGTCAAGCTCGAATCTTGGGGGAACACTGTAGTACAAGGTTTTAAACTTAGTAGAGTAAAGACGCGATATGCAATTTAAAATTTTAGCAATATTAGATGTATTAAGCCAATGGTTAAGATAAGAGATGACGAGGTACCTGTAACAGGGACCTTTAAGTATCTTGGATCGATTTTGTAAATTGACGGAAGAGGGATTGATAGAGATGTTTTGCATAGAATACAAGTAGTATGATTGAATGAAGTAAGACGTCATGTGTTCTTGTGATAACAAGATATCTCTGTAGCTTAAAGGGAAGTTTTATTGAACAGTAGTTAGACCTGATATGTTATATAGAACTGAATGTTGAGCTGTTAACTGAGCACATGAGCAGAAGATGAGAGCCGCAGAGACTACGATGTTAAGGTAGATATGGAGGTATACAAGGATGAACAGTGTAAGAAATGAAAAATACCTTAGAGAAAGTTGGGGTTACATTTATTGAGGAAAAATTTGAGAGATACATTTAAAATAGTATGGACACGTACTTAAACGACCAATAAATGTATCTGTTAGGCGATGTTAGACCACGTCAAATATGGAAAAATATATCTTCTTTAATACTTCCAGTAATATACTATGTTACATTGTTAATTGATTGCCGCATGTTAGGTTTTTATTGGTGTGGCAGTTTTTTAAGTATGCAATTTGATACACTGGTGACTTGTCATCAATTATTAATGTAACAAGAAATGTTACATGAATTATTGCAGAGGAACTTTTCTCCGACAAATACACATTCTAACCTAGCTAGAAGAAAGATAAAATTAATTTAAATGTAGATCGGGATATACAAGGGGATAGGACACAATGATATAGAACGATTCATATTGCCGACCCATTCACTAGGATAAAAGCTTGTTCTTGTTGCTTGCTACAATGCTATCGAGTTAACATTATTCATTGTTAGAGAATATTTTTATTTTAGAAAATTTACTATTTTTGTCTTTTATTATACATACAAGGCTTTAGGTGTTAGATTTTATACGCCCGTAGATTTTAAGATTTGTCTAGCAGATTTTTTTTGCACTTTTTTTTGTTTTCTGGTTCAGTCAAAGGTCCATTGAGGCTATTTATTTTAAAACTAAATTAATAATTTCAATAACTTATTAACATCGATTCAGGACCAACTTAAATAATTACAAATTCGTGATTTTTGTGTGGTACACATCCTCGTTATTGGTGTGGATAAGGAATGATCCATGCTTCAACTAGATGTCAGTTATTCCTTCTTATATCACAATGTGTGCATGGAATTACCTCCAGGATATTTGCTCGGGTTGAGAAGATGGTCAACGAACTTGAGAAAGCTATTTATGTCTGAAACAAAGACCCTGCATAGTTTGACAAATTCATCAGTGTTATGATTGTAGGTTTTCGCCATTGCAATCCAAACCACTCTATGTTTGTTCATTGTTGTTTGTGTTGATTTTCTTTTGGCTAATAGTATATTGCTGGTTTAGAAGAAGTCAAAGAATATCTGTAACATTTTGTGACCATAGACATTGGATGACCTAGAAATCTCCTTCAGATAGATAGAGCTCACTGCAAATCTGAAGTTCTATCTCAAAGAAAGTATGCGCTTGACCTTTTACAAGAGACTGGACTACTTGGATGTAAGCCTGAGAGCATTCATATGAATGTTCACTCTGATTTCTTCTTGGAAGATGGAGACGTTTGAGCAAACATCAAAGTATTGTGGACTTGCCAACAAACTTGTATATTTTTAGTCTCACAATGTCCTGATATGTTATTTGTTATTTGAATTACAAGTCAATTTATTCAAAATCTTAAGGTTGCGTGTCGGGGGGTTGCCTTGAGGATATTTGCTTATATGAAAAAATGTATCGCAAAGGACTTGTTGTATAGAAATAATCGAGATTGGAATGTTGAATCCAATGCAAACTCTGGCCATGCAAGTGATGAAGCATATAGAAAATCTAAATCCTATATTGTATGCATGTCGGTGGAAACACGGTGACATTGTAAAAATCAAAATTTTGTTTCAAGTTCCAGCACAGTAGCAGAGTACAGGGTAAGGGCTCATGTAGTTTGTGAAGTGGTTTTGAAGACTTTATTGACCAAAAGGAGTAATAAAATGTTAAATTCCTATGTCCATGCATTGTGACAACAAGGTGGCTATGTACATTGGTAGTAGTCAATAGTCCTAAATTCCACGTGAAAACCAAACATATAGAGGTGGAATATGACTTTCTTAGTGATGTAAGGAACAAGATAATCAGGACCATCTTTCACGAAGGACTTGGCGGCTGACTTTTCAATTTTATATTTCAAGCTGAACATAATTTGAGACTTGTGTTGTGGATTGGAGCATTAGATCTTAGACTCTTGCAGTCCGTTAATATTTTTTATTTGTATGGCATCTCTTCTATATTAGAGAGATTTTTTATTATCCGATCACTCTTTTTTCTTCTCACTATTCATGAAAGACATAATTTGTTTGGCAGGTTGAAAAATACTTTCTTGGAGTAGATTTTTCCAATGATTTCTAAAGGGTCGTAGCGTTATCAGAAGTCAAAGTTCAGAAAATCGGTGCGGCTCTGTCGAGGGCAGTCGGAACAACACGCATGCAATGATGGTGGGAAATTCGTTTCAGGGGTTGCTCAAAACTGGATGTGACGCATAACCCGACCATTATTCGATACAAATAGGATATCTGGCCGAAAACATGACAACTGAACTTTGATATTTGTTGTACTCCTATTTTTCTCTTATTGTTGTAGGAGGTAAACTTGTAACGATAGGCGACATAGAATTGTTAAATATTGCGAAGGGACGGTTTTTTTCTTTCTTTCACGGCATTGTGAAGTATATGAAAATAATATTAACATTGATTTTTGTTCAATGGTACTATATACAAACATCTCGGTCTGTCTTGGAAACGACTAGCTTTAAAACCCAAAAAAATATACAATCCGATAAGAGAAGTATTTACATTCGACTTGTGAAAGATTTTTGAATCAAGAATGAACCCAAACTATAATGACAATGACGCAGACTAATGTATTATAATCGCATCTTCTATTCTCTTGATGTAATAATTATTATTCATCAAGTTATAGTTTCTAAAATTTTACATCAATTTTTTATATCATCATGATGAGTTATCTGAACACCAAATGGTTTTAGAAAGGCAAATAAACTCACACACACAAGCAGCACAAATGGTATTAATCTTATGGCTTCCACACTATGGTTGTTTCCGCTATCTTAGACATGACGACGTAAGGGTCCATGTTCGAAGCGAGCCTCCTGTCCTCGAAATAGCCTTTTCCATCCCTCTCCAACTCTCCTCTGACCCGAACGGGCGCTCCACGATTCGCCACACCTTATCATACATGCTGGAATTCCAAGAAATGTGAACATAGTGATGCCAACATGCAACAGAAGATGCAAAATGTTGCTTAGGTGTTCTGAAATCAAATAGTTTTCTTATACATAGTAGAGTGTGTCAAAACTAAAACCGACAAAATCAAAATGCAGTATGAATTGATATCTTGATGTGCCCCTTTATATAAGAATTTTTAAGCTCATAATGTCAGAATTTTTTTAAAATCATGTTTCTGTATATATATAAACATGATAATCAATATGCGGAAATAGATCGAGCATTACCTCCGGCCATTAAATTTTTTTTATTTCTCTACTTTTCCTCCGATTGATGTCTTCTAACCACTCAACATTCTCTGTAGATGGTGTTTTTTTTCTTATGAGGTGTGTGCTTATGGACCTCAATCACCTCTATTTATAGGCGTTTCTCATACCATCAACGAGAAAAGTCGGGAGTCTGAATGTCAAAAGAAGAGGCGCATGCCGTCTCAATTGTCAAAAATTTGAGGCTACATGTACTGTTCGTCAAAAATAGTAGGCTTCTTGGCCGTCCCCAATTCCAATTCTACACGCTACTTCTTTTAATATGTGTCATATTTTTTACATTCTCCCACTTGACACATATATCTCATTTACCATAGGAGAAAATAAAATATATGAATCATGACGATAAGTCATCTAAAAACGATTATTATCTTCCATGTATCACAATGTATTATATCTCTCAAATAACTTAATGAATAAACTCTATGTTTATTCGAGGTCCAACTTTATTGATATTTCTCAAATCAATGAATGTGTACACAACAAATATGAGAAAATATCACATAATAGTTTCATTAACTTTGTTCGTACAACAAAACTACATAAAGGAACCAAGTCCCATTCTTTCTGTATGATCCTTAAATTTCAATGATGGCATGCCTTTAGTCAAAGGATCTGCAATAATCAATTCAGTGCTAATGTGGTCGATAAATAACTTCTTATCTTTAACACATTCTCGTATGACTAAATACTTAATGTCGATGTGTTTGCTTCGACTATCACTTTTGTTATTTTTAGCCATAAAAACAGCAGCTGAATTGTCACAAATATATTCTTAATGGCCTAGATATAGAATTCATTATTCTAAGCCTCGAATTGAAACTCTTCAACCATACACCATGTGAGGTTGCCTCAAAACAAGATACGAACTCAGCTTCTATAGTAGAATTAGCAGTCAATGTGTGCTTTGCACTTCTCCAAGATACAGCTCCTCCAGCTAACATGAAAATATATCCTGAAGTGGATTTTCATGAATCAATGCAGCCAGCGTAGTCTGGATAAGAGTAGCCAATTACTTCCAAATTCTCAGTTCGTCTGAACATAAGCATATAATATTTGGTCCCTTGAAGGTACCTCATTACTTTCTTCGCAGCTTTCCAATAGTCTAAACCTGGATTACTTTGATATCTTCCCAACATCCCAACAATAAATGCAATGTCAGGTCTAGTGCAAACCTGAGCATACATTAAACTTCCGACAGCAGAAGCATAAAGAATATTTTTCATTTGTTCTCGCTCTAGATCATGCTTTGGGCATTGGATCAAATTGAATTTATCGTCTTTCACAACGAGAGCTATACTTGGTAACAATCTTTCATTCGATATCTCTTTAAAACTTTGTTGATATATGTTTCTTGAGACAGACGTAGAATACCTCTAATTCGGTCTCTATGTATCTTAATGCCAATAACATAAGATGCATTGCCCATATCCTTCATATCAAAGTTTTTAGAGAGAAATTGTTTCACCTCATATAACAAACCCTTGTAATTGGTTGCAAGTAATATATCATCCACATATAGAATAAGGAAACAAATCTTACTCCCACTAACCTTCTGGTATATACATTGATCCATGATGTTCTCTACGAATCCGAATGAAGAGATAACATCATGAAATTTCAAATACCATTGACAGGAAGCTTGTTTCAATCCATATATAGATTTCTTAAGCTTACATAATAAATGCTCACTATTACTAAAGAAGAATCCTTTAGGTTGTTTCTTATAAACCTCTTCATCTAGTTCTCCATTGAGAAAAAACTGTTTTCACATCTATTTGTTGCAAATCTAAGTCAAAATGTGCAACCAATGCTAGAATGATACGAAGAGAATCTTTTTCAGATACAGGAGAAAAGTCTCCTTATCATCGATTCCTTCCTGCTGAGTGAATCCTTTAGCAACGAGTCTTGCTTTATACCTTTCAATGTTGCCTAATGAGTCTTTCTTTGTTTTGAAGACTCATTCACATCCAATGGCTTTTACACCATCAGAAAAATGAACAAGATCTCAGACTCCATTAACTGCCATAGAATTCATCTCTTCTTTCATAGCATTAAATCATAGTTTTGACTCATTACAACTCATGGCTTGTGAAAACGTTTAAGGATCATTTTCGGCTCCGATGTTAAAGTCCAATTCTTGTAAATACACAATATAATCACTAGATATTGCTGATCTTTTTATTCTAGTAGATCTCCTAAGGTTGTTTGGTTGATCAACAATTTCTTGTTTTTCTTCATTAACAACTTGATCTACTGGATTTTCATCAACTATTTGTGGAACTTTAGTAACTGGTTGTCTAACACCCATTTGGTCTTGAAGAGTGTGAATAACGACCAATCTATTATTTGAATAAGAAGGTTGTGAATTAATGTGATATTTCTCAAGAACTATATCATTTCTCCTTCATTGATGATTATTCACGATATATGTATATCTACATGCTTCATAATAAAAACGAAGCACTTGAAGCCTTTAAGGATTTTAAGGCTGAAGTGGAGAAGCAATGTGATAAACAAATTAAGATCGTGAGAACAGATAGAGGTGGAGAATATTACGGCAGATACACTGAGAATGGACAAGCACATTGTCCGTTTGCGAAGTTTCTCCAAGAACATGGGATTGTTGCCCAATATACTATGCCTGGTTCTCAGGACCAAAATGGCGTAGCTGAGAGGAGAAACCGAATGAAATATCCACTTATAGTTCTTGGGTCCAATAATAGTTCGGTTTCTCCTCTCAGCTACGCCATTTTGGTCCTGAGAACAAGGCATAGTATATTGGGCAACAATCCCATGTTCTTGGAGAAACTTCGCAAACGACAAGGTGCTTGTCCATTCTCAGTGTATCTGCCGTAATATTCTCCACCTCTATCTGTTCTCACGATCTTAATTTGTTTATCACATTGCTTCTCCACTTCAGCCTTAAAAATCTTAAAGGCTTCAAGTGCTTCGTTATTATTATGAAGCATGTAGATATACATATATCGTGAATAATCATCAATGAAGGAGATGAAGTATTTCGGACTTTGAATGCATGTCCATATCTGAACAACAAATATCTGAATTTATGATTTCTAATATTTCTGTACTCTTCTTGGCACCTTTTTTAGACTTATTGGTCTGCTTTCCCTTTATGCAGTCCACACAAGTCTCAAAATCAGTAAATTCTAAAGTACTAAGTATTCCATCATTCACTAATCTTTTAACCCTCTCTATGGAGATGTGTCTCAATCTCCTATGTCACAATATAGAAGAATCTTCACTAATAACACATCTTTTAATACATCTATGAACATGCATAGTGGTGTTATTATTTTGTAAAGAAATAGAGAAAAGACCATTAATCATTGTACCATTTCCAACAATATTTGATTTATAAAATAAATTTATTGATCTATCCAAAAACTGAAATGAATAACCAAGGGGTACAAGATTTGAAACCGAAATTAAATTCCTAGAAAAACTAGGAACATAAAATGTCTTTTTCAATTTTAAAATAAAACCATTATCCAATATAAGACAGCAAGTCTCAATAGCTTCCACATGCGAAGACATCTTGTTTCCTGAATAGATGTTCCGCTCATTTCCTTGAGGTTTCCTTAGGCTTTCCATATCCTGCAAGGTATTTGTAACATGGATTGTAGAACCAGAATCAATCCACCATGTGTTATAAATCATATTGACCATATTAGATTTATAACAGACAAATGAAGTATGAATATCTTTCTTTTCAAGCCAATTCTTAAATTTAATGCAATCCTTCTTCATGTGTCCCGTCTTTTTACAGAAGAAACACTTAGATTATTTCTTGATGTCAGGTTGGGTTGGAATTATTCCTTTCCTCTTTTCCCTTGACTTTGGCTTGCTTTTTATACTTTCCTTGTGTAGTCATAAATACATTATCACTCGTTTCCATCAACAATCCTTCCTTCTTCTTGAACACATATGGTCATTAATTCTTTAATTGACAATTTATCCTTATGTGTGTTGCAAAAAATTTTGATGGGTCCATATTGCTGTGGAAGAGTGCATAAAATGTAGTGCACAAGAAAAGTTTCGGACATTTTCACTTCAAATGTCTTTAGTCGAGCCGGTATGTTCCGCATTTTCATTATGTGTTCCCGCACACCTCTCACGCTGGTGAGCCTTAATGAAGAGAATTCCATAATTAGGGTGCTGGCAAGTGCCTTATCTGAAGACTGAAATTGTTCATCAATATCCTTCAGTAATTCTTTGACATTATTATGTTGATCGACAGAACCCCGCATACCAGCAGAGATTTTGGTCTTTATGAACATTATGCAGAGTCAATTAGATTGCTCCCATTTTTCATAAGAACATCATCCGGAATGCTGTTTTTAGTAATAGCAGATGGTTCATCTTTCCGTATAGCATAATCAATATCCATCCACCCTAATTGAAGAAGAATTTTTTCTTTCCATATTTTATAATTATCGCCCTTCAGTTCGGGAATGTGACATTTAATATCAGAAAACTCGTAGGTTGCATAACTGCACAAAATATCATATGCTTAAAATTTTGAGACAACATCATGTTTTACCAATGTAATTCATGTTTTAAAAATCTATTGATATAAAATTTGCGTGTTGGCTAATATTTTAATTCAATAAGATTTTTCTGTAACTTTATAATAAAACTTATTAAAATGTATTTTTCTTAACTCCTGTGATTAAATTAAGAAAAATATAATCTGATATTTTAACCTAATTAGTTATATAAATATAATAAATATCCATGTGGGGTAAAATTTATTATGTTTATATAATTAATTACAATTGACGTCCATTATGTGATCCAAATCCACATAATGCGTAATTTTCATAATTAAGGATGCCGTGACTATTCCTTAATTATTTAAAATTATACGCTTCACGTTACAAAATTTTGGCTTTACTTTAATACTTTATATAATAATTATTTAGTAACATAATCAATATTTTCCAAGAGTGCTCACAAGATAGATAGGTAGTGCTAAGGCCCTTTAAATACTTAACTCCTAGTCAGAGCAACATTAAGGGAGACCAGTGGCAAGTCAAGGCAGTTTAAACTGATCTATGAAAAACTCCCTCAGATCATGTTTTCTTACGTCACTTTATTCAACTTAATTATCCACATTTATGTGAATTTTTATAAGCCAAAATTTTTCATTAAACAACTTTATATTCACATTTTTACTTAATATAAACAAATATGTTCCCCGTCATTTTTTCTCTTCAATCAGATTAGTGATAAAGTGAGGATCACATTTACGTGAAAATGTGGACTCCTCATCAGTTTTTTCTCTTTTATCAGAGTAGCGATAAAGTGAGGATTATTTGTTTGCAAAAAATAATTTTTAAACATGTATTAGAAATTATGTAGAACTTGAAATTATTTTAATGTGTACAAATTATTTAACCAAATAATATATGTATACTGAATTATACATATAACTTAATAACACATTAAATAATAATAAATTTGAGTCACCAACGCAATGTTATATAACAATATTTCATTATAATAATAATTTTTAAAAAAAAAATTATTATTATCATTATTTGCATAATAATTGAAGATTTCAACTGTGGATCTCAAATCATACACTCTGGCCATTGAATGCAATTGAAAACATGTAGGCTCCATGTATTAAATACATACATTATTATCAAATTTATTATTATTATTATTATTATTATGTCTTCAATTTCCTTACAATTGTGTCGGTTCAAATTTATTATTATTTTTATTATAAGGAAATTGAAGACATTCAATTTATACTTGTGGGCTCCTTTATATTAATTCACTTTGCATTATTGTTTAGAAATTATTGAATCATCTTCTTTACACAACATTTGCGACGAGAAATTCATTCCAAAATTTTTCAGAAACCTTTCAACCGAGAACTTCAAAGTGTAATCGTGAAGAAAATTCTACGAAGAAATTTTCACGTAAATTTCTTAATTTATGATATCCAAACTTTCATTTTTACGTAAACTTTCAGAAATCAATTTCCTAAAGTTCATATCCAAACTTCCATTTTTACGTAAACTTTCATAAATAAATTTTTAAAGTTCACGATATCCGATCTTCAAGCTTCTTACGCAAATTTCAGAAAGAAATTTTTCAAAACTTCATGATATCGGATTTTCAGAAAATGAAAACAAATTTTCAAGGCAGAGGTATCACGGCTCTGATACCAAATGTCAGAATTTTTCTAAAATCATGTTTCTGCACATTTATAAACATGATAATTAATATGCAGAAATAGATCGAGCATTACCTCCGATCATTGAATTTTTTTTATTTATCTGCTTTTTCTCCTATTGATGTCTTCTAAGCACTCAACACTCTTTGTCAATAGCGGAGGTGGGCTTCAGGTCACCTGGGCTGTAGCCCGGGTGGGCCCAAAAAAATAATTTAGTTTTATGTATTAGTTTTGCCCTGATATGTATTTAGCCCAGTGGCCCAATTATCACTACAATTATTCAAAAAAAGAGATTTTAGCATCAGTACATCACCATCATTTTCCCTTCCTGCTCTTCCTCTGGCCAAGTACGCGGATGATTTTTAGTTGTTCAACTTTAAGTACTCTTAAATTTTAACACTAGATTTTTTATGTTTCTCAACTATTTTTCGATTGATTTCCGTGATTCCGTTAATAGTTTCGATTTTTATTAACATAGGTCTGGATTTTTTGCCTTCGAAGAATTTTTTTTAAGAGAAGAAAAGGTGCTTTCCCGAGATGAATTTCGGGAAAGCATTTTTGGTGATTAAGGCTGCATCGAGAATTCAAAACCTGAGAATTAAGAGGTAATGTTGCCTTGCCGTTGACGAAGTAATTCTGAAAATATTTTTTTTGTATGTTTTAATGTTCGTTGTTTCACTCGCGGGAAAATATTTTGTTGAACAAATTAATGTCGCTTCATTTTCACCTCAAAGGAATTTAAGAACTTCATGGGTTCCTAAACTGCCTTTGTTCATATGCTTCCTCGCGTATTTGTTTTTCCTTTGCTGTCTTTGTTTAATTGTTTTAATGTGTTCTTTTAGATTTTCCTCTGTAAGATGATATGCGTTAAACATGCTTCTGCTGTGTTGTATAGGTGTTTGCTTTATTGATATGTTTGCTTTGTTGATCTTAAATTTCATATATTTCAAAAGCCATAACCGCACCCTTTAATTATAGTTAGGCTCTTCCTATTTCAGTCTGTCCAAATCTTTTATTTCCCCAATAAACATGAACAAACTCCCTCAATTCATGATTTCATATCATCCCTCAGAACCTTTCCATTTCTAGTGACTACTGGTGAATGCATTCATTGTGCTCTCCCTTCTATTCTATGTCTTTGGTCAAGACAAATTGCAGGGACTTTCTATATGAACTGATCAAACATATTGCGTTCTAACATGTAGTTTTCAGTATTGTTTGTGCATAAAGTTGAAGCATTTCAGAAGCATAATATATAATATATAGTATTTTGTAATTAGTACACTCAAAGATTATCCTTAATCTGGTTGTTTTTTTTTATTTTTATATTTTCTTTTTATGGTATAGTTTGATGAATGAATCGCATGCTTCTATTTGTTATTAACTTAAAAGAGTTGAAATCTTCATGTGATTATTTTTTTATTTTCTTTTTATAATATAATCTACTGGTGTATGCGTTGATTGTGCTCTCCCTTCTGTGTATTTAATTTCTTTTAAAGCTTCAATCCGGCCCAAAAGATACAAAAGGTGAAAGAAAATTGAATGTTGGTTCAAGTAAATTTGATAAAATTTATTATAACTTGAATATTAGTAGTAAATAAAAAATTTGCCCTTATACCAAAGTTAATTAGTAAAAAAAAAAATTAACTTTAATAAACAATATAGGTATGTATGCCAAGAGTTACATAGACCATCAACATCATATTATTTGAAATAGAACACAAAACTCCATTTTTTTAAATCACAAGCAAAACTACCAATCCATATTTCAATTTTAGAAGATCTATGTTTGTGGTTTTTAAAATATTATTACTTTTGCATAGGAGCTTTGTGCACTGTTGCAGCTTCAATATCAAATTAATTTATTATATTCAATACCAAATTTTATCATACGTTTAGTTTTAAGCCAATAAAATATGAAGTTTCATTATATATCAGTTTGTTTTGGTCTCTATTTTGCACACACAATTTTGGTTCTAATCTCAATTTAATATTTTTGTTTATATTAGGTTATTTTAATGTCAATTAGAAAAAGAATGAAGAGAAACAATATTATGTCATTCTTCAAGCCAATAGTTGATAATCTTTCATCACCCGAGAGGACCGAGACTCATGCATCCACTCTTATTGAGGAGCTCGAACCTTCTTCTAAATCTCAAAGAGTTGAATTTGATTAAATTTCCCTTGAACGAGATCCTGGATTGCGTATTTCGATGTGGCGACATCCTATTAATCATCGTGATGAAATTTAGACGAGCTTATATCAAAATGGGGCCTTATCAACCTAAATTGTCGAAATACCCACGGTCTGAATCAGGGAAGCAGCATCGTCGATTTCAATATACATGGTTTAAAAAGTTTCCATTGTTAGAGTACTCTCCTTCAAAGGATGCATCATTTTGTTTTTCGAACTATCTTTTTGAATTAAGTGAGGCACATAATCTACATTTACAATTGAAGTGTTTAGAAGTTGGAAACACGTTAATGATGGAGCCAAGTGTGACTTTTTGTCTCACATGGGAAGTTCTAACTCGACACACAATAAATCTTCAAAATCTGTTATTGATTTGATGAATGTAACTAGTCATATAGATAAAGTTATGAATCGAGAAACTTCTGAACATATTCAAAAAAATCGATTGAGGCTTGCAGCAACAATTGAGAGCGTCTGTTGGCTTAGTTTGCAAGCATGTGGATTGAGAGGTCATGATGAATCTTCATATTCTCAAAATCGTGGCAATTTCATCGAGATGTTAAAACTATTGGGGAAATGAAATGCTAGTATTGGTAATGTTAACTTAGATAAGGTTCCGGGAAATTGCAAGATATACCTCACCAGAAGTTCAAAAAGAAATCTTGCATATTATTGGTAATAGAGTCAGAAATATAATTCGTGATGAAATTGGAGATTTTAAGTTTTGTATTTTGGTGGATGGAGCGAAATATGTATCTAACAAAGAATAGATGGCTATAATTTTGATATTTGTTGATGCCTATGGTTTTTTGCGGGAGCGTTTTTTTCCAAATTGTGCATGTTCATGACACCACAGCTACAACACTCAGGAAAAAAATATGTGACGTCCTCACTAAATATAATCTAGAAATTCATAATATGCAGAGCCGTACCTGTGGTTCACAGGGCCTGAGGCGATATGTTTAAAAAAAATCTTGTTGTGATAAATAATCGTAAAGCTCAGTTTGCAAATTAAAAATAACCAAATAATAGTTATAAGAAAAATATAATTTACGAGTTATATATTTATCTTTTTGCGATTTTTTAAACATGACTCTAACGTAATGCAGTGTCATATGAATAATTATATTGGAAAAAGATTGAAATTGGCAAAAATTGTAAGATATGTTGCTAAAATTGAAGGTTAATCGTACTCTGGCAACTTTACGTAAGGCAGAGTTTGGTTTTTTGGGGGTGATAGTGAAAAAATTGACAGATAAGTATTTATCAATATAAAATATCCAAATACAAAATGATAACTATAATGAACCAATATTGTAAAAATATATGATTTATTTTAAATAATAAATATAATATTTTATTCAAGAAAATAAAAATAAAGATATGTAAAATAGGTAAGTATCATAATTTTTTGTGTTTTATTTTTTGAAATGTGTCCAACTACATAAATTTAAGAAAAGAGGTCAAATAATCTACAAGTAAAATATAAAAGTTTAACACACGAGTTGACACAAGATAAAATAATAAATATATTGGACAAACATTACCATTTTATGCATACAAAATTTTTAAAAATTTAATTAATGAGCCGTGTAATTTTATTTTTTGGGCTCTACATAATTTGATTAAATCATCAATGAACACAATCATCATATTTAATCATGTTTTCAATGGGTCAATGTCCAATTTTTTTTTAAATGTCCAATTCACATACTATTTAAGTGCAGACCTCAACAACATGAGATTTTTTTTTTGGGCCCCTGTGATGGTTAGGCCCTGAGGCGATGGCCTCTCTCGCCTCGCAATATGTACGGCTCTGATAATATGCGAGGTCAAGGGTATGATGGTGCTAGTAACATGAGTGGTGCTTTTAATGTATTGCAAGCTTTATTTCTTAAAGATTGCCTCTATGCATATTATGTACATTGTTTTGTCCCATCGACTCCAACTAGCATTAGTTGCAATGGCTGAAAAAGAGATATCTATATGGCTTTTCTTTTCAAATCTGACGAATATTGTCAATCTTGTTACATTCTTATCAAGATTCTTATCAAGTTAATGAAATTGCACGTTCTGTTGTTGTCGTTGAATGCGAGACTGGGTACTTTGCATCGAGTAGGTACTACTCGTTGGAGCTCCCATTTTGATTCTATTTGCAGCTTGATAGATATGTATGATGCAATTATTAATGTGCTCGAAAACATTATCACTGATGACACCTCTATTTCAATGCGCGGGGAAACTGGTGGTTCATTTAGGCAAATGACAAAATAGGGTTTTTTTTATAATTAATGTAAAAATAAAAAAACTTTCAAAAATAATTTAATTTTTTTTTTGCAAAACTGTTCTAATTCCGCGCCTACAAAGCGCGGACGTTCCACGTGGACGAGTGTCCTGCGCTTACAGAGCGTCCGCACTTTGTAAGCGCGGACGCTCGTCCACGTGGACGACCACTGTATATTATTATTATTATTATTTATTATTATTTTGCGATGGGCATTGTAAGCTTATTATTATTATTTTAAATAATTAATTTAATTCGAATATATTATTACTATTATTTATTATAATTTTTAATTATTAATTTAATTCGAGTAAAAAATATAAAACATAAATATTTATAATATATGTTAATTATTAAAAAAATACGTAAAATCAATATTTTAAAAATATGATAGGATTGAAAAAATATTTATTGTTCCATTTTAAATTATTGTTCCATTTTAAAAATATGAGATGATTAAAAATATGAGAGATATGAGAGAATTGAAAAATATTATTTATTTTTAAATTATTGTTCCAAGAAAACGTACATAAAATCAATTGGTCAAAAAGATATTTTAGGAAGACCCATTTCGAATTCTCTCAAAATTATATAAACACATATTTCATAAAAAAAATTAATTGTAAAACATATAATTATATATAATGAGTTTATTATTATTAATAGATTTATTAAATAAATCAATCTATAATAATGAGAAGGCCAACCGTGAAGGAAGCAAGCAAGCATTAATAATTACTCGTATAATATATTAATATTGTATTTTTATGTTGTGATTAATATTTTATTTTAATGTTGCGATTGAAATTAAATTAATAATAATAACTTAAATAGAAAATAAACAATGTAAATTTAATAATAAAATGAAAATATTATAATACAGCGTAAGTTTCATCTATATTATATGCTAAAGTTAAATATCTTATTGGTGTATTGGTGAAAGAATACTATTTTTATTCTCCTTAATTTTCTCCCTTCAATCCTCTCATATCTCTTTAATTTTCTCCTTTCAATCCTCTCATATCTCTAATTTTTCAATCACCCAACTAAATTTTAATTATTTAAAATAATAATAATAATAATAATAATAATAAGCTTACAGGGCTCATCGCAAAATAATAATAAATAATAATAAAATAATAATAATAATAATATACAGTGGTCGTCCATGTGGACGCTCGTTCACGTGGAGCGTCCGCGCTTTATAGGCGATGATTAAAGCAGTTTTGAAAAAAAAAAAAATTAATTATTTTTGAAATTTTTTTATTTTAACATTAATTATAAAAAACCCGACAAAATAACAACAGAGATACTAAAAAACAAACGTAAAGTGTACAAAATGATAAACATAATGCACGATGATAATTTAGTTGACAAACAATGAGAAATCTTTAATACATATGAATGCAACTCTCATATTCAATTTTAGTACAGAAAATGTTAAATCTATGTCTAGACAGACATTGATATAAAAAAAATTATTTTTTTATGGGACGAATCAGATAGGAGATTCTACTCATAAAATCAAAATTAACTTATAAGATAATCATAAGTGTTCTTGTTTTCTTTAATTTATTATATATCTTCATAGAGTTTGTTACGATTCAGCCTTATAAAAAGGGCTTCGAAAAATATTTCTTATGTGACGAATCAGATAGGAGATTTCACTCATAAAATCAAAATTAACTTATAAGATAATCATAAGTGTTCTTGTTTTCTTTAATTTATTATATATCTTGAGAGAGTTTGTTACGATTCAGCCTTATAAAAAGGGCTCGAAAAATATTTTTTATGGGACGTATCATATATGAGATTTCACTCATAAAATCTAAATTAACTTATAAGATAATCATAAGTGTTCTTGTTTTCTTTAATTTATTATATATTTTCAGAGAGTTTGTTACGATTCAGCCTTGTAAAAAGGGCTCGAAAAATATTTTTTATAGGACGAATCAGATAAGAGATTTCACTCACAAAATCAAAATTAACTTATAAGATAATATAACTGTTTGTGTTATCTTTAATTTATCATGTATCTTTAGAGAGTATGTTACGATTCAGCCTTATAAATGGGCTCGAAAAAACTCATATTTACATGCTAATTTTATCTAAAATATAAAAACAATTGAGATAAAATTAATTGATAAAATTAATTGTTTTTACGGTTTGTACGCATCTTTAATAAATTTAATTTAATTTAATAGCAATAGAGTTTTCAAGACTCTGTGTATTATTTGAAGGGACGTTTGGACTTTGGAAGTGCTCCAGAGACATATGCAGCAACAAAGGCCACGTCCGCGTTCCACAAAATCGAGACACCGCATAAACCGTCGACCAATAGACGAGTTCCACGTGGCGCCACGACCCCGGCCCTCCTCTGCCGACTACGAACACCGACCTCGCATCAACGTCAAAAATACGGCGTAGCAAAGCCAAATCACACCTCCAATAATTTGTCAGATTGCCGACTTTTTACGTTTTCGATTGCTTCTGGTATTTAATTTGGTTTCATATAGGGAAAGACAATATATTGGTGAATTGGTTGATTTGATTGCGTTGATACGAACAGAGTCCCAGCTGCGATGCAAAGGATCGTTGACAATGTTATTGCCGTCACGAAAGAGTGCGTTAATATTCTTGCTTTTTGTTATTTATTATTATTGTTATTATTTTCATGGTCTGTCAAATGGCGGGAAACGAATTCTTGGGCGATTTTTCCTTGCTGTTTCAAGTGTGTTGATGTTGGTCCATTACCAACTTTTATTTACGTTTACGGTGGAAATACAGTGGTTATTTTGGGGTCGTTAATTTGGTTTCCTCTATATTGTAACAGCGGATGATAGGGATTTTTTTTGACATATAAATTGTATGAAAATAGTTGTTGATAGGAATGGATCCTCGAGGTTTGTAGAATAACGATTTTCTAAATCCAACTATTAACAGTATATGGCATAGATTTTGATATGTTTAGAGGGGAAAAGGTTGGAAAATTCGGTGTGTTTGGAGCATTTTAAGATGCAAGGTAATACGACCAGATCATATGAATGATTTAGGTTTAAAACGTAAAACAAGAGCTATTGAGGTAAATTCAATAATTTTCCATGCATGCATACCTGAAATTACATTTGAAAATGTGCTACTTTCCTTGTATGTTAGTTGAGGGGAAAGGAACTGACAGCTGTAAACCATTGAAAGTCATAAAGCTTAGAAATGCTGTCTAAAACCGATTTTAGTGCTCTATTTCTTTGTAATATTTCATGTTCTTTTGTAAGATTAGCTGCTTTATTGAATAGTCTTCTGTTGATGATGTGATGTTGATATACGAGGATTATTGTCAAAATATGCCATCCTTGCTACGCAAAGTAGAGGTTTTATAAGGTGTTGAAATATGGTGCACTGAAAACAGGCAGAAGGGGTTGATGTTTTTAAAACCTCCTAATACAACTTAAGCCTGTGTAGATCACCTGAGACAATGATTTTCTGAACTTCCTAAACTGTTAGATGATTTCTTTTTGAGCCACTTGCTCTTCTCTGAAGCAGATGCGCACTCTCTGTTGAAATCTTTTGCTACTGTTGCAATGTGTAAATGCATTAGATTTTTTAATCTTTGTCCCTGTTAATGCACTTTCTTAGGTCTGTCAAGACATTCACTTATGAATCACTCAATAATACTGTGAGGCTGATTAATGGAATGTCAGCATTATTGTTGGCTATTCTGCCTGGAAAGACTTCGATACTTGAAGGCATTCATGGTTGGGAGCTCAGGCCAACTTTTCGCGGACCTCGACTCCCCCGCTGGATGGAGAAGTAAGTCTCTGGACGTGATGGATTCTTTAATATATGCTCTTTTTACTAGTTTCGGCACGTGTTCTTTTGAATGCATTTGTCTCTCACTTTCTCCATGGGAAATTGTAGAAATTCCTAATGAATGTGGGAAGAAATTTTAATGAAAAATTAGTTTGATTGTATAATTTTCCTAGAATTTCTTTTTTCCATCAACGGTTGTATTTTGTGATATAGTATATTGAAAACATTTGAATACATGTTGATAGCTACAAGATTTTATATTTTCTCTGTTGAATATTTATGATAAACATCACCTGTATCTGGTATATTGCTCAGTACAGATTTTGGTCCTTTAACTGTGCTGCATGACATTTTTTAATGTTGTCCTGATGAATGATTGCAGTGGCGCATCATCTTTCAATCAATTTATCCACATACTCTCCATCGATTCTGATACTTCCTCAAGTGTAGATTATTCATCTGGGGGAGAAGATGGCGACATTATTTATCCTAGTTCTCCTTTATCGCAGAGTTCTCGACTCTCAAGGGAAAGCAGTTTCCCCAAGATTGTTGATCGGAGGAGACATTTGGTTAGACTAGTGCTCTCATGGCTTCTGCTCCCCTTGAGAATTCTTTTGGGCATTCCGCAGAAGCTTTTTAATTTGGCTTCTTGTCGAGCTTCTGAAACCCCTGTTAGAGCCAAAAACAACCGGCCTTTAACAGTGCGTTCTCCTAGGAGGTTTCAAAGCCTCAAGGATCACGTTGTCCAGCGGGCCACTGATCGCAGACGCAGCATTGTTGAGGTTAGTTTCAAGAGCCTTTGTTTTCCTGTTTAAGAACATGTTCTAGCTAGCTGTAGATTCCAAGAGATATAAATATCTTTTGATGTACTCATAACCTTCTAACTGTTGTAAAAGTTTATTTTTGCCACCATGACACACCACTTGAGGAGAGAATAAAGTACATCAGAATTTCATTGTAGAGCTGCCTAGTTTCTATATACATGAATACTGACCTCTGTCTATGTTTTCTAGGATCTCCACCTAGGTACGGAGATCTTCATTGAATCTACATTTGATAATGTTCACAAGGCAGCCCATTGCCTTCTAGCTCCTGCGGACACAATCAGAAGGGTATTTATATGGTTCTCTTCTAGAGGCAGTGGGAGTGAAGATACTCCTGGTGATGGATTGGGGATCTCTGTCTCTGCAGCTGTTCTCTCAGATAATGATCCAACTCCCATAGAAAGGAGGACAACTTTTCACAACTCCCTCAATACTGATGCTCGGACATGTCGAGATGTAATAACAGAGCTTGGGTAAGAAGGTTTTGACTTAAAATTTCTTACTTTTCGAGACTCATTTCTCGGATCTGATTTCACAGAAAATAGATATCCTAACAGAATTATATTTTTTGAATCTGTTTTTGAGTTGTTGTAGAAGTTTTAATTTAGGAATTTCGTATGGATTATTTTTTAGTGATGATCTTACTTTCTTCTCCAGTTAGGCGATAGAAACGCAGGGATTTTCATCGGTTTTTGCGATTCTTAACTGCATTGCCCGAGAGAATGACACAATCTAGATGAACTTGAGGTGGTTTATGAATTATCTGGATGTATGGGTTTATTTTACCGGGAGATTTTGAGAAGAAACAAATTGATCTATTGATCTAAATGTGAAGTCTTGCATCTATTACATAGCTAAAATCAAGTTAATACAATAGGACTTGAATCTAGTGTCCTTTCTAGCTCGCCCCCCTTTTTCTTCTTAAACTTATCACACTCACTCAAGCATATATTTCAACTTGTTTTGTGCATTTTATGTTTATCTGTGCACCTAAATAAGCTTTTGGGTGTCTGATCTGTTTCAGGTATCCATATGAAGCTATTCGTGTGGTTACTGCTGATGGTTATGTTCTTCTTTTGGAAAGGATCCCGAGGTATTTGTCGATGTATAAAAGCAGTGTTATTTCATGTTTTGTTGTTGTAATGCAAGTCATAAAGTTGTTTGGTAAAATCGCAATTTGATGCTTGAAAATGGCTGTTGCAGGAAAGATGCTAAAAAAGTAGTCTATCTGCAGCATGGAATATTAGATTCATCTATGGGGTGAGTGTGTTTTGGATTAGTAGTCGACAATGGGTGCAGTATGAAACTAATGTTATTTTTTCCTCAACTTCTCTATGGACGCGTATACCAACTGTTTTATCATCGCTTTACTTGCCATATGTAGGACATTTCTAATTATGTTAATATGATGTGTCCACTATTGAAATTGATCCTTTTGTGTTGACGTTGCTGTTTCTTCAAATAGTATCATCTATTTGTTGTAATTGCAATTTTATTATTTAGATCTAGATGTTATAGGGTTGTGGCATTCTTTCTATTTAAATGAGGTCCGAACTCCTATGGAACTATCTTGGCTCTGAAGTTTTGGCCCTTTGTTGCTTTGTGTATAAAATTCTTTTTGTCATTAAGCCTGCTAATTAATCTAGGTCTGATCATTGTTCAATTGAAGGCGATTGTGGGACTTGATTTCTGTGAGTATTTGTTTCTTTTTCATTGTCAATGACTGAAAGCACTGATCTGTGGATAAGTTTGATCCAATTCATTCAATAGTTTGAATTATTTTCTTGGATCAGGTTACATATAAATTTTTTCCTGACATAGATGTGTCAAAAAGTGCAACAAGTCGCATGCACATCTCATTTTCTGTTTCTATTATCTGTTTGCTGCACTGTGTTTTGGGGAATAAAATTGTTACTGATAAAAGAAAGGTGTATCACTGATTTTTTTGCCAGCTAGGAAGAAAAGACTGAAGTTTTTAGTTACATATGCTTGTTTTAGTTGCAGAACCCCAGACTGAGTTTTTAGGTAGAACTGGTGGAAATCATTCTCGGAATTGAAAGTTATGGTGGCTACTTCTTTTGTGGTCGTGAATGAGATCTCTTCTGTCTTTGTTGTCTTCAGAGGGCCATTTAGTACTGGTAGTTTTCTTTCATACTAAGAGACTACCAGAAAAGCTTCTTGCTCGTTTAGTTTCTGGTGACCAATTGTTCTGATGATACACTTGAGTTTTATTGTTGGAGGAAAATCTTGAAATTTAGTAATTTTTGGTTATGAAGGAACAAATTTATTAAGCTTCTGTTTCTCGTTGTTTATTTGATAATTCTCGCATCTTACATAACCTTCTTAACCAAAAAATCACTAAATTTGAAGGAACACTTTTATTACTCCTCTCTTTCTGTATTTTATCCGTAGTTCTCGCTTCTTGCTCAACCTCCTACTAGCGTAATGCATTTCGTCGTGGTTTTTGGAGATGTATCTCCTAGTCATCCATGTTGAGCCCATCAAAGTCCTGTTATATTCTTGCTATTTCTAACTTCTTTGGACGCGCTCTCATGTGAGTTACTTTTCAATAGGTGGGTATCTAATGGGGTGATTGGCTCTCCGGCCTTTGCTGCTTTTGATCAAGGTTTGTACAGCATCCCATCTCAATACTTGTGTTTGCTAATTCCATGATTGAAGATGATCAACTTGGTTCATTAACTTTTGATTATAGAGTTAACTAATGAATTTCCTTCTTCCAATTCCAGGGTATGATGTTTTTCTGGGAAATTTTCGTGGGTTGGTTTCAAGAGAACACGTCGACAAAAGTATCTCATCGCGACAGTAAGAGCCTGGTTTCCGGTTGCTTATAAGAGATCTATTCTCTTTATAATTTTATAAAAATTTATAAAGGAATGGATGGATTTAAGTTTGATCTCCATCCGATTTTGTCATGAAGTCTGCAATTTATGAAAGAAAAGTTCACCATAATAAATCAATATTTATATATGTGACATATCTAAAGATTTGTATCGGACCTCCTTTGTCTCTTGAATTCAGCCGTACCCATTGATTGCATTTGATGTAGGTATTGGACGTACTCGATAAATGAGCATGGGATTGAAGATATACCTGCGATGATAGAGAAGATACATGAAATTAAGATCTCAGAATTGAAGTCCCTCGAATCTAATCTGGAGGAAGTAAACAATACCGATCAGCCTTACAAAATTTGTGCAATTTGTCACAGCCTTGGAGGAGCGGGTATTCTAATGTATGTTCTAACACGAAGGATCGAGGAGAAGCCCCATCGACTTTCGAGGCTGATTCTCCTTTCACCAGCTGGCTTTCACCATGACTCTACACTCGTACTCACAGCGATAGAGAGCCTGTTTCTTTTGTTTGCCCCTCTCTTAGCACCTTTCTTTCCAGCTTTCTACATTCCCACTCGATTTTTTCGTATGTTACTGAATAAATTGGCTCGTGACTTCAACAACTTACCTGCGGTTGGGGGATTGGTACAAACGCTAATGAGTTACGTTGTTGGTGGGGACAGTTCGAACTGGGTTGGAGTTTTAGGTTTGCCCCACTATAATATGGATGACATGCCCGGAGTTGCATTTCGAGTGGCGCTTCATCTGGCACAAATGAAACACTCGAGAAAGTTCACAATGTTTGATTACGGTAGCCCTGCCTCCAATATGGACGTTTATGGTTCTCCTGAGCCATTGGACTTGGGAGAATGCTATAGGCTTTTTGATGTTCCCGTCGATCTTGTTGCAGGCAGGAAAGACAAAGTGGTCAAGCCTTCTATGGTACGAGAACACTTCCGGTTGATGAAAGATGCGGGAGTCGATGTTTCATTTAGTGAGTTCGAGTATGCGCACTTGGACTTCACATTCTCACATCGCGAGGAGCTTTTATCCTATGTTATGTCCCGGTTGCTGCTCGTGAACCCGAATTCTAATCGAGTGCATCGACAGAAATCTCTGAAAATGCAACGAAAATATGTAAATGGAGAGCAAGGTGTAAATAAATGAAAATAAGACACCTGAGAGCTGGCTTTTTTTGGATGCTTCAGGGTGTTCTGTATTATATATCCATACAACCATGTAGATATGTATAGTCCCTTACAAGGAGGAAACCATGTCGAATTCGCCTCGCATAGTTAGTGAAATGGAGGTCATTGTAAGATACTGCCACTCCATTCTTGGATGGATTCGATGCCAAAATGTTGAGGTTGTGTACTAATTCTCCGGCTATGAATGATTGCTTATTTAAATATAGATAATGTTTGCAATCTTCTTGGACACTATGAATCCTAATTCCACGATTATGTTGATTTTATTTGTAATTCCTGGTAGATTGATGATACACAATCATATCATTTTTTTTTAAATTTACTTGAAGGAGGGTATTGTTACTTTCATTCAAATGATTGAATTTTTGTCCCATCATCGCTCCTGTTTTAGCTCAATGTTTATTTATGTATGTGCTCGTCAATTCAATCTGTACACGCAGAAGTTCTTCAACTCAACTTTCATGTGTGGGAGATCTTTTGTTTAACCTTTTATGTATTGGTTTTCACACGTTAGATTTCCTTAGTTCAACGTTGATGCATGATTTTCTCTCATTTTTTTGTGCTCTATAGTTCAAACATTATGGAAGATATGTATGTATGGTAAATGTATTTTGGTAAATATAGGTAATATATGTAGCGTAATTAATTGTGTGACCTGAGATGTAATATGTGCTTTTTGAATTGTTTTTGAATTAATGTGTCTTTTGGTTGTATAATTTCATCCATAACTAACTTTTACATTTATTCGCATGGGAATGTATCTTGTGATGGTTGAATAGGTTGAATCGAACACATTGGTTCATAAGATGACACAAATTTCTATATTATTCTAAAGAAATTTTACAAATTTAGTTGTGTTCAACAACTCAATGTTTTTTTCGTATATTGTATTGAAGTCTTTGTTATATCTTAAAGTAATCCATCAATAAAACTCATCAGAAAACTTATGACATACACGGGTCTCTCTTATTTGATGTCATGTAAAATTTTTATAAAATTTGGAACTATTATACATCAATAAAATATTTAAGAGCAAATCTAGGTGATAAAATTATTCATCAATGACAGATAATTTTTAACCAATTATGTTAAAGAAGTCGTAAATTTTTATTTTTTATTTTTGCATTTTCTAGATTATTGTAGAAGTTGATAACTACTACTATATTAATATTAACATGCATGGACATAAGTAGTTAATATACTTATAATTTTTTCTCAAAAAGATTTTATACATTATAACTTCACATCTGAAAAAGAAAGATGCTTCGAAATATTAATATACACGGACATAAGAAAGAGTTAATTACGTATAACAAGGGATAACAATGAGTCACATTAGTTTGGTTAATCTCAATACTCATAATTCAAATCCATCTCACTTGTCTCACTCGATCAAAAAACTTGACGGAACCGTTCAACATTAGATACATTTTTAATTTAAATAAATTCGCATGAAAAAAAAGTCTAAAAATCAATGCATTCGTCAAAATCATATCAAAAGCATAACATTTTAATAATAAGTCGACAACCGAGGATAACAATTTGTGAATTAAAGTTAAGTCTTATGACATTTATTATTCAATATAACATAAAATATAAATATATTAATAATAATATATATCCAGGTGTGAGTCCATTAAAGGCATCTTCAGTCATAAACCTCATCACCAGGTTTATTCTGTGTCACATCACTGCCACATCAAAAGTTAAAAACCTCATTATTTTTAAACCTTTCCACCCCAATCATAAACCCAAAAACACAATTTTTGTAGACCCCCCTATCAAATCACACATTCATCTATTCATTTTAATTTACTATCTTTATTTTTTACTTTCACTTATATATTTGACTAAATATATATTTATACTAATCAATTTAATTTTCAAAATTATTTAATTAATCATATATTTTTTTTTATAATTTAGCAAATTTGAAAAATTTATAAAAAAAAATAATAAAATAAAAACATCATCGAAATTTTATTGAAAACTTCAATAAAAATCAGTACAAACAATTCACAAAATAAAATATAAAAGACAATTAATTGTTGACGTAACTTGCCCATATGTGTTCAACCAAGTCAGCTAGAAGTTGATGTATTTCCCTATCACGTAGATTGCAATTTCTCTTGATGTATTCATTAAATTCTCCAATCGCACCGTGGATTATCTCTGGAGACGTATCATCGACGTGCTCATCCGACCAATTGGGTGATGTATCTCCCTCATCCTCAACTATCATGTTATGCAAAATAATACATGTATACATGATATCTTTCAAGTTATTCTTGTACCAAAATCTCCCTGGACTCTGATTATTGCCCCACGAGATTGTAGAACCCCGAATTCCCGCTCGACATCCTTTCGTGCAGCCTCCTGCATTTCTTTAAACTTCATTCTTTTAGGGTCCTGAGGGCACGGGAAGCTCTTGACAAAAGCTGCCCACTCCGGATAGATTCCATCTGTTAAGTAGTATCCTTGTGTATATTGTGTCATTTACCGTGAAATTTATCTCGGGTGCATTTCCTTGCAGCACATCATTGAACAAAGGTGATTGGTTAAGCACGTTGATATCATTATTTGATCATGCAACACCAAAAAAAGCATGCCAAATCCACAAGTCTGCAGACGCGACCGCCTCAAGCATGATTGTAGGGACTCCATGGTCACCTCGTGTAAACTGACCTTTCCAAGCGACCGGGCAGTTTTTCCATTCCCAATGCATGCAATCAAGGCTACCCAACATGCCGGGGAATCCGTGTCTCTGCAGGTGCATTTCAACCAAATGTTTTTTATCATCAGCACTGGGCCTTCGAAGGTATCGCTCACCAAATATTTCAATCACACATCGACAAAAGTTGAACAAGCAATCGATGGTTGTTGTTTCAGCAACCCGTAAGTACTCATCATAATGATCTGCAGGGCCTCCATATGCCAGTTGACGGATAGCAACTGTGCATTTCTGAAGTGGTGAAAAGCCTTTTTTTGACGTTGCATCGACTCTCCAGTGAAAGTATTCATCATGACTTTCCAATGCATTGACTATGCGCAAGAATAACTCTTGTTGCATCCGAAAACGTCGGCGAAATACTTCGTTGATCCATACCGGTTGTTCTGTGAAGTAATCATTCACAAGACGAGCGTGTGCAGCTGCGCGGTCCCGTTCCACATATTTTCTCCTCTTCGATCCACCAAAAGAACTTTGTAATGCCCCGAGAAGCATATGCTGTTGCTGGAGTATCATTTTCATCATTTGTTCATCTGTGTCATCATTCATCGCCACTTCAAAGAAGTCATCATCACTATCGGTGGTAGAGAATGAGTTGTGATCTGTGGACATATTTTCCATATACGAATGTATCAATGTTTTGTAGTATAAGGATGTGAAGTCTGCCCTTGATTGTATAGACTATTCTTTAATGTCTATATATTGTTGTTCTCAACATCAATAAATAATATATTTCAGCATCGGATGCTTTTTCTATGATAAAGTAAAGTATATAGCATATTCTTTAATATCTACCTATTATTGTCCTCAACATCAATAAATATTATATTTTCAGCATCAGATGCCTTTTTTTATGAAAAAGTAAAGTATTGTGTGGCAAATCAATGTCAGATTCGGATTGATTTCTCTGAACAAACAACAACTGTAACCAACTAGGAGATTGTAATCCGATAAAAAAAGCTATGAGATTTTAATTATTAATAACATTAATTATTATATTATATTAATTTCAGCATCGGATGCCTTTTTTTTATGCAAAGTAAAGTATTGTGTGGCAAATCAATGTCAGATTCGAATTGCTTTCTCTGAACAAACAACAGCTGTAACCAACTAGGAGATTGTAATCCGATAAAAGCACAAACAACAAATAAAAAGCACAGACAATAATTTAGAACATAACATTACATTATTTAAAAATAAAAAGTACAAACAACAAGAAGGCACGAGCAAATTTAAAGCACAAACAACAAATAAAAAGCACAGACAACAACAAGATACAACCACATAAAAAAACAAAAAAAATACAAGAAGATAAGAAGTAAAAAACAAGGTAAGAAAAATTAAACAACTACTAAATGCCCCATTTCTTTTTAATTTCGTCACACATATGAACGTGAATACGAAGTTGCTTTTGTGTTATTGCAGTAGTATCTTTCATAAGGATTTGATATTCACGTGTTCGGTTGTGAGATCTGATTTCCTCCAATTTTTGTTGCGTGTAGGCAGTAAATTCCTCCATATTTTTGTCAATGCTTTCTTTCAACTCTTCGTATGCTGCTAATTTGTTTTTTCCCTTTCTTTTTGCCGCTTTTTGCCCAGTTGGTCGACTGCAACTTCGCTCTTCATCTTCGTCAACACTCATCTCTGGATTTGAAGAGGACGTGTATTCCCCTGAAGCAGAAGTTTTTTTCTTCTTCATTCCGCGATGATTGATTGATTGTGGAGCAAACTTCTGGCACTCTGCAAGAATCCTCTGTTGGGGAAAACCCATAAACCGCAGAATCCATCATGATAAATCATCAAGAATTTGACTGAAAACTTAAGCGGAAGCGTACCTGAAGCCATAATCCTGAATTCTTTAGAACGTGTCTTGATCTTCCAGATCTACGCGCTCTTTTCTTGAGAGAATCCTTTAGTTTCTCTTCAGAACTATTTTCTTAATGGGGGAGAGGATAGTGAAAGTGATAACGCGAGATCTGGGGATCATGACCCATATTTATAGATAATGTTTATCAATATATTCTGATATTTCTGTTTTAGCCCATCATAAAAACAGAAATTACACTTATGTCTCTACACATTAAAGGCCCACAACCCATTAGATACATTAAAGCCCAATAACCCGAAACATTAATTGATCACTTTATTTTGGGCTTAACTTAATAGACAACCCACAATACATAATTATTCACATATAAGCCCATATAAATAAATTGATCCAACAATCTCCCACTTGGGCTATATGTGCAACTTTATAATTATGTTTGTGAAAATAACCTTATGAGCTCAAAATTGTTGTCATTCCGAAATGTATCTATAACCAATCCGGTCCATCAATCACATCAACATAGGATCAAAGCAGTCTTCGCTACACTCAAGGTAACTAGACCCATCAATGGTCACATATGCCAACACAACTGAATGACATGGATCGTGAAGTGGATGTGTAGCATGGAAATTTCATGCAATGTGACCGTAACATGCCTATTTCCAACTGGTCCTCCCTTTAACCTTATCGAGATCAAACTTTAAATCATAATTAGAGTGTGACTTAACTTGAAATTTATTTCTGCATAAAATAAATTTACATAACTGTAACTGAAAATGTCTACAATTGAAAAGCATTTAAAATAACAAACTCCCACTAAAATTGGATTTCCTCAATTGACATAACACCCATACTAGCAGTATGCTCATGAAACTGTTTGGGTGGTAGTCCCTTAGTAAGCGGATCCGCAACCATGGAGTTTGTACCGATATGCTCAATAGACAACTTTCCACTCTGAATTCTTTCTTTAACAATCAGAAACTTGATGTCAATATGTTTTGACTTCGTCGAGCTCCTGTTGTTATTGGAATACATAACTGCTGATTTATTGTCACAATGTAATCTTAGTGGCCTTTCAATGCCATCAACAATGCGCAGTCCCGTGACAAAATTTTGCAGCCATATTCCATGATTGGATGCCTCATAACACGCTACAAACTCAGCTGCCATGGTGGAAGAGGCTATAAGTGACTGTTTAGCACTCTTCCAGGAAATGGCACCTCCAGCAAGGAGATAGATGTAGCCCGACGTAGATTTCATACTATCTTGGCATCCAGCAAAATCGGAGTCAGTATACCCAATGATCTCAAGCTGATCCAACCTCCGATATATGAGCATGTAATCTTTTGTTCTCTGTAGGTACCGTAAAACCCTTTTGACTGCTTTCTAATGTTCCACTCCTGGATTACTTAAATATCGTCCCAACATTCCTGTCACGTACGCAATATCTGGATGTGTACAAACCTGAGCATACATCAGACTCCCCACTGCAGATGTATAGGGAACCTTCTGCATTTCTTTTTCCTCAAAATCATTCTTTGGGCATTGTTTGAGACTAAATTTGTCTCCCTTAGCCACAGGGGTATCTGTTGGTTTACAATCTTGCATCCCGTATCGCTTGAGAACTTTCTCGATATATCCTTTCAGAGATAATCCAAGAATACCCCGAGAACGATCCCGATATATCTGAATACCCAGTACAAAAGATGCATCACCAAGATCCTTCATCTCAAAATTCTTAGCTAGAAATCTCTTGGTTTCATGCAACAACTCTATATCGTTGCTAGCGAGCAGAATGTCATCAACATATAAAACCAGAAAAATATGCTTACTCCCACTGAACTTATGGTACACACAATCATCGACCAAATTCATCTCAAAACCAAACGAGATGATCACTTGATGAAATTTGAAATACCATTGTCGAGATGCTTGCTTGAGCCCATAAATGGATTTCTTTAATTTGCAAACCATATTATTTTTGTCTTTGGACACAAAATTTTCTGGCTGCACCATATAAATCGTTTCATCAATGTCACCATTTAGAAACGCAGTCTTTACATCCATCTGATGAAGCTCAAGATCGAAATGCGCCACCAAAGCCATTATAATCCTTAAAGAGTCTTTCGAAGAAACCGGAGAGAAAGTCTCTTTATAATCAATGCCTTCTTTCTGTGTAAAGCCTTTAGCGACAAGACGAGCCTTATATCTTTCCACATTGCCTTTCGAATCCCTCTTGGTTTTAAATATCCATTTGCAACCAATGGGCTTCGTACCTTTAGGCAATGGGACAAGATCCCATATGTCATTGTCCTTCATGGACTTTATCTCCTCATTCATGGCATCATTCCACTTTTGAGAGTTAAAAATCCATGGCTTGACGAAAGTTAATAGGATCATCCTCCATCAATCCAATGTCTGCCTCATGTTCTTGAAGAAATACAATGTAATCATCTGGCACTGCATTTCTCCGCTCTCTAGTGGATCTCCTTAATGGCATAGGTTCTGGAGGTGCTTGAGTTTGTTCATCTGGAATGAGAGGATCTCTAATATTGTCTTCCTGTATTGTGTCTTGGTCAAAGTGAGGAATATGATCCTGACCAATGTCCAAGACACCTGTGAGAATATTTACATATTCCTCTTCAAAGACAATATCCCTTACTTTATCTCCCCCCGCAAACTCAACATCCTCAAAGAACCTGGCATTTCCTGACTCATAAATCGACTTACTCGTGGGATCATAAAACTTGTACCCCTGGATCTTTCAGAGTATCCAATAAAATAACAACTAACCGTCCTTGAGTCCAGTCTCTTTTCATTAGGCTTGTAAGGCCTTGCCTCAGCTGGACATCCCCAAACGTGCAGATGCTTAAGACTGGGCTTTTTACCCGTCCAAAGTTCATAAGGGGTTTTGGTCGCTGCCTTAGTTGGAATCCTGTTAAGGATATATGCTGCGGTTTTTAGTGCTTCTCCCCAGAGTGATTCTGGTAAGGTAGAATGACTGATCATACTCCTCACAATGTCTTTAAACGTTCTGTTTCGTCTTTCAGCAACACCATTCATAGTGGGCGAACCCGGCATAGTGTACTGTGGGACGATACCACATTCCTCCAGGAATCTAGCAAAAGGTCCTGGACGTTGTTCACCTGAACCGTCATATCTACCATAGTATTCACCACCACGGTCAGATCTAACGCTTTTAATCTTTAAGCCAAGTTGATTTTCAACTTCAGCTTTATAGTTTTTGAACACATCCAATGACTGTGCCTTTTCATGAATGAGATAAATGAAGCCATATCTTGAAAAATCGTCTGTAAACGTTATAAAATACTGTTGATCATTCCAAGAAGCCGAAGGGAATGGCCCACAAATATCAGTATGTATAAGTTCTAAGACGCCTGAACACCTGTTGGCTTCAAATCTCCTTTTATTGGTTTGTTTTCCCTTTATACAATTAACACAATTATTAAAATCTGTGTAATCTAAAGGTTCGAGAATTTCGTCTGACACGAGTCTCCTTATTCTCTTTTCAGAGATATGACCCAATCTTTTGTGCCATAACGCAGCTGAATTCTCACTGGTTAATTTTCTTTTAGTGCCTCTACTTGTTTGCAGGGATTCATTAAATGAAGCAATAACATCCAAAGAATAGAGATTATCGTATCCTGATAAAGAACCAGAACCAACCAATTTTGAATCGAGAAACAAACTGAATATTCCATTTCCAAAAGAACAAGAATAACCAAATTTGTCCAATGCAGAAATGGAAATCAAATTCCGTCTAAAAGACGGCACAACAAATGTTTCATAAAGATCCAAATATATTCCAGTCTTTAACAATAATCTAAATTTTCCTATTGCCTCAACTTCAACTTTGTTGCCGTCACCAACATAGATGAATCTTTCAGCATCACTTGGTTTTCGGCAATCCAGGCAACCCTGCATAGACACACTGATGTGAGTTGTTGCACCAGAATCTATCCACCACGTGTGTCTAGGCACTGAAATTAAATTAACCTCAGAACAAGCCATATTCAGAAGCATACCTTTCTTAGCACGCCAAGCGTGATAATTACTGCACTGCTTCTTCATATGCCCATCACTGCCACAGAAAAAACAACCAGAACTTTGAGAATCACTAGGATTCTTCTGTTGTTTCTTCGGAGGCTATGTATCCGCAGCTTCCTTATACTTTCGTTTCTTTCCTTTATCCTTCGAGGTAGAGGCATAATGAGCACTTTCTGTCTTGTCTTGCTTCAACCTTTCCTCTTCCTGGACACAGTGCGAGATGAGCTCATTCAGAGACCAAGTCTCTTTCTGACAGTTATTACTCACCTTGAACTGGTTAAACTGAGGAGGAAGAGATATCAAAACCAGATGCACAAGCAAGTCCTCAGAGAGGTCAAGCTTCAGTGCTTTCAACCTTGAAGCAAGATGAGACATTTCCATAATGTACTCCCTGATGTTGCCCTTACCCCTGTACCTCATTGAAACGAGGCTTGCCAAAAGTGTACCAATTTCAGACTTTTCACTTTTAGCAAACCTCTTTTCGAGGTTTTGAAGGAAAGCCTTAGCCATAGCAATGTCGCTAGACATTGTGCCCCTTAATGTTTCTGGAATGACCCTATTCATGATCATCATACACATGCGATTCGATCTCTCCCACCTTTCAAACTCCCTCTTTTCATCAGAGGTACTCTTATCCGTAATGGCGGGATGAGAGTCAATCCTTATCGCAAGGTCTAAATCCATGACTCCGAGAACTATCAACAAATTCTCTTGCCACGATTTAAAATTCGAGCCATTTAACATAGGAATAGAATTTATGTTGGAGTGAATATTTGCAGGAGTCAAATCTGAATAGAGAACAAAAAACCAAATATACATGCTCAACCAAATATCCAAATAAAATAATCAATAAATTCAAATAATGTAAACCCCCATAAACAGAATATCGAGCACTCCATTAATGTTTCATCTTTGGACAAAAGATTAACTTGTAAGTGATATCCTGGCGCTGCAGTCAAACACTGATAGTAACTATCATGTCAAATAACAACCTTCCTTTGGGCCGATTTATTATTCACATGAAAAAACCGAAAAACTATCACATGTTTACCACCACAATTGCATATGTGATTATATTAAATATTAACCTTCCTTTGGGCCGATTAATATTCATATAAATCACATATACCCAAAATCCTTTTGTATTTCAAAATAAAATTAATTTCCATAAAAGAGGTCACTTTGGCGACATTTTATTTCAATTAATCAATTTTAAAAATACATATAACCATTGTCATTATTTGAATTAATGAATATTTAACCTCAACCGAATAAACCTGAACCGAAAAAATTGTTTTTTTTTAAAAAAAAAAATTTCGGAAATTCCGTACTGGTC